>NC_081288.1:94188844-94505301 GCF_030490865.1 Poecile atricapillus | reverse complement strand
TCATTTTAAGGATGAGTTATTCAAAGGCAAAAGTCCTCTTCATCTGTCTCTGTGAGCTCCACTGGAAAACAGTTTTCTCATTGCCCCCCAAGGCTTCAAATTTTTGCTTCACTCTGTTCCAGCACTTCACTGTATCACAATTACTCTACTTTTTACTCAAAATCCACACTTTGAACACTCCATTCCTCCCAATATACTCTGTCATGAATTAAAGGAGTTTTTTCAAGACCTTATTGTCCATCTCCATAGCTTTGACAGAAAAATATTTCAGCTTATAAAGCATCTCCTTATTCTCTACCTTTTCTGAAGCTTAATTCTTTTCTTTACTGTCTCTGATAGTTTATAAAGTCTCTTTACATGTTGATTACTCTCTTTTTCTCTCTCTGGATAAAAGGATTAATCTGCAAGTCTCATCTGGGTAATGAAAGGGTTAAAATCTTGCCCAGGCTTTTGTAGATGGTTCTGTGATCTCTGCCGGAGCAGGAGCTGGAGCTGTCTTCGATAGAAGATTCTTCATGGCTGCTCTGGAGAGTGTGGTCGCTGTCTCAGCCTGCCGCAGGTCAAGAGCTTTTTTTCTTTTCTTTACTCGGCAGTCTCTGGTGAATTCCGTCACGGCAAAAACTGCAGCCGAGCCAGGGACCAGCCTGGCCCGGCCAGAGCCCGGGACAAGCCCCGTAGGCCCCCATCTACCGGCCGGGAGCCGCTGGGCCCGGCCCAGCCCCCGCCCGGGCCGCATGGCCTGGGCAGGGAATGGGAGGCCAGCCGGAGCTCTGTTACCTTTCACAGCCAGAAAACAAAGAGGACAAAAGTGCTCTGACTTTACATCTTAAGGAGGTGTTTACAAGTTGACTTCACTTTTTAATGGTTAAAACTGCTGTCAATTCTTAGAAGTGACTGATAATTGGTCAGGAGAAAAGGCTCCCATCAGTCACCAGCAGCTTCACTTCCTTAGCTCTCAAAACTATCTTAAAGGTAAAGTCACCCCATGACAGGTTTAAAGTTAAATGAACTTTCAAATATGCTCGCCCTAACTCTTGAAGGGGGAATACTTACACCTTATACTAATACCTTCTCTAAAATTATCAATAACCTACAAATAACAATTATCACACAAGCTAAACTTTTTATCTAAAACTATTCTCTAACTACTTTTAACACATGTGCTCTGGTATTCATGCAATCTAAGCAATTTGCTTAAAGGGTAAAAATACAGTTACAATTTTGCTTTTATATACAGTCAGATGGAGTCTCTACTCTTTTAGATCTACAAAATTCTTCTCACAAACAGACTGTGATTTAACACGATTCAGTCTTGGAATATCCATTCCTTCTGTGACATCAGCTGGCAGCCGATCTGTGACTGACTGAGGCCATTGATGTTTGGACTGTTCTTCACATCCTTCCAAATCTTAAAACAGAGAATAACTGAAGAAAATTGGTAGAGACACAACATCATGATAACAACATAAAATTTCTGTTGGCAAACTGTCTGTGTAGTTTTCAGACACAACTGTGTCTTGGCAGCTCCACTTCTGATCTTGTTTGGAGTACTAAGGCTGTATGGTGACTTCTCTGTTTACTGGGTCTCATGTTTTCAGAGGCAGACAGTCTGGTCAGATGAATAGGTGACTCGAACCTGTCAACAAAACACAGGCACTTCTCTCCTTGAAGTTAATAAATCATTTTGACTTAGCTGTGGTACACCCAATTGTAAATTCAAATTATATGTTTATAAATTTTTTATATAAATATTTCATTACTGTGGTCCAAATTTCTAATGCACATATTGCACTAATCAAATGCTTCTAGGGCATCATTTTCCCCTCATTTTTTTTAAAAAAAATGAGATGTATTTCTGTCATGTACATCAATATCAACACAAAACCATATACACAATGAATAAAAACTTATAGCAGTTAAAATTCAATCAAATAATATACATTATTAATAACGTATGATATAAAATTACTATTAACTACTAAAACACTGCACTAGCATTCCATAGTCTGCAAACACACCACAAAATCAGTGAAGGATTTGATAACCACCTCCGGAAATGATTCTCCAAGCCTACTTCAAAATTGATCCAGCTGTCATATTAATAGGGTCAAATTGCCAAGTCAAAAAGTGACTCAAATACTGATTTGGAACAGAAAACATCTGGATCTGTTGGCAAACATTCTGTCCAGGTAAAGTGAAGGCTTGGCCAGGGCCTTAGGCTTTAAACTGGAAAGATGCCTCTTAACTCATTTCTAAAACAAGGTTCTCATTAGTAGCAGCTATGAGGTGCTTACAGCACAGCAAACTGTTAAAATGCATTTGTACAAAGCAAATGATCAGAAGCCTTAAGTACCAGACCAATTAAACCATTCAGCAGTTGGTTTAATCTGAAGCCTTTCCCATGGCAGCCGATCCTCAGCAATGATACATTTTCTTGGAATTCTGAAAACACTGAAAAATAATAAAACTATAAAAAACAAAAACTGCATAGATTGCAACAAACAATAGAACTCTCGATGAAATCAAGACTGTCACAGACTGCATTCACTTCTATCCACAAGCAGGTGTTCATCACTGTTCTATCACAGCTGTTTCAGTTGTATTCATCTTCATCTCTCTAGGAAAATAACTATAGTTTACAGTTTAAACAAGTGTTTTCAACAAAACGTGAAACAATTTAAATTAAAAAATATTTAAACCTGGTAAAAATTAATTATGACAAAAGGAAATAACAGAACTTAACTTTAAAAGAATATCCAAGTTATAAAAGTTAACTTAAAAACATTTAAACCTAAACATAATAAAACTTAACTTTGCTTAATTCTATTAACACTTAATCTATATCAAATAAAAGCATAACTTAACCTTGCTCTATTATTACAAAAAGGCAACTGAAAGTTTGGTATATACCTTTTAAACACAATCTAACAGTTATAAAAATGTAACAAATACATCATAATTCTATGTCATTTGGCTTTGAAAATAACTCATAATAACTACAAATTTACTAAAATACTTATTCATAACAAGAATTTGCTTAGTATATGCTTAAGTTGGTTAGGATTTTAAAGTGCAGTTTTACTAGAGAAAAACCACAACAACACAGAATTTGGCAAATTGCCATTCTGCTTTTGTAACACTTTTCAAAAACATCAAATCCAATTTTTAACTAAAATTCAAAATCCAAATTGGTATATATGCTGTTATAGATGGTTTTTTTATAACAAAAAGACTCACATTGAAATTACCTTATAAAAATTGTGGAAAAAACAAACAAATGGGTAATATATGCTTAACTTAACTTTGTCTTGTACAGTAAAGTTCTCCTAGCTACTTATTTTTTAAACCATAAATATCTTTTGTAGATAACATTAATTGGATGGTTGTTTTATTAGTAGCTGTAAATAATTCAATATTTTAACATTAGGTTTTAAAACTAATTATTGCAAGGTAACTTTTACTTCTGTTAATATTCACCTTAAACACTGTTTTTTTTAAAAGGGGCTTTTTGAACTTTCAAAGAATCACAATAATTTCTCTAGTAAAACTCTAAAAACTGCAACTGCATAAACTCATAATTACTTAAAACACAAAATGAAAAGGGTATATAAAAACATTTTTAAAAAACAATGAATCATGACTTTTTAACAAACTGGGTATTATCCCAGTGCTTTTTCTTAGAGGGAGCGGGGTTGGGTGAACTGCCCGCTCTGCTGCTGCTCTGTTGCAGTTATCTCTAGAAGGTTTGAGTGAAGTCTTCATCATCCCCCACATACTCTCACAGAGGGGAAAAACGGAGAGCAAAAAACCTCACAAAGTTAACTATCACAAATGCAGTTTTTTCTCTTAATATTTTTCTTGTTGTTCACAGATAGATGGAAAAGGGCACAATTTTACAAAAACAGGTGATGTTACATGAAAAGCCTCTCAGGGCCAGGTGGTAACAACAGTGATCATTGCAACTTATTAACTTTTAACTACAGTGATGAATTTTGAACTAGATATCATATAGTTAGCAATTTTTTGGGCTATTTTGTCTCTCTTTGAAGCTGTCTGAGCCACCTGTTTCTGTTCAACTGTTTCTGTAATTGCTGATATTTGTCCCGCGTGGCTTTGAAACTTTTTCTGCAGTGCCTCTGTCCTGGGTGTGCCTTTGTTCTCTGCGCACACTTCAGTACTTTCCCCCTATGCCTCCCTGGTTCGGGTGGAAACCGATCTAAATCTGGCTTCTCTTCTTCCAGGGTAGTAAAGCTGGAACTTGAATAAGATTGCGGTGTTAAAAGTGTCTCCAAAGGTGGAGCAGATAGTTCAGGACGTATCACATCCTGCCATTGCTGAACAGATTCTGTCCATTGTTTCAGCATTTGCTGTGGAGATGCTTTCTCTTGATGACACTGAGCTCCACTTGTACTTAATGACTGCTCAATATGAGTATGTAGTTGTTGCACAAGTTTTTCTATTTGTTATTGCCACTTCAATAGATCTTTTTTCGATGCATCATTACAATTTACTGTTTTTTTTCTTGCTGGTGGTTGCCCGTCTTCTGAATGCATCGACACGTCTGGGGGGAGAGGGACGTCCTGCGGTTTTCCCCAGTGAACAGTAGATGGGGGCTGGCAATCTGGGGCTCTGATTTCTGCTGATGTTAGAGGCTCCGCCTGGCTGGGGCTGGCGCCATCTCCTTCAGGAGACGACGTCATTTCTACATTCGCATACGGCGGAGTAACTTCCAGCTTGGGCTCTGCTGTTGTGGTCTTTCCCACCCTGGCACACTTCTGAGATTTTAAAAGTTCCGAGACTGACCTACACTGCCTCCCCGTGAGCCCCGTCACTGGCGGAACGTGCCCAACCCCAAAGAAAGCACCCAGACAGCTGATTTTCCCTGTGATCGCTTTTTTCCACAACAAATCTCCTATGTCTTTCCATTCTTCCTCTGCAAAAGGCAGCAGCAGGACCTGGAGGCATCCGTGCCTATTATCTCTAGCCCATAGAACAAGCTTTCCAAGGTCCATATCCTTGACTGCTTTGCTTCAATTAATGATAATGTTTAGAAGCAGTTTGTGCTGCCGCAAACCCATCCATGCTAGCAGCCCTGGGCGGGGGGAGGGGAGCAACCCTTCCTCCTGGGTGCCGATGCACACTCGCCTTCCGTCTTCGCCCCAGCTTCTCCGCCCCCGGTTTTCACCACCACATGCAAACCCGCCACCTGGTACCGATCCGCTTCTGCATCTCTCCGCTCACAGATCCACTCCGTCGGCCCGGCTCGCTTCCATGTCTTCGCGCATGTGGGCCCGCCAAATTCCCTCTGCGAGCAAAGGGTTCCTGGTCGGAGCGCCAGATATTGAAAAACTGCTCAGACGATTCAGCCGAGTCTTCACAGAAGTACGGCGAACGTCGTTTATTTCTACCTTTAGCACACTTTTATAGGGTCTGACAGGGTCCACGGGCTTAGCAAGTTACTACTGGTTAATACATACTGTTTACACTTTTCCCCAGGACACAAGGCTATTGTGTTTCTTTATTCTCACAGCTCCAGGAGAGTTTCGAGGACACTGCCTTTAATATTTTAATTTAATATTTTTAAGCCACTACCTGGCTTAAAAGGCTGGCTTGTACAGCGAGGCTTTTATTAAAATATCATGCTTTTACTCTATTAAAATGTTTCTCTACACCCTTACACCCAGCAGATGCACCACGGTTTGCCTTCTCAGTCCCCACAGTCAACCGGAAGGCCCCAATGAAACGATACCACTGGAGAGTACTACCTCAGGGAATGAAGTCCAGTCCCTTTATCTGCCAGTGGTATGTAGTGTCATTACTGTCCCCTGTAAGCACTGGAAAAAGAGAAGCCATCATCCTGCACTACATGGATGACGTGCTTGTGTGCTGCCCCAATGACAACATGCTGCAAGACACATTTGACCTAGTGGCTAAAGTTTTAACCTCTGCTTGATTCCAATTGCAGGAAGACAAAGTTCAAAGGATGCCGCCTTGGAAATACCTGGGTCTGGAGATCACTGAGCCACCCGTTGTCCCGTAGAAATTTGAAACCATTAGTAATCCCAAAACCCTAGCGGATCTCCATTCACTGTGTGGGTCCTTGAACTGGGTCACACCCTGGCTAGTTCTCACTAATGAGGACTTAAGTCCCCTGCTCAATTTATTGAAAGGGGAGAGAAAACTGCTTTCTCCCAGGGAACTGACTCCTGAAGCAGAAACTGCAATTGAAAAAGCACAATGGGCCTTGACAGAAAGACAGGCACATCATGTCAAGCCTGAGCTGCCTTTCAAATTTATTGTCCTGGGGAAATTACCACACCTACATGGGTTGATATTCCAATGGGCCAAGGGGAAGAGAGATTCACTCTTAATCATAGAGTGGGTTGTCTTCTCCCATCAACGACCCAAAACCATCACCAAGCCACAAGAGCTGATGGCTCAGCTGATCCAAAAGGCAAGGGTGAGGCTGTGGGAACTGGCAGGTTGTGACTTTGTGTGTATTCACCTCCCATCAGAATTTCTAGGGAAAAAAAACACTCTCCTGAGAAACTGACCAAAGAGATGTTTGAGCACCTGCTGCAGAGCAATGCTAACCTTCAGTTAGCTCTGGACAGCTACAGTGGACAAATATCAGTCCATGCACCATCGCACAAATTGTTTCATGAGGAATTCCACGTCATTCCTCATGAGAAAAGGAACCGTAGGCCACTCAAACCTCTTACAGTGTTCATTGATGCATCTGGGACATCCCACAAGTCGGTGATGACTTGGAGAGATCCCCAGACTAAGCACAGGGAAGCTGATGTTGAGTTTGTGGAAGGGTCACCCCAGATAGCTGAACTGGCTGTGGCCGTGAGAGCATTTTTTTTCCCAAAAACCCAGGATGACAGCTGAGGCAGGGCTCATCATGGGTTTGAGTGGGAGGTAGGTTTTCTCTAAAAGAAAAGAAACAAACATTTATAAAGCATGTTCACAGTCAGGGAGTGCAGGTCAGAGAATAACCAGAAGCTAGGAAGGTTTCCTCTTGCTTTTTGCAGTGGCGTCCTCTCTTGGAAGCAACTGCCAGTCGTTTTCCATCTCCTTCTGCTGGGGCTGGGCTTTTGGGAAAAAAAGGCTTTACCCACTACTGAGGTATCCATCAGGGGCCTGTAGGGGTGGACACACACGCGTAGCGGAGCCCCCAGGTGACAAGTTCATAGGGGCCATTGTTATGCCAGGTTTCTGGCTCTCTGATTAAAACTGGCGGACACTGTGACAACTTAAATTGATCATCACTGTTAAAATGCCGAGCTACTGAGGGACTCATGTTTTCAAATGAACAGTTCAGGAAACTGATAGTAAACATAACTTTACAGAGCTTCTGTTGTGGAGACTCCCACACTGCTTCACTGCCCTGCCTGGCTAGGACTTGTTTGAGTGTCTGGTGGGTACGCTCAATCACAGCTTGGCCTGTGGGGGAGTGGGGGATGCTGGTTTTGTGTTCCACTCCCCACTCCTGGACATATTCTAAGAACTCCTTGGATTTCTACGCTGGGCCATTATTCGTTTTAATTTCCCTAGGGATCCCCAGCACTGCAAAGGCTTGTACCAAGTGTTGTTTGGCATGTATAGCTTTTTCTCCTGCATGAGCAGAGGCATACACTGCTCCTGAGTATGTGTCAATTCTCACATGTGCATACTTAAGGCGACCAAAACTGGCAAAGTGTTTGTGATGTCTGTCTGCCATAGTTCGCAGCTCTCAAGGCCTCGGGGATTAACCCCGACACCCAGCGATGGCACAGCCTGGAGCTGGCAACTGGGACAGGTGGCCACAATGGCCTCAGCTTGATTCTGTGTCAGCTGGAACTGACAGATCAGTCCTGGCACATTTTGATGGAATTGCTGGTGGCTCAGCTTGGCCTGCTGGAATACATATGGAAGACGTACCTTTTCGGCTGGGGCGGCAAGGGAATCAGCTTTGTGGTTCCCTTCTGAGATTTCGCCTGGCGAGTCAGTATGTGACCTCACATATATCAGATAGAAAGGATGCTCTCGAATTGAAACGAAATAAATTAGTTTTGAGAGCAACCTAAAGAGATTCTTGTCCTCGATGTTATTGAGAACTGCCTGCCCTGCTCTGAACACCACCTCTGCTACAAAGGCTGAGTCGATAACCAAATTGGTCAGCTCCGAAAACTCCTCAAATGCTTTCACGGCCACAGCCAGTTCGGCTATCTGGGGTGACCCTTCCACAAACTCAACATCAGCTTCCCTGTGCTTAGTCTGGGGATCTCTCCAAGTCATCACCGACTTGTGGGATGTCCCAGATGCATCAATGAACACTGTAAGAGGTTTGAGTGGCCTACGGTTCCTTTTCTCATGAGGAATGACGTGGAATTCCTCATGAAACAATTTGTGCGATGGTGCATGGACTGATATTTGTCCACTGTAGCTGTCCAGAGCTAACTGAAGGTTAGCATTGCTCTGCAGCAGGTGCTCAAACATCTCTTTGGTCAGTTTCTCAGGAGAGTGTTTTTTTTCCCTAGAAATTCTGATGGGAGGTGAATACACACAAAGTCACAACCTGCCAGTTCCCACAGCCTCACCCTTGCCTTTTGGATCAGCTGAGCCATCAGCTCTTGTGGCTTGGTGATGGTTTTGGGTCGTTGATGGGAGAAGACAACCCACTCTATGATTAAGAGTGAATCTCTCTTCCCCTTGGCCCATTGGAATATCAACCCATGTAGGTGTGGTAATTTCCCCAGGACAATAAATTTGAAAGGCAGCTCAGGCTTGACATGATGTGCCTGTCTTTCTGTCAAGGCCCATTGTGCTTTTTCAATTGCAGTTTCTGCTTCAGGAGTCAGTTCCCTGGGAGAAAGCAGTTTTCTCTCCCCTTTCAATAAATTGAGCAGGGGACTTAAGTCCTCATTAGTGAGAACTAGCCAGGGTGTGACCCAGTTCAAGGACCCACACAGTGAATGGAGATCCGCTAGGGTTTTGGGATTACTAATGGTTTCAAATTTCTACGGGACAACGGGTGGCTCAGTGATCTCCAGACCCAGGTATTTCCAAGGCGGCATCCTTTGAACTTTGTCTTCCTGCAATTGGAATCAAGCAGAGGTTAAAACTTTAGCCACTAGGTCAAATGTGTCTTGCAGCATGTTGTCATTGGGGCAGCACACAAGCACGTCATCCATGTAGTGCAGGATGATGGCTTCTCTTTTTCCAGTGCTTACAGGGGACAGTAATGACACTACATACCACTGGCAGATAAAGGGACTGGACTTCATTCCCTGAGGTAGTACTCTCCAGTGGTATCGTTTCATTGGGGCCTTCCGGTTGACTGTGGGGACTGAGAAGGCAAACCGTGGTGCATCTGCTGGGTGTAAGGGTGTAGAGAAACATTTTAATAGAGTAAAAGCATGATATTTTAATAAAAGCCTCGCTGTACAAGCCAGCCTTTTAAGCCAGGTAGTGGCTTAAAAATATTAAATTAAAATATTAAAGGCAGTGTCCTCGAAACTCTCCTGGAGCTGTGAGAATAAAGAAACACAATAGCCTTGTGTCCTGGGGAAAAGTGTAAACAGTATGTATTAACCAGTAGTAACTTGCTAAGCCCGTGGACCCTGTCAGACCCTATAAAAGTGTGCTAAAGGTAGAAATAAACGACGTTCGCCGTACTTCTGTGAAGACTCGGCTGAATCGTCTGAGCAGTTTTTCAATATCTGGCGCTCCGACCAGGAACCCTTTGCTCGCAGAGGGAATTTGGCGGGCCCACATGCGCGAAGACATGGAAGCGAGCCGGGCCGACGGAGTGGATCTGTGAGCGGAGAGATGCAGAAGCGGATCGGTACCAGGTGGCGGGTTTGCATGTGGTGGTGAAAACCGGGGGCGGAGAAGCTGGGGCGAAGACGGAAGGCGAGTGTGCATCGGCACCCAGGAGGAAGGGTTGCTCCCCTCCCCCCGCCCAGGGCTGCTAGCATGGATGGGTTTGCGGCAGCACAAACTGCTTCTAAACATTATCATTAATTGAAGCAAAGCAGTCAAGGATATGGACCTTGGAAAGCTTGTTCTATGGGCTAGAGATAATAGGCACGGATGCCTCCAGGTCCTGCTGCTGCCTTTTGCAGAGGAAGAATGGAAAGACATAGGAGATTTGTTGTGGAAAAAAGCGATCACAGGGAAAATCAGCTGTCTGGGTGCTTTCTTTGGGGTTGGGCACGTTCCGCCAGTGACGGGGCTCACGGGGAGGCAGTGTAGGTCAGTCTCGGAACTTTTAAAATCTCAGAAGTGTGCCAGGGTGGGAAAGACCACAACAGCAGAGCCCAAGCTGGAAGTTACTCCGCCGTATGCGAATGTAGAAATGACGTCGTCTCCTGAAGGAGATGGCGCCAGCCCCAGCCAGGCGGAGCCTCTAACATCAGCAGAAATCAGAGCCCCAGATTGCCAGCCCCCATCTACTGTTCACTGGGGAAAACCGCAGGACGTCCCTCTCCCCCCAGACGTGTCGATGCATTCAGAAGACGGGCAACCACCAGCAAGAAAAAAAACAGTAAATTGTAATGATGCATCGAAAAAAGATCTATTGAAGTGGCAATAACAAATAGAAAAACTTGTGCAACAACTACATACTCATATTGAGCAGTCATTAAGTACAAGTGGAGCTCAGTGTCATCAAGAGAAAGCATCTCCACAGCAAATGCTGAAACAATGGACAGAATCTGTTCAGCAATGGCAGGATGTGATACGTCCTGAACTATCTGCTCCACCTTTGGAGACACTTTTAACACCGCAATCTTATTCAAGTTCCAGCTTTACTACCCTGGAAGAAGAGAAGCCAGATTTAGATCGGTTTCCACCCGAACCAGGGAGGCATAGGGGGAAAGTACTGAAGTGTGCGCAGAGAACAAAGGCACACCCAGGACAGAGGCACTGCAGAAAAAGTTTCAAAGCCACGCGGGACAAATATCAGCAATTACAGAAACAGTTGAACAGAAACAGGTGGCTCAGACAGCTTCAAAGAGAGACAAAATAGCCCAAAAAATTGCTAACTATATGATATCTAGTTCAAAATTCATCACTGTAGTTAAAAGTTAATAAGTTGCAATGATCACTGTTGTTACCACCTGGCCCTGAGAGGCTTTTCATGTAACATCACCTGTTTTTGTAAAATTGTGCCCTTTTCCATCTATCTGTGAACAACAAGAAAAATATTAAGAGAAAAAACTGCATTTGTGATAGTTAACTTTGTGAGGTTTTTTGCTCTCCGTTTTTCCCCTCTGTGAGAGTATGTGGGGGATGATGAAGACTTCACTCAAACCTTCTAGAGATAACTGCAACAGAGCAGCAGCAGAGCGGGCAGTTCACCCAACCCCGCTCCCTCTAAGAAAAAGCACTGGGATAATACCCAGTTTGTTAAAAAGTCATGATTCATTGTTTTTTAAAAATGTTTTTATATACCCTTTTCATTTTGTGTTTTAAGTAATTATGAGTTTATGCAGTTGCAGTTTTTAGAGTTTTACTAGAGAAATTATTGTGATTCTTTGAAAGTTCAAAAAGCCCCTTTTAAAAAAAACAGTGTTTAAGGTGAATATTAACAGAAGTAAAAGTTACCTTGCAATAATTAGTTTTAAAACCTAATGTTAAAATATTGAATTATTTACAGCTACTAATAAAACAACCATCCAATTAATGTTATCTACAAAAGATATTTATGGTTTAAAAAATAAGTAGCTAGGAGAACTTTACTGTACAAGACAAAGTTAAGTTAAGCATATATTACCCATTTGTTTGTTTTTTCCACAATTTTTATAAGGTAATTTCAATGTGAGTCTTTTTGTTATAAAAAAACCATCTATAACAGCATATATACCAATTTGGATTTTGAATTTTAGTTAAAAATTGGATTTGATGTTTTTGAAAAGTGTTACAAAAGCAGAATGGCAATTTGCCAAATTCTGTGTTGTTGTGGTTTTTCTCTAGTAAAACTGCACTTTAAAATCCTAACCAACTTAAGCATATACTAAGCAAATTCTTGTTATGAATAAGTATTTTAGTAAATTTGTAGTTATTATGAGTTATTTTCAAAGCCAAATGACATAGAATTATGATGTATTTGTTACATTTTTATAACTGTTAGATTGTGTTTAAAAGGTATATACCAAACTTTCAGTTGCCTTTTTGTAATAATAGAGCAAGGTTAAGTTATGCTTTTATTTGATATAGATTAAGTGTTAATAGAATTAAGCAAAGTTAAGTTTTATTATGTTTAGGTTTAAATGTTTTTAAGTTAACTTTTATAACTTGGATATTCTTTTAAAGTTAAGTTCTGTTATTTCCTTTTGTCATAATTAATTTTTACCAGGTTTAAATATTTTTTAATTTAAATTGTTTCACGTTTTGTTGAAAACACTTGTTTAAACTGTAAACTATAGTTATTTTCCTAGAGAGATGAAGATGAATACAACTGAAACAGCTGTGATAGAACAGTGATGAACACCTGCTTGTGGATAGAAGTGAATGCAGTCTGTGACAGTCTTGATTTCATCGAGAGTTCTATTGTTTGTTGCAATCTATGCAGTTTTTGTTTTTTATAGTTTTATTATTTTTCAGTGTTTTCAGAATTCCAAGAAAATGTATCATTGCTGAGGATCGGCTGCCATGGGAAAGGCTTCAGATTAAACCAACTGCTGAATGGTTTAATTGGTCTGGTACTTAAGGCTTCTGATCATTTGCTTTGTACAAATGCATTTTAACAGTTTGCTGTGCTGTAAGCACCTCATAGCTGCTACTAATGAGAACCTTGTTTTAGAAATGAGTTAAGAGGCATCTTTCCAGTTTAAAGCCTAAGGCCCTGGCCAAGCCTTCACTTTACCTGGACAGAATGTTTGCCAACAGATCCAGATGTTTTCTGTTCCAAATCAGTATTTGAGTCACTTTTTGACTTGGCAATTTGACCCTATTAATATGACAGCTGGATCAATTTTGAAGTAGGCTTGGAGAATCATTTCCGGAGGTGGTTATCAAATCCTTCACTGATTTTGTGGTGTGTTTGCAGACTATGGAATGCTAGTGCAGTGTTTTAGTAGTTAATAGTAATTTTATATCATACGTTATTAATAATGTATATTATTTGATTGAATTTTAACTGCTATAAGTTTTTATTCATTGTGTATATGGTTTTGTGTTGATATTGATGTACATGACAGAAATACATCTCATTTTTTTTAAAAAAAATGAGGGGAAAATGATGCCCTAGAAGCATTTGATTAGTGCAATATGTGCATTAGAAATTTGGACCACAGTAATGAAATATTTATATAAAAAATTTATAAACATATAATTTGAATTTACAATTGGGTGTACCACAGCTAAGTCAAAATGATTTATTAACTTCAAGGAGAGAAGTGCCTGTGTTTTGTTGACAGGTTCGAGTCACCTATTCATCTGACCAGACTGTCTGCCTCTGAAAACATGAGACCCAGTAAACAGAGAAGTCACCATACAGCCTTAGTACTCCAAACAAGATCAGAAGTGGAGCTGCCAAGACACAGTTGTGTCTGAAAACTACACAGACAGTTTGCCAACAGAAATTTTATGTTGTTATCATGATGTTGTGTCTCTACCAATTTTCTTCAGTTATTCTCTGTTTTAAGATTTGGAAGGATGTGAAGAACAGTCCAAACATCAATGGCCTCAGTCAGTCACAGATCGGCTGCCAGCTGATGTCACAGAAGGAATGGATATTCCAAGACTGAATCGTGTTAAATCACAGTCTGTTTGTGAGAAGAATTTTGTAGATCTAAAAGAGTAGAGACTCCATCTGACTGTATATAAAAGCAAAATTGTAACTGTATTTTTACCCTTTAAGCAAATTGCTTAGATTGCATGAATACCAGAGCACATGTGTTAAAAGTAGTTAGAGAATAGTTTTAGATAAAAAGTTTAGCTTGTGTGATAATTGTTATTTGTAGGTTATTGATAATTTTAGAGAAGGTATTAGTATAAGGTGTAAGTATTCCCCCTTCAAGAGTTAGGGCGAGCATATTTGAAAGTTCATTTAACTTTAAACCTGTCATGGGGTGACTTTACCTTTAAGATAGTTTTGAGAGCTAAGGAAGTGAAGCTGCTGGTGACTGATGGGAGCCTTTTCTCCTGACCAATTATCAGTCACTTCTAAGAATTGACAGCAGTTTTAACCATTAAAAAGTGAAGTCAACTTGTAAACACCTCCTTAAGATGTAAAGTCAGAGCACTTTTGTCCTCTTTGTTTTCTGGCTGTGAAAGGTAACAGAGCTCCGGCTGGCCTCCCATTCCCTGCCCAGGCCATGCGGCCCGGGCGGGGGCTGGGCCGGGCCCAGCGGCTCCCGGCCGGTAGATGGGGGCCTACGGGGCTTGTCCCGGGCTCTGGCCGGGCCAGGCTGGTCCCTGGCTCGGCTGCAGTTTTTGCCGTGACGGAATTCACCAGAGACTGCCGAGTAAAGAAAAGAAAAAAAGCTCTTGACCTGCGGCAGGCTGAGACAGCGACCACACTCTCCAGAGCAGCCATGAAGAATCTTCTATCGAAGACAGCTCCAGCTCCTGCTCCGGCAGAGATCACAGAACCATCTACAAAAGCCTGGGCAAGATTTTAACCCTTTCATTACCCAGATGAGACTTGCAGATTAATCCTTTTATCCAGAGAGAGAAAAAGAGAGTAATCAACATGTAAAGAGACTTTATAAACTATCAGAGACAGTAAAGAAAAGAATTAAGCTTCAGAAAAGGTAGAGAATAAGGAGATGCTTTATAAGCTGAAATATTTTTCTGTCAAAGCTATGGAGATGGACAATAAGGTCTTGAAAAAACTCCTTTAATTCATGACAGAGTATATTGGGAGGAATGGAGTGTTCAAAGTGTGGATTTTGAGTAAAAAGTAGAGTAATTGTGATACAGTGAAGTGCTGGAACAGAGTGAAGCAAAAATTTGAAGCCTTGGGGGGCAATGAGAAAACTGTTTTCCAGTGGAGCTCACAGAGACAGATGAAGAGGACTTTTGCCTTTGAATAACTCATCCTTAAAATGACATCCCTAGACTCATGGCCCATACACACTTCAGAGTGATGTGAAATGAGAGGAGTGAACTGATAACAAGATTTCCAGGTAACTGGCATCAGAAAAATAGAAAGCTATAATAGAAATAGCTTTCTTGTAGAAAACTCCATAGATTAGCAGAAGAAAACTTTTGTTTCTCTACAAAGACTGATGAAAAGACTCTAGCAGGAATTGGGACTGTTTTAAACACCAAAGTTCCAAAGTTTTTGTCTCTATGTTGTCATGTGAACAAAGGAATGGTGGGTAGTAGGGGATAAAATGGGTTTTCTGGAAGTTTATTCTGGTGTTCTTATTCTTGTAGTTTGTTAATAAACTTTCTTTATTCCTTTTTAAGTTTTAAGCCTGTTTTGCTCTTGCTCTAATCCATATCTCACAGCAGGAAATAAGTAATTTTTTTAGTTACTGTTTTAAAACCACGACAAAACCTTAAAGAAATTCATTCAACAAATTACGAAAGCCTTATTAGATGTGATTCTGAAAGCATGGTGTCATTTGTGTGGAACAAACTGCATATAGTAATTGTGTTGTATATAGTCCCGACCAACTGTCTGCTAACTAACATCCAAAAGTGACAGAACATATAGGTCACTCTGGCACACTTAACAGGGCTAAAATCAATGTGTTTAAGCCTAGCCACAACTGGAGATCCTTTTTCCACCTGTCTCATAGGAGTCCCTGAATGGGATCCTCAAATATTTAAAGGTTTAGTTAGTAATGAGACTCGACTGAATCAATTGGCAATGTTATGAGAGTACAATCGCACTGTTGGCTTCACGTCCAGATAACTTAAAGCCTACTGGCAAGCAAAAATTATTGAAATTCTCAATGTTGCCATAGGGCCCCCAGAAATAATTTGACTTGTTAAGCTCCACCAATACCTCAGGTGGATGGATAATGTTTGAGCCCCGGACTAAAAGCCACTCCAACAAAGTGATGCAACACTGAGCTACAGTTAACCCTATAATTGATCTCATTACTAACACCGAAAGTAAAGCCTTTTATTCACGGTGCAATTTCACGGGACGATTACCAAGGTGATTACCTAGTGCAATATTCTTAATCTGTGGAGATAGAGCATGGAATGGAATCCCTGCTAGCCCACATGGAGGACCCTGTTATCTTGGGAAACTTACTTTGTTCCATCCAAACTTACACCAATTGCTGAATATAGCTGGTAAAATAAAAAACATCAAACGGTCAAAGAGAAGCCTGAATGAATTGCAATGTGATGATGTTAGAGACCCAGACTTTTGGGGTTATGGTATAATATGGCTGGCCTCCTTTCTTTCTCCAGGAGCAGCTGCTGCTAAAGGCTTGTCAACTCTAAAAAAGGCTAGCTTGTTAGACCAGGAAGGAACTGAATTTAACATCAACAATGTTAAGTGAACTTTCAACTGATGTAAGTAGTGTACGTCACGGCGTATTGTAAAATCAAGCTGCAATTGATTTCTTGCTCTTACCACAAGAACATGGTTGTGAAGAGTTTAAAAGTATGTGCTGTTTGAACCTTACTGGCCATTCAGTTTAAATCCACAAACAACTAAAACAGCTACAGAACAGGTTACATGCCCTGAAAGAAGATATTGACCCCATTGGAAGTTGGTTAGCCAACTGGGGCATTACTGGATGATTGAGGTCTCTTTTGCTGAAAGGGGGACCAATTTTACTTATAGTATTAATAAGGATAGTTGTTTTAAGTTGTATGTTATCTTGTATCTGTAGAAGTGTAGAACGAATCGTGTCTGAAGCCTGGCTTGCGCAAAAAGATAAAGAAGGAATTGTAGTGAAACATTTTAATAGAGTAAAAGCATGATATTTTAGTAAAAGCCTGTCTGAAC
Organism: Poecile atricapillus; assembly: GCF_030490865.1. Lineage (NCBI taxonomy): Eukaryota > Metazoa > Chordata > Aves > Passeriformes > Paridae > Poecile > Poecile atricapillus. The sequence goes on along the minus strand of NC_081288.1, from coordinate 94,488,389 downwards.
AAGCCACCTTTAAATACAGGTGACAATATTAAAGGCAGTGTCCTTGAAACTCTCCTGGAGCAGCGAGAATAAAGAAAAACAATAGCCTTGTGTCCTGGGGAAAAGAGTGTAAACAATATGTATTAACCAATAGTAACTTGCTAAGCCCGTGGACCCTGTCAGACCCTATAAAAGTGTGCTAAAGATAGAAATAAATGATGTTCGCCATACTTCTGTGAAAACTTGGCTGAATAGTCTGAGCAGTTTTTCAATATAAGGGAATTTGGAAGAAAAAGTCTTTAAGGTCTAGAACCGCCAATTGCCAATTTTGTGAGAGCATTGTTGGGAAGGGCATCCCAGGTTGGAGTGACCCCATGTCCTCAGTTTTCTTGTTTATCTCCCTCAAATCCTGAAAGAGGCGCCACTTATCTTTCCCTGGCTTCTTTATTACAAAGACCGGGGAATTCCAAGGGCTGGTTGTTTCTACTATGTGGCCTTTGGCTAATTGTTCTTCCATGAGCTCTTCCAGCGCCCTGAGCTTTTGCTTACTGAATGGCCACTGATTAACCGAGACTGGATTATCATCCAGCCATGTTAACTTTTGGGTGGGGCGCTCAACAGTGGCCACTTCTAAAAATCCTGGGGAGTCTCAGGGATGGTTAGTTTGACTCCCCACTGGGACATGGTGTTTCTCCCCCACAGGGGGCACTTGTAGTCGGTGACAAACAGATGGACACTAGCCAATCTTCCGTCTGGGCCCTTGATCTGAACAATACTCTTAGAGACTTTTGCCAATTTTGTCCCTCTTACTGTCGCCCTGAGAATCAGGCCCTCAATATTGTTTTTCTACATGCTCTAGCCACTTTCCCAGGAAAGTAACTATAAACATAAGTGTTTATACATTCCATTAAAGATATGCCTTTTGATGGACATCTCTCACGGCCAGTGCAGTTGGGAAGGTGTTAACCTGACTATCCAATCCCTGGTTGTGGTCAGAAACTTAGAAATACTGAAAGGAAAAATAAAGTTCGCTCTTTCTTTCACCACACCTCGAACTGCATCTGTGTGACTCATTTTGTGTTCAACAGCGGCATCCTACACCCTGTATTTTGCCTGCCACGAGTTGCAAGTCCCAATGTGAAGGCCACACCCTTTCGGGTATGATAGTCACATCTGCCCCAGTGTCAATCATCCCTTCTACATGGAGGTGCTCTGATCCATGAGTGAGGTTACACCCCATAATGGGTTTGTCTTCACCAACCACTTCTGCCCAGTAAACTCCTGGTGCTTTATCATCTACTGGGACCTCTGTTGGAACAGGAATCACTTGGGCTATTATCTGCCCTTTGATCAAATAGAAGGTTGGTTGTGGACATCTTGCCAAGAGAGTAAGGTGTGTTAAATCTCCCTTAATTGTCATGGGAGCCACTTCAATCTCCATGGGTGTGTGTGCTGTGTCTCCAATAACAAAATACATACTAGCCAGTCCTGCCAGGTCTTGTGAATTGTCCTGCAGGTCCACTCCAATGACTGTCCAACGGTCAGTTCTGAAATTAAAAGCTTCAGCAGTTACAAGTCTGGATCACTTTTGAGGCTGCCAGACTTTGTTCGGCACGCTTCCCCAAAAATTTTTTTTTGCTGTCTCTCACCCCGCTTCCCTTTCTCCTTTTTTTCAATTAAAATATAGGTTTTTTTTATTTTTGGGTCAGCTTCATTTGTGTCTTTGCGCTGGACGAGAAAGCGCTTCATCTCCAGTTTTTTTGTTGATTTCCTACAGCTTCTTTTTGGTGTTTCTTTTGGTGCTGGCTTTGAGGATAGTCCCTGGTGAAATGTCTTGGCCTCTTGCACTGGAAGCAGATGACATGCTGGAGCTGTTCTGATGGCATCTGTGGCTTTTTCATTCCTGGTGTTGCTGCTGCCACAGTCCTTGGGTTTGTCAGTCCTGGCTTCCTGTATTGTGCACTATACAGGATCTGCCTTCTTGGCACACGCCTCTATCATTTCTGCTATAGTGGGTGGAGGATTAATGGGCAGTCCCAAGATCACTCTGTGGCAGGCCTCGTTGGCATTTCTTTGAGCCATCTCCTTAATCCGTTCTGCCTGTGCCACTGGTACTTCCACCTGCCTTTGTATTTGCACTCAAAGCCCGTCGACAAACTGCAAAAAAGTTTCTGATGGAAGCTGTTTAATATTAACATAGCTGACTCGGGTTTCAACTGTTGGTAACTGGTTAAAAATCTTTTCTGCTACACCACAGATCTTATCTAAAATAGATTTTGTTAGAACCTGTGCTTGCTCTTCAGGTTTAGCCTACATTCCCTCCCCGCATAGATGTTCCAAAGTGATTCCATTATTGTCTGCATCTTTTGCATCCTGTGTGCTTTGCTTAAGCTCCCCTAGGAGGTTTTTTAAGGACCTTTTCCATGAGCTTTCCCAAAGATCAAACTCGAAGGGAGTTAAGAGACACCAGGAGAGGTCTTTGAGATCAGCAGGAACTAACTCATGAGATTTTAATGTAGCCCTTACCATTCCTTTCAGTACTTCTCTATCTTTACCAAATTCTCTTTGGGCTTTGCAAATTTCTTTTATATTTTGGTTAGAGGAGGGTTGGTAATGTACATTAATTCTTTTTCTACCAGTATATATTACAGGAGCAGCTGAGAGCATATCTTCATCCTCCCCAGGGCCTATATCTCCTGGGTTTCCCCACCCACCCCCACCCCTGCCAGGGCCAGGGGGCCCCGCCCCACTACTGGGTCCGGGGAGGGGCCCAGCCCCACTCCCGGAGGAGCTGGGTGGGGACCCATTCCCCCCCCCCCCCAGGGGGACAGGGCCGGGACAAGCCTCCCTCTGTCCCCCTGTGGGCGCAGGGGGCAGTGCCATCCCTCCCACTCCCACCCCCACCATGGGGACAGGGGGAGGGGGCATGGGAACTAGGATTGCAACATCTGGAGGTGGGGTCGCAGGGTGACGTCAGGCAGGGCGAGAGAATGGTGGAGAGGGGAGGAATGTCTGAGCAAAGGTAGGGATTGTGTGTGGGGACAGGTGGGCAGAAGGGGTTACGGGAAGGGGAAGGGGAGTACAATGGAGGTCCCCCCATGTGGCCTGCTGACACATGACCAGCACCATCTTGGATTCCAGCCACATGGGGATAGGGGGCGTCATTGCCTTTCACAACCAGGGTAAATGGGTACAGGGAAAGATCTCTGATAGCCTGTGCAGCACTATCAGAGATGGGGGGCTGAAGGAGACACATGGAACCAGGAATGGCAGTGTCAAAGTGCATTTCCTGTGTTTCTTGGGCTGTTCCATGTATCTTTTTCAGCTCAGGAGCAGAGGGTTTGGAAGAAGCGTTAGGGGAAACCAATGGAAACTGCGGTGGCTGCCTCTTCACCTCTCTTTCTCTGTTAAGCAGTTCTTTCTGAATTAAAAGAAAAAACGGGAGATATTTTGAAGCAGATCTGTCTCTTTTCTCTGCTTTAAGGATTAACATGTTTCCAATCCTATCCCATGCAGGGACAGAATCTACATCTAGCATGTCAAGCTGTGGGAAGTAATGAGACAGCCATAAGATAAAATGTTTCAACTTATTTCTAGAAATCTTAACATCTGTGGTACTTAAAAGATTTTGTAATTTGGATTCAAAATTCTTTTGGGGTGCAGACAGCTGTGATCCCATCTTTGACATTAAAAAGCTGTTAGCACACCTAGTTTTTATCTTCTTTCACCACAAAAGCAACAAAGCCAGCAGTGGCAGGCTTCTCTCAGTTTGGCTCCCCCTCACACACACTGGGGTAAGACACAAACTGCTAAGTCCAGCCACAGCCGCTTCTGCTGAGCCGCTAAAAAACATGTGGCCAGGACCGTGGTGGGGGAGCGGTGCTGCCCCTCCCCCGCGGCGAGCCGGGGACTGCTAGAAACCACGTGGCATGCCACAGCACCAAGAAAGAAACAAAAAAAACTAAGCAGCTACCACGTGGAAAAGCTGGGAGACACCGGCTTCCGGGGCGCCTGTGCACAGTTTACATGCATTTGATGAATACTGCGGTGATAAATTGTCTTTGTTGTCTGAGACCCAGATGTATTTGGCCTCTTTTCTTTTGCCAGGACTGGCTGCAAGAAAGGCTTTAAGTCAATTAAATAAAGTAGCTTGTTGGCTTGCAAAACAGAAGAATGCCACCAGCTCTGCCTTATCAAACTTATTAATACATGTTGACAGTGTAAGGCATGATACTTTGCAAAATAGGGCAGCAATAGATTTTTTGCTTTTAGCACTAGATCATGGGTGTGAAGACTAATGGAATGTGTTGTATGAACCTGTCCGATCACTCAGAGTCTATCCATAAAAGCATACAGCAACTAAAGGATAGTGTGTTTAAACTAAGGATATAATCTGGATCTTGGCTGGATAATTTATTTAGTGGCTGGGGTTTGACAACCTGGCTAAAAGATTTTTTTTAAGATTGGTATTTATGTGTTGATTTTGATAATAATTGTATTAATCATGATACCTTGCTTGCTTCAGTGTGTGCAGAGATTAATTAATATGGCCATTATGTGGGAATTCCAAGCATAGAAAGCTCTCAAGACCTCGTAAATACAAGTTTAGATATAGACATGGACACAGGGTTTGATTTAAAGCCTTGGAGGAAACTTCCAGACTTAGAATCATAAATAAAAATATGAGTTTAAATAGAAAGACATTAAGTTAGGTTGTAAGAAGTTTTAAGGTTTTAAAGTTAAGATATAGAAGTAGTTATAAAAGTAATAAGACGTTTAAAGTATAACAACTAGTTTTGTGTGTCATTATATGATTGGTTAAGAAAGTCCGCACTGTGGCAAAGACATAAAAATAATCAACTATTGGTGTGAAAGTAGACACATTCTTTTGTAGCATTAGTTTATTGGCTAATTAACCTTTAAAAGACCTTGTAACCTGTAGTCTTGTGACCACTGACTAAGAACATCTGGCAAATGTGGTGAAGACACACTCCTTCATGAGACTGTAAAAGAAGAATAATAAATCATGCTTTAAGACTTCTCCCCGTGGTCCTGTCTCTGTCACAAAATCCCAGTACCATTACAGGAATATTTTTGGTAGAAAAGGAAGGGGGAGATATTGAAAAGACAGAAAGTACTTTGGACCTGATTAGTATGATATTTGATAATGAGGGTCCGTCATGTAGATGCCTATGTCTCCAGGAGTCGCGCTAATGAAGAGCACCGAAACAATGAGCAGGTAGATCAGGCTGCAAAGATAAACCCAGATTGGCAACACAAAGGAGAATTGTTCCTAGCTCGATGGGCCCATGACGCCTCAGGTCATCAGAGGAGAGATGCCACCTATAAGTGGGCACGAGACCGAAGGGTGGACCTATCCATGGACAGTATTTCTCAGGTTATTCATGACTGTGAGATGTGTGCCACGATCAAACAGGCCAAGCGGCTGAAGCCGCTATGGTATGGTAAGCGCTAGTCCAAATATAAGTATGAGGAGGCCTGGCAGATTGACTACATCACACTGCCCCAAACCCGCCAAGGCAAGCGCTACGTGCTCACAATAGTAGAAGCCACCACTGGATGGTTGGAAACCTAACCTGTGCCTCATGCCACTGCCCGGAACACCATCCTGGGACTTAAAAAGCAGGTCCTTTGGAGGCATGGTACCCCTGAGAAGATTGAGTCAGACAATGAGACTCATTTCAAAAACAGCCTTATAAACACCTGAGTTAAGAAACACGGCATTGAGTGGGTGTGCCATATCCCCTACCATGCACCCACTGCTGGAAAAGTTAAACGGTGCAATGGCCTGCTTAAAACCAGCTTAAAAGCACTGGGTGGGGGGACTTTCAAAAACTGGGAGATTAACTTAGCAAAAGCCACATGGTTAGTGAACACGCAAGGTTCCACTAACCGAAAAGGCCCTGCAAATCTGAGCCCTTTAGAACAACAGATAGAGATGAAGTTCCAGTAGTACATATGAGAAATATACTGAAAAAAACTGTTTAGGTTAATTCTGCCTCCAGCAAAGACAATCCCATCCGTGGGGTTGTCTTTTCTCAGGGACCGAGTTGCACTTGGTGGGTGATGCAAAAAGATGGAGAGACCCAGCACATACCTCAAGGGGACCTTGTTTTAGGGTGAACTACCCATAACACTGTGCTTGTATCTGTATCTGCATGTACATATGTATATAGCTAAATTAGTGTGTGTTTGTGAATAATTTAAAAGTTTAATATTTGATGTAGCATTTTAGTATGGGAAAAAATTCGGGGTGGATAATGTTGAGGGTTAGGTGTCCTTTTTTTTTTAGTTCTGGCTTGCCTGTGGAATTTTTACCCATTAGTTGAGGGGGAAACCTAACTGTGGGTACTTGGTGAGTGCTTGAGAGAAGACAAAGAGTTTGGCCGGGCCCAAGGGGGGAAAAGAGCGGGAAATAAAGAAGGTGAGGACAGTTTGGCGGCTTTTCTTCAGCTTCAGAGAAGGACACTTTGGGGGCGGAGCTGTTGAGGTGAAGAGAAGGGAATTTCACCATCACCCAGACAGAGCTGCTGCTTCTTCTCCTTCTTCCCTCTTCGTTGGTGGCCTCGCACCCCCTGTCCTGCCAGGACGTGTAGCAGTGCCAGCCACTGCCACGGAGCTGCTGATACACCTCAGCTACTGGCCCAGGATCTCTGCTCACCCCTGCTGTTCCAGCCAACTGTTCCTCAGAGCCCTGCAAGAGCACCGGGACTGACTGCCCGAGGGGGTTTGTGAAACAAAGCCTCTCCTCCATCCTTTCTCGTCTCAGCTGAGAAAGCTGTCACGGGGCCCCTGGTTCTGTTTTCTTGCTAATGCTGTAGTTATTGTTGATTGTTTGCCTGGTTCTACTAGTGAAGAACTGTTATTCCTATCCCCAGATCTCTGCCTGAAAGCCCTTTGATTTCAGAATTATAATAAATCGGAGAGAGGGGGTCTACATTCTTTCATTCCAAGGGAGGCTCCTGCCCTCCCTGGCAGACACCTGTCTTCTAAAACCGAGACAGGATGCCTTGGAAAGAACAAACAGAGCTTTGAAGATTGCAAGAAGATTGGATCAGACTAGCGACAGGGAAGATTGAATCAATTTCTGCAAGTAGAAGAGATGTTGCAAAAATGTATAAGCTTGTTTGTATGATGTTTAACCCAATCATTGTAGTAAAAGATTACTAGCCTTCCTAGAATGGTATATAAGCATATGTAGCCCACAGTAAATTCGGATTCTGATCACCACTCAGTTGTCCCCATCTCTCTCAATTGCCGATACAGATGAAGTTCAGGAGCTGAGTAGTTGATGAATATGTAATTCTTCCATACTTAATATGCCTTAGTTGTGGGGGGCAGAGAAGAAAGGTGCCTGTTTTTCTGAGTACCTAAGCTCTAAAATTCAGATTATATTCAGACCTCTGATTGGTTTACATGAATTGCAAATTGCAAAACATCTTGGTGAGAGGAATGACGGGTTTGTCTTTACAAACAAGCTGTGGGTCTGCTGATAAGATGCAGCTATCAGTGAGAGACAACAGACAACAATGGGATGGATTCCACTAAAAGATCAAAGAGGCACTGAAAGAGCACCATGAATTCCACAAAAGTTAAGAATTAAGAAGGGATTATGCATGCTGGGGGGGGGGGGGGGGGGGAAGGTATCGTAAGTATCAGGCGTTCCGGGAAGCCTGTACCTCTCAAATACCTCAGCCTATGGGGAAAGAGAGAAGGGACAAGCGGCCGGGAATTAGGATAAAAAAGGAGGCTGCGCCCTCCAAAAATTTGAGAGACCCCAGGGGAATGCCCCATGGCCTCTCCCATTTATTCGAATAAAGAAGAAGGACTCCTCTGTCTCCTTTTTGGACATAAACCTCTGGTGTTTGTGGATTAATTTTCCTGACAGGTGTTACCAGCTGACCTAAGGCCAGCTGCAAGTCCCTGTATCCTCACCTTCCAGAACTAGAAGGGATCAGGGAAATGCTGTTCCTACAGCTTCACCTGAAAATAACAGTGGTGTAGGGGGAAGGGAGAAGCATATCATATCACCCCCATAGAACTAGAAGGGATCTCGAGAATCCACGCCCGGGCTGGGGGGGCAATAAGGAGAGTCAAGAAAGAGTCTTTGACAGCAGGAGATGGATGGATTGTGTTGGTGTGCTGGAACAGAATTGGTTAATGGAGAGTGTGGAGAGATGTGGTTGAAGCAGGGACAGCAGTGGAGGTGCAGGACCAGGAGCACTGGCTGGGGGCCTGTGAGGCTGCTGGGACTCAGCACTGGGCAGTGCCTGACCCCACCGGCCCCGGGCAGGGGCAGCAGCAGCTGCTGGCCCTTTGAGGCTGCGAGACGCCCTGGCTGCCTGTGGTGCTGCCGGCCATGCCCGCCGGGAGCACTGGAGCGAGGAGGAGCTGTTTGGACAGTGTGGCAGGACAGGGACTGGCTCTGGTATTCGGTGTGTGGTAAATAGAGTGAGCACAAGGAGGAAAGGCGAAGGTGATAGCCTTTTTCAGGCCAAAGAAGGAAAAACCGCAAGGTCCAAGGGGTCCCCCGGGACAGAGGGGACGGGATCGGGCACAAGGAAGTGGCAGAGGCTTTCTCTCCCCAGCAGGGGAGACCCAAGCCAAACAGCGGTTGAGAAAAGATCAGTGTGCTGTCTTCAGGGCATAGGACACTGAAAACGGCAATGTCTGCAAAAAAGCCAAAAACAGCTGGACTGCCGAGAAAGTCCAGAAGATAAGAGAAATTGATTGTTAAGAGTGTCAAAAGCTCTCATTATATCCACCAACCTAGAGCTGTTGTCAACTTTTAAAGTGGATCTGGATCGAGGAGAGGTGTGTGTCTTAGTAAAAACAAAGACCTCTCGATTCACCTTAATTTTTATCCCCGAGGGGGAAAATTGTCTAAAGAATTTTTTTGATCGTTCAAAAGAGTTGTGAGAATTGTGGTTTCTTCTGTGGGCTCAGAAGTTTGAACACATCTTTCTCTGAAAGAATTGTAAAAATTGTAGTAAATTAATTTGAGGATTTAGTACATTTGTCTACGTGAAGTTTTGTGCAGAATGGCTCCAGTTTGGAGGGGACCACACCCCTCTGCTTTTTGTATGTTTTGTTGTAAAAAGCCAGAATTGGCAAATTTCAGTTATGAAGCCAATGCTGCAAGTCATACCTTGTGGGGAACACCCCCACCAGTCTGTGGTTTGTTGTGGACCTAAAGCAAATTCTGTAACTGCAACCTTGTGAAAATAGTGTCCTATGGAAAGCCTGGGTATTTGTCATGCACTTGCTCTGTGGAAGTTATGGGAAAACTTTAAAGGAAAGTATTTTGTTTCTTTCCTTAATAAAAGTTTTAAATGTTAAAGGTTATAAAATGTTATAAATATTAGAGTTTCCTTAATAAAAGTTAATTTGTTAGTCACCTCCCTTGTGATTGGCTTACGTGAATTGCAAATTGCAAAACATCTTGGGCTGAGCTTCAATCTTGATATGACAAAACCAGTTAGTTAAACTTCTTTGTTTGAATGAATAGGATAAATGGCATGTGTGTTTTTTCTTTGCATTCTTTTAACTGAAATTAATTATGGCCAAGAAGTTTGTGCCACAATTATATAAAATTTGGAAAAACAGCATCTATAGTCTTGATGAATACCTTCAATTGGTTTTGCAGCAGATCAGTGATAGAAATCTTACCCAGTCATCTTAGTGTTTTCATTATGCTTAGAGAAAAAAATTGTAAATGACAGACAAATGAAAATTGAAAAATGAGGTTACAAAACAGATAGTTCTCAAATATTTATCATTGTCTGAGAACCAGACACCAATGTTATATACTATATGAACGATGGTGACAAATTTGATCTTTCTCTGAGATGCAAGTAGGATGTATAGCTTGCACAAGTAGTAGTGGCATGGCACATTCTTAAATCAACACGGGAACTTGGCTGTACAGTAAAACTGTCATGTTGGTCTGTATCACTTCTTGAGTATGGTGTGAAGAAAACATAACTGGAGTGTTTTCATGTCACAATATGAAGAATTTTGTCATTACTACCTTTGGGCAGATATGAGCAAGAATCCTAATTGTAACTTAGGACTGTTAAACTACAGTTTATTTGACCTGCAAAATATACCATTTTTCATATGTATTTCTGAGGTTTTGAATTAAGCTTATTGTGTCTACAGCATCAATAAGCATTTTTCATTCCTTATTGAAGCCTCTCTTAACTGAAATAAAGTCCCAACTGCAGGCTTAACATCTGCTTAAATGTATGCAAATAAATTCAATGTAATTATTTTATTCTCATATCCTGACATAAAGTACTCAAAATTGAAGAATTACAAGAAGCTTTGCAGAAAAAAAAGATGAAGAAATGTAGCAAATGGAAGAACAATACAAAGAGTATTTGGAAAAGGTCAAAAGTGTAAGTGTCTGGGTTCCAAGTTATTGATCCTTCCCTAACAGGCTGTACCACATTTTCACTCTGTATGAATAAAACTATCTATACTTGTGACTACTATCTAACAAAACCTTTTGTATTACTTCTGTACACATATGTGCTCCACTGATACAGATTTATATTAGAGTTACTCAGACATGGCTCTTTAAAATTCCTAAGTGGTAGTAGATAACACAGACATGGTGTTAACCCCATCTTGATGTTATGATAACCTTTTTTTTTTTTTTTTTTTTGTAGAAGCTCTTCCAGGCTTATCAGTGAGAGATGCAGTTTGGCTGAAGTCGTGTCTATGCTAGGGTTCACGATTTTTAACTGTTTTTCAGCTAGGACAGTTATTCAGCTAGGACAAACTTTAAAACCTTGGCCTTTACTGGAATTGTTCTTGAGCATTTATTAGTACTCAAATTCTGCTTCTGATGAGCACCACATAAAAATGTACTTAGTTGTTCCCTTCATCTTACTTAGTGGCAGAAACTTCATCACACATGCACTACCATGGATTCTTCTTGGTTGCAGCAAAACTTTCTAAAATTTGCATTACTAGTACTCCAGATCCCTGAATCACAGCCTCTTTCCAGATAGAAGTAGTCTTTGAGTTCAGTGAAGAGTGAGTTGAGGGGTAACAGATAGGTAATCCTTAGCTATAAAGAGAAAAAGGCTTCAAGGGAAGGTTTCACATGCTCTCGCCCTATGGCAGTACATAATGGGGGTAGGAACTACTTCCTTCTGTCCAAAATATTGAACTTCTGAAGTCTTGCTTCCTCCCATTAACACTTTTGTGACAGTCCTGTTAGAGCACATTTCATATGATGTGTGACACTTCATGATTTTTGTTTAGAGATAGTTTCCATCATCCTGGTTGATAATTTAGAACCTTTGTCTTACTACAGGAGAGATGTGGTTGCATTATATGACAGTCTTTTAAAATTAAGCACTTGACACTTTGAAATACCATTTTACTTTATTATAATGGCATGTTACATGTCCCTTCTATGCTGCTTATGTGGTTATAAAACAAACTGGTTTTCTTCTCACAGGTTATCCACACCTTAGATCCTAAACAAAACCAGGGTGCAGCTCCTGAGATTCAGGTACTAAAAAAATCAGTTGCAGGAATGTGACAGTATATTCCATTCATTGGAGGTAATGATTTCCATGTTTCCCAGAAGATCCTTTGTGTTTTCTCATTTTTGGGTATAGGCTATGCTTCTCTAATATTTACTGTTATCTGCAGCTAAATAATTTTAAATATATGGGGGTTGTTTTGTTTTAGAAAGAATATGGAAAAACAAAGAGTCAACGAGTGAAGCGATCTTCCCTTAGCCCCATGAAGTAATCCAAGCTAGCTCTGTCGATGGAGGGGTCAGGGAGATCCTTCATGACCAAGAAAAGACCAAAAAGTGCTGCTTCTCCCTCCGGGGTAACGGAGGATGTTTATTCTGGCTGGTTTCCAGGGGAGAAGAGACCGGGTTTCTCCTTCCCGGGCTTTTTCAAACCTCGGGAGAGGGGCGGGGGGACGTACAACACCAACCAATGGGATAACATTTCAGGGACAGGGAGGGGAGGGGAAAAACACGTCACAGCTGCCTAGAAGATTCACAGAGAACTGAGTAACTCCCAGAAATATGCACTACCACAAAAGAGAAATGGAAGAGAAGTTTCTTCTTAGTGCCTGGTATAATATGGTAAGAATCTCCAAACTTAAAAATTATAAAAAGGTTAATCTTAGTTGTTTATGTAGTGTTGTGGTGGTTTTAGCACCAGCTAAAAATCACCAGAGTACTTGCTCATTTCTTGATGTGAGATATGGATTAGGAGAAGGGCAAAACAGGCTTAAAACTTAAAAGGAGTAAAGAAAGTTTATTAATAGACCTACAAAAATAAGAAACCAGAATAAAACCTCCAGAAACCTTTCCTCCCCCCACCCAACCTTTTTCTTTTCCCAACTGACACCGTAGAGACAAAACCTGGGATGTTAAAGACGTACCAACTATACAGTAGTCTTTTCATCAGTCTCTGTAGGGAGAGGAGTTTTCTCTTGTCATTCCATGGAGAGTTCTCTACAAGAAAACAGTTTTCTTCTGGCTTTTCATTTCCATGACTGGTAGCATCCTGGAAAAAAAAAAACTCTGCCATCATGCTTTCCTCCCATTTTCACACCACTCAGAGGTGTGTTCATGGGCCATGAACTCAAGGGTTTTAAGGATGAGTTATTCAAAGGCAAAGGTTCTCTTCATCTGTCTCTGTGATCACCTCTGGGAACAGAGGTTTTCTTCTCTCCCTTGGGGCAAAGGGTCTTCATCAGCTCTCATCTCTCTCTCTCTGTGTTCAAGCATCTTATGGGATCACAACTGCTCCACCATCTGCTTAGCTTCATCAATGGATACCTTTGCTCAGATCTACAGTTTGAAATACTTCATTCCTCCCAAATACTCTTTCATGAATTAAAGGAGTTATTCAGAACATTATTGTCCATTTCCATGGCCTTACCAAAAGAATATTTCAGCTTATTAAAGCATCTTCTCATTCTCCTTCCATCTGAAACTTGACTCTTTCTCTTACTGACCTTAATATTTTATGTTGTCTCTTTACATGTCAATTTCCCACTTTCCTCTCTCTGGAGAGGGGATTAAGTCTGCAGGTCTCATCTGGGTAGTGAAAGGGTTAAATCTGGCCCAAGCCGCGGCAGGTATTCATGGTGTTGGGTTTCAGGTGTCTCTCAGCCTGGAGTGGATGGGTATGGTCCTCAGCCTGCAGCCATCTGTGCAGGCCATGGGGGGGTGATAGGGTATTACTGAGATGTCAGCAGCTGTGGCCCATTCCAGCCTAGGGCCAGGGGGCCCCCTGGGAAAGGCTTCAGCCACCCCGCTGGAATGGGACCCGGAAGGTTTCCCGGGAGGGGCCTCAGCAGAGCCCGGCCCGGCCTGGGGCCGAGGCAAGCCCCACAGTCTCCATCCGCCAGGGAGCAGCTGGAGTCTGGCTCAGCTCCGCCCCCCCCCACCAGGCCGCACAGGCCATGGGGGAGTGGGGCCAGCCGCACCAGAGCTCCGATACCTTTCAAGGTCGGAAAACAAAGAGACAAAAGTTCCCAGGCTTGGGTTTAAAAGGTGGTATTCACAAAGGTGATCTTATTTTTCAGTGGTCCAAAATGCTGTCAGTTCTCAAAACTGGCTAGCTATTGGCCTGATCTCAAGCAGAGAAGAAACTCCCAGCAGCCTCTCTCAGATAAATAACTTCTGTGGCTATTTCCCACTTTTTTCCTAAATGCTAAACTACCACAAGTGTTTATCAAGGGTTTAATTAATTTATAGTTTTGTGCACACCTGATACTCTGCTTGTGGCATTTACCAAGCTGTAGGTATTTGATTCTTTCATTCTGTTTACTCCATATGAAAATGTGTGAGTACAGTCAAGCATCATTTACACTATTCAAAGAATAAGGAAACTGTATATGAGCTACACACCTTTTTGTAGGGAATTTTTCACCTTTAGCAAATGTGTTCAAGACTTACCTTTGATAGGGTGTGGCTTCTTTGAAACTGTTCTCCTGATAGGAGTCCCTGAACCCCTGTAATATGCATCTGTTTCATCATAGAGGCTAAACCATTTCACTCTGTCTTCCCTTGGAAGAGTTTCCTTCTTGCTGTTTTATGTTCCTGCTATGTTTGTGAGTAGGAGAGTAAAATGGTGTTTAAGAAGAGCATTTAGATCTTTTTTGTATTAAAGGCACTGATGTGCAGAATAAAGGAACTCTATAACTAGCAGAGTAGTTATAAGAGCAGGTATGAATTTATTCAGCGCTGAGGTGCATGGGGATATCTCCTCCAAAAGTATGCACACCTTTTTGATTGGGTTTTCCCTTTTTATCCTTTACAGACTAGGTTTACACGATACGCCTAATACATATTAATTTCCTAACCCCACCTGTCTTCACTTCATATTACAATTAGCTCCATGCCCCTTTCAGTCCTTTGGCCGCCTTTTGGGACTTCAAATCCGTTTCTTCCGGCTTAGGGTCCGAGGAATCTCCTTCATCATGTGGTGCCTTTGTCTTTGCATCTTGTTTGTGTATTCCAGCTCCTTATCTCATCTTGCAGTCTGATTCTTTTTCCTGTTCTTGTGAATTAGGGTGTCAGGGTATGGTTTTTGTCAGACACCCCTTTTAGTCACGCATTTCTTTCTAATTCTTAATTTCTCTGTTTCAGCACTTTCAGGTGACTTGGCCCCACTGGTAAGCGAAGACGTTGCTGAACTGTGAGATATATATATATAGTTCAGTAGCCTGACTGTCATTTGAAAGAAAATTATTAGTGATAGCTTCAGTTGCTTCTTCCTTTTAATTAGTCTCTGATTTTATCCACAATCCACCATGGCTTCTATCATCTCATACTGGTCAGGTTCTTCCAGTCAGTATGTGATTATCTTCTTTTCCCTGATATTCAATAGTGGGAATATTTCATAGCTGCTAGCTTCTGCTAAAGACACAAATTCTCTCAAAAACAGAGAATCATGGAATAGCTAAGGTTGGAAAGGCCATTGGTGATCATCTGATCCAACTCCCCTGCTCAAGCAGACCCACCTAGACACAGTAGTCCAAGGCCATGTCCAGACAGGTTTTAAATCTCTCCAAGAATGGAGGCTCCACAACCTCTCTGGTGTAATAAATTATTGTTTGTATTAAAAATTCGAAGGTTATAACTAAGACAAATGTGTTTGCAATGACATAAAAATATGAAATGTAAAAGGCCTCTCCTTGCGGAGGGGGAGAACGGGATTCTCTCCGGAAAAACCACTGATTGCCACCCACACCCAGATAACGAACTCAAGCAGGCCCATCAACTCGGACAAACAGACAGGACACGGATCATCAAAACGACAATGGAGCTGGCTCGGGGAAAATTACCTGCCTCCGGACCCGAGCAACGCCCTGCAGATTCCTGTAGGGAACAATCTGATCGACAAAAGAAAGACAAGCCCCAAAAGATAGGCCTTGCCAGACCTGAACATCCCGGTGTTGAAAAGCAATCATTGGAACACAAAGGGGAAGGCTCCGTCGAGATTTCCATCAGCACCAACCCCGGATCACATTGATAACTCAGAATTAAAATACATACAGAGTCTCTTTGCATATGAGGAGACTCTGTCCGGACTCAAGTCAGGTCTATTCTTCCAAGCCAGGAAATCTATTCACCGAACAATCAAGAATACTCGGTGAATGGAGCCTGCTCGGAATTTTAGCCTGAGGACTTAAAAATCCTATAAAACCCCAAGCCTGAGAGCGCTCAAACGTGGATTTGGGAAACCTACACCTCGGGTGTAGGTCCTGTCCACCCAGCGCTGCGCTGATCATTTTTATTGTGGTTTTTCTCTCTGTTTTTTTCTATGTTGTTTATTAATAAATTTCTCTTTGATTTTATCCCAAATTTGCCTTTGCATTTATAACAGTGGGCAACCTGTTTCAGTCTAAAAAACACCTCCTTCACAGTCAAGAAGAGTTTACTTATGTTCAAAGGGAGCCTCCTGTGTTTGTGCCCATTGCCTCTTGTCCTCTCACTGGGTGCCATTGAAAAGAGCCTGGCTCCCTCTCCTCAGGCATTTGTAGATATTGATGAGATCCCCTTAAGCCCTTGTCTTTTCCAGACTAAACAATCCCAGGTCTCTCAGCCTCTCCTTGTATGAAAGATGTTTCAGTCCCTGAATCATCTCTCTGGCCCATTTCTGGACTCTTTCCATCATATTCCTTTCTCTTGTACTAGGGAGCGCAGAACTGAGCACAGGACTCCAGATGTGGACTCACCAGTGCTGAGTAGAGGGGAAGGTTCTCATCTCTCAACCTGCTGGCAACATTCTTCCTTATGCAACCCAGAATGCTGTTGGCATTCTTTAGCACAAGGATGTTCAACTTGGTATCCACCAACACCAAAATATGGTCTCACCACTTCTATTAAGTTAGTGTTTCATAGAGGGTGAATTGAGAAGTACTCTTCTAGCTCAACTTCTGGGAGGAAGCTTCTGCTTCTGAGAGGCAAGGGGTTTGCTTTCTAAAAGGATTGCATAGCACTATGTGTTCATGTGTTGAAATACACGTTCAAGACCTGGCACATTGGTAGTTTGGTTACTCAAAAGTTACTGCAAACTTTCATAATGATAAAATGAGAATTTATTGAAAGGAAGACTGTCGCTGCCCGAATCGGCCTCTTTTGCCTCGGCTAGCTGTGGCCGATGTCAGCGGCAGGAGTGGGGAACCAGGCTAGCACTGCGAGGCTCAACCTGGAACCTCCAGAGCTCCTCTGCGCTCTGGCGTTAGGGCTTACAGGGCGACACAGGATGCGGCGAAGGGAGAAAGAGTGCTCAAACTCCTCCGATTTCCCAGGAACAAGTTTATTCCAACAGGTGCGGGGCTGGGATCACAGGGGAGAGGTCTGAGCCGAGACCCTGGGCACCCCCATGCGCCAGGTTTTAAGGACCGTGGGCGGCTCGTATGGTGACCAATGGGACAACAGCAACGGAGGGGTTAAGGGTGGGGATTACAATATGCAGGACCAATGGTAGGGACCCGGGGGGGGGGAAAGCAACTGTACAATCAATAGGGCGTCGAGGAAGGGATGATAGGCAGGGAAAGAACTGGAACAAAAGGTGGGGGTTCACATAGATTGACAGGGCTTAGGGGCAGGATTAGGGTGATGGATGGGGAACAATCTGGAAAAATGGGAAGGGTTTACCATGATGGGCACCTGGGGACAAACCATTCTTTATGACCGGGGAGCAACTGGGGTAAACTACCTCTGAACTTAATAAAACCAAGCAATATGGGCGGCAACATCTCCCCCTTTCCTTTTAAGAAACAGAGGAAGGCGTGGGGTCTAGGGGAGCAGAGGGTACAGCAAACCATTCAGGAGTGGGAGAGGGAAGAGGAGGAGGAGGGGAAAGAGGGTTTACATCAACATAGTTAACTTGCCGTGGGGGGAATAACAAAGAAAGGATAAATTGAATTAACCACTTCCGCAATACCGCGAATGTACCTAATAAAATTCACAAAAACAATCTATAATATGGTTCTTATAACAGAAGAGAGCCATCCGGAGACACCCCATCCTGTAGGAGCACGGTGGCTAGTGCGACGTTCGGGGTGGTCATCTTTCTGATGGCTCTCTAAAATTAAAGGAAAACAAATACTTCAGTTAACATAAAGGGAGAGCAAAAAATCAATAGAGAAAAGGGGTTCGAGACATTCCTCCTCCTCGTCGTCCTCGGGGGTTACTGGGGCGGCCTGCACGGACGCAGCGGCATCCTCTTGCTCATCTGGTGGCCTGGTAGGATGTTTTGGGACATAAGGTTTCACCCACTTTTGTGGGATCCACCTTAGTCCCTGGGGCGAGGAGACGCAAGCGTAACCTCGCCCCCAGGTCACCAGATCGAATGGACCCATGATCTTTTGGGTCTCTGGGTCTCGGACCAGCACTGGAGGGCGATGTTGGAGCTCGTAGTTGCTGGTGGAGTTAAAGTGCAGTGCCACTGGAGGATTGGGATTAGTATCAGTACAGTTCAGAAAATTGATAGTAAACAGCGCCTTTGATAGCCTATCCTGAGGGGCGCAACCTTTCATTGAATCCCATTGACGTTTTAGGACGCGTTTGAGCGACTGGTGGGCTCGCTCTACAATCGCTTGGCCGGTGGGGGAGTGTGGGATGCCTCTCTTATGTGTCACTCCCCAACTCTGCAGGAATTCTTCCAGTTTCCTGGAAATGTATGCTGGGCCATTATCTGTCTTTAGCTCTTTGGGGACCCCCAGCACAGAGAAAGCCTGCAAGAGGTGTTTGCAGACCTGCTCGGCTTTCTCTCCTGTGTGGGCAGAAGCAAAGACTGCCCCTGAGAAAGTGTCTATGGATACATGTACGAACTTCAGCCCGCCAAATTCGGGAATGTGAGTTATATCCATCTGCCACACCTCACAGCTCCCCAGGCCTCGAGGGTTCACCCCCGCCCCTAGAGAGGGCATGACGGTGGTCTGGCAATGGGGGCATGTGGCCACAATGGCTCTGGCCTGATCCCGCCGCAGGTGGAATTGGCGGACCAGGCCAGGCACATTCTGATGGAACATTTGGTGGCTCAGCTTAGCTTGTTGGAACCGATCGGGGAGCTGAGCCATGGAAACAGGGGCAGCGAGGGAATCAGCCATCTGGTTTCCCTCGGCTACTGGGCCGGGGAGATCTGTGTGCGACCTCACATGCATCACGAAGAATGGTTGCTTCCTGTGGGAAACAGTATATATTAATTTAGAAAGCAACTCGAACAATTTTGGGTTAGAGACCTCCTTCAGGGCAGCGTGTTCTGCTCTGGCAACCACCCCTGCAACATAGGCCGAATCAGTGACTAAATTGAAAGGTTCAGAGAACCTCTCAAAGGCCCTGACGACTGCATCCAACTCAGCAACCTGTGGAGATCTCTCCACATATTGAACATCTGCTTCCCACTGCTGAGTCTCAGGATTTCTCCAAGTCACCACAGACTTGTGAGATGCCCCGGATGCGTCAGTGAACACAGTCAGGGCTTTGAGGGGCTTCCTGCTCCGTACTTCTTTTGGAATTGGTTCGAATTTGGAATTGAAAAATTTGTGGGCAGGGGCATGAACAGAGACCTGGCCCTCAAAACTATCTAAAGCAATCTGGAGTGTCTCATTTTCCCGAAGTAACTGATTAAACATCTCTTTTGTCAGCTTATTTGGGGACTCTTTGTCCCGAGACAAGCTGACTGGTACCCGAATGCATGCAAAGTCGCACCCAGCCATCTCCCGAAGCCTGGCCCGAGCTCTCCCGATGAGCTGAGCCATCAGCTCCTGTGGCCGGGTGACACTTTTGGACCTTTGATGGCTCAAGAAAACCCACTCTATGATTAAGAGGGGATCCTTTGAGCCCTGGTCCCACTGAAAAATCAGCCCACTGAGGTGTGGCATTCTCCCGAGCACAATAAACTCAAAAGGCAGGGTCGGTTCGTACCGATGCGCCTGTCTTTCAACAAGGGCCTCTTCTACTTTCTCCAGGGCTTTCCTCGCTTCTGGGGTCAGGGTCCTGGGAGAACTCAGCTCTTTCTCCCCCTTCAAAAGTGTGAAGAGGGGGGCTAGGTCTTCAGTGGAAAGGCCCAGCCAAGGCCTGACCCAGTTTAAGGTCCCACACAGCGAGTGAAGGTCTGACAAGGTTTTCGGATTGCTGTTTATTGCCAATTTTTGAGGCACAACGGTCCTCTCAGCAATCCGCAGACCCAGATACTTCCAGGGTGGCATCCGTTGAACTTTATCCTCCTGGAGTTGAAAGCCTGCAGATGTTAAAGCCTTAACCACTCGGTCAAGTGATCGGGTGAGTAGATCGTCATGGGGGGCGCACACTAGGACATCATCCATATAGTGATGGATGATGACCTCCCCCATCTCTTTGCGCACGGGAGACAGCAATGAGGAGACATACCACTGGCAGATGGTGGGTGAATTCTTCATGCCTTGTGGCAACACCCGCCAGTGGAATCTCCTCATTGGGGCTTCTCGGTTGAGGGTGGGCACCGAGAAGGCAAACCGTGGGGCGTCATCAGGGTGCAAGGGAATTTGAAAGAAGCAGTCTTTTATATCAATTACGGCCAGATTCCAATTTCGGGGGAGCATCGTTGGAGTAGGCATCCCTGGTTGGAGGGGTCCCATGTCAACAATGATTTTATTGATGGCACGAAGGTCGTGAAGGAGCCGCCACTTGTCTTTCCCCGGCTTCCGGATAACAAATACTGGGGAGTTCCAAGGGCTGGTAGTCTCTACAAGATTACCTTTTAATAATTGCTCCTCCACGAGCTCGTTGAGCGCCTTTAATTTGTCTTTTCGAAGCGGCCACTGATCAATCCAGATTGCTTCATCAGTGGTCCAATCAAGTTTTTGGAAGGGGCGCTCTACAGTGGCCGCTATTAAAAATCCCGAGGGGTTTTCGGGATTTCAATCTTTACCCCCCATTGTGACATAAGGTCTCTCCCCCACAAGGGAACCTGGAAATCCGCAATGAATGGGCGTAAATTTGCCAATTGCCCATCCGGCCCCATAATTTGCACTACGCTCCTTGATACTTGCGCTAATTGAGTACCCCCTATACCCTGAATTTTCCCTGCCACAGGTTGCAGCTCCCAATGTGACGGCCATCTCCTCTGGGGGATGATCGTCACATCTGCCCCCGTATCAAGCAGACCCTTCAGATGGACAGATTCCGCACCCTGCTTGATGCTGCAATCGATGATGGGTTTCTCCTCACCCACTATTTCTGTCCAGTAGACGCCTGGTGCGTGGTCGTCCACTGGGACTCCCTCCGGGACAGGAATATATTGGGCTATGATTTGCCCCTTTGGGAGAAAATATGGTGGGTGAATGCAGCGCGCTAAGAGGAGGAGATCTTCCGGACCCTCTGGGAAGGTGATCGGGGAGATCTCAATCTCTGGGGGTGTGTGTTTAGTGTCCCCGATGGCGATGTACTTACAGTCACATCCAGTGTTTTTCTTGCCTCCCTCCAGTGGATCCACAGCAACTACTGTCCAGTGCTGGGTTTGAAAGAGGATGTCCTTGGTGGTGGTTAGATGTCGCGTCCGGTTGGGTGTCCAAGCCTGATGTGAAAAGCCCCCCTCCCCCGCAAGGCCTGCCCCATTTATCGCTTCGCGCGGGGCAGGCTCGCGCAGCTCCCCTAGTTTTTTTTTATTATTGTATTGTTTGCCCTCGCCCCCGCACTGCTCCCTTGGCTAGGATGCTCTGCCGGGCAGTCCCTAGCTAGATGTCCAGGTTGCCTGCAGCGGAAACACAGTGGTTGACGCGCTGGTGATGGTGGAAACTGCGTCACTGCTGCCGTAGGCGCTCGTCTCAACTGTTGCGGTGGGATGGCTCTGGACATCCCCATCATCGGCACCTTCCTGGAGCAGGCTTCGATGAGGATGTCTAGTGTCGGGGTTGGGTAGAGAGGCAAACTGAAAATTATCTGTTTACAAATGTCATTGGCATTGGCTTTTGCCACTTCTAATACAAGCTGTTCTTGTAGATTTGCCTCTTCTACTTGCTTCTCTGCCTGGGCTTGCAATCTATTGATAAACTTATTAAAAGGTTCATTAGGGAGCTGGAAAATACTCATTAAATTTATCTGGGGTCCCTCCTCAGGTAATGTATTGAAAACCTTTTCTGCGGCCTCCATGATTTTAATCAGGACAGGCCGGGGTAATACCCTGGCCTGCTCCTCTGGCTTGTCCCAATTTCCCTCACCGCACAAGTGATCTAAAGTCAGAGGGACTCCATCTATACATCTATCAATACTGTGCAAGAGGCTTGGAAGGATGGTCTCTAATGATCTCTTCCACCCCTGTTTCCACAACCTGAAGTCAGCTGTGGAAAGGAGGCAGGAAAACAGCTCCTTCAGATCACTGGGCACCATTTCGTTCGCAGAAAAGGTAGCTTTTAATAGACCTTTAAAATATTCACTACCTCTCCCAAACTCCTTCTGTGCCTTGCACAGCTCTCTCTTAGTCTGGAAGGAGAGGGCTTCCCATTCCCGGGACCGCCCCCCCCTTCCACTAGAAGTCACCGGTGCGGCAAGGGGGATTTCTACCTGTTCCGGGTTCTGGCTTCCAGGCTTACCACCTCTAGCTCCCAAAGTATGGGAACCGGGTGTGGTACCGTGGGAACCGGAAGAAAGGGCGTGGGAACCAGGAGCCGGAGGGGGCGGGACTGGAGGACCGACTGAGGAGGAGGGCAAGGGGGAGGAGCGGCAATCAGAAAAGGCGGGGTTTAGGTGCATGACTTCAGAGGGGCCCGCCCCTGAGGAGGAGGAGGTTTTCGAGGGGAACTGGGTGGAGTTAGGGTAGGGAGAAGGGGTGGAGCTAGGGAGGAAAGGGTTGTTCATGGGGGTCTGAAAGGGATTATGGGGAGAAGAGGCACAAGGGAAGGTCCCAGCCATGTGGTCCCCGCCATTTTGTGCCCTCCGGGAGCCCTCTTGAGGGTTAGGAGAGGGGTAGGGGAACACAGGGGAACACTGGAAACTGGGGGAAACTGAGGCACGGGGGTCTGAGGGTGAAAACTGGGGACTTGCAACTTGGGAAATGTTTAGCTGAGGGTTTGTAACTGGGGAGACGGGGGAATCGAAAAGTGCTCTGGTAACTTGGCCAGGGCTACCAGGGCAGGGGTTCTGGGAGAGACGTGGGGGGCCAGGGATCCTGTTACCCTTGGGGGAACCCTGAACAGGGCAACCTGCACTGCAGGTCGCTCCGCAGGTCTCCCTCAACTCGGGATCAGGGGGAGAGGAACACGGGGATGGGGAAACTGGGGAAACCGGGGCAGTCTGTGGCAGCTGCTCCTGCAATTTTTTTTCTTTTATTACGGCAGACTGAATTAAGATAAACAATGTTACAAATTTGTCAGCCGATGTATCTCCTTCATTTACTAACTCTGTTAACTTTATTCCGACTTCATTCCAAAACTCTACGGTGTTTGCTCTGTCTGGGGTGAAGTTGGGGAAATGCAGGAACAGCCATCTCACAAACTGTTTCACCCTCCCACGAGAAAACCGTCTACTCTCTCCTTCAAGGGTAGTCACAACTTGGTAGAAAACTCTTTTTTGCTGTGCTGACAGACGTGCGCCCATCTTTTTAACCCCAGCACAGCAATTCCCACCACCCCCTGCAGCTAAAGGCACACGTAACAAAGTACGGGTCTGAACTGGGCTACCCCACACTCCCTCCCCGAGGGATTCTCAACACACAGCAGGGGGAGCTGCACACCAACACACAGCAGGGGGAGCTGCACACACTTGCACACCCCCTCGTCCCCCACGTGGGGCTACTCACCCAATTCCAGACCGGTGCTGCAGGAGACGTCCACAAACCCCGAGGCGATCGTCGGCACGTCGACGGTTGCCACCTCGATCCCCAGGAGCAGCACTCGACAAAAATGAGTCTGCTCTACCGGGGTAGCTGCCGCTCACAGTCTTTTGTAAAATCCACACAAGTGCGTAGATTCACCGACTTCTCCGGGGGTCTCCACGCCTCACGAGAGGCCCCGCGTTGAGCGTCATCTGTCGCTGCCCGAATCGGCCTCTTTTGCCTCGGCTAGCTGTGGCCGATGTCAGCGGCAGGAGTGGGGAACCAGGCTAGCACTGCGAGGCTCAACCTGGAACCTCCAGAGCTCCTCTGCGCTCTGGCGTTAGGGCTTACAGGGCGACACAGGATGCGGCGAAGGGAGAAAGAGTGCTCAAACTCCTCCGATTTCCCAGGAACAAGTTTATTCCAACAGGTGCGGGGCTGGGATCACAGGGGAGAGGTCTGAGCCGAGACCCTGGGCACCCCCATGCGCCAGGTTTTAAGGACCGTGGGCGGCTCGTATGGTGACCAATGGGACAACAGCAACGGAGGGGTTAAGGGTGGGGATTACAATATGCAGGACCAATGGTAGGGACCCGGGGGGGGGGAAAGCAACTGTACAATCAATAGGGCGTCGAGGAAGGGATGATAGGCAGGGAAAGAACTGGAACAAAAGGTGGGGGTTCACATAGATTGACAGGGCTTAGGGGCAGGATTAGGGTGATGGATGGGGAACAATCTGGAAAAATGGGAAGGGTTTACCATGATGGGCACCTGGGGACAAACCATTCTTTATGACCGGGGAGCAACTGGGGTAAACTACCTCTGAACTTAATAAAACCAAGCAATATGGGCGGCAACAGAAGACTGTCTTAACCCCATTCTTGAAAATATAATGTGTGAAATTCAAATCAGGTTAGTTCTCATTTGTGAAGAAGAAATAATAATAATGGATTGTAAATTAGTTGTTCATAATTATTTATTGCTATTCACTAATAAGTTTCTCTTTATAGGGAATGACTGCACAAAAAAGCAGCAGAAAACAGACTTGCTGGTACAGGCTCAAGAAAGTCCTTCCAAGCTAGACAAAGATGAGCCGTAAGCACAAGGAGATCTTACTCTGGTGTGCTACTTTGAAAGCAAAGCACTGGGCGGAATTAACTCCACACAAATATCTTGCAAGAGATTCCAAGTCAGAACTACAATTTAGTATGAAAAATTACAGTAAAGGCAATGGTATACAAACACTGGCTTAAACTAACAAAGTCAGAATACAACTTGATGCCCTGTTAGTCAGGCTGGTGACAGCAGTCTGATTGGAGTAATGGATGTGATCCTGTAAAAAGGTCTGGTCCTTCCCTAGAGGTCCAATGGTGGTTATCAAGAGCTCCTGTCCTCTAGGAATCCAGTGGTGATATCATGGTGTCCCAAGTGTCAGATTATATACAGGTAGGAATGTTTGGTAAGTCGCCCAGGGCAGGACATTTCACAATAGGATGATGTCATTCTATGGAATCTATGGAATTTCATGACCATCTTACCACGTCACTCTCAGGAACTGAATCTCTTGAGCAGGTCCCTTGACTTTACTCTTCTTGATGGCAAAACCGGCTTTCAGGAGAATCTGAATGATTTTCTCTCCTTTCTCAATCACTTCTGCCATGTTTCCCCCACATAATGATGTCATCTATGTACTGCAGATGTTCTAGAGCCTCACCCTTTTCTAGTGCAGCCTGGATAAGTCCATAGCAGATGGTAGGACTGTGCTTCCACCCCTGAGGCAGTCGGTTCCAGATGTACTGCATGCCTTTCCACGTGAAGGCAAACTGAGGCCTGCATTCTGCTGCCAGAGGAATGGAGAAAAATGCATTGGCAATGTCAGTAGTGGTATACCACTTTGCTGCCTTGGGCTCCAGCTTGTACTAGAGCTCCAACATGTCCAGCACGGCAGCGTTTAGCAGTGGAGTCACTTCATTCCAAGCACAATAGTCCACAATCAATCTCCATTCTCTGTCATACTTGCACACAGGCCAAATGGAGCTGTTGAAGAGTCAGTGGGTTTTGCTGACCACCCCTTGGCTCTCCAGTGTAGAGAATCATTTTAATAGAGTAAAAGCATGATATTTTAGTAAAAGCCAGTCTGCCCAAGCCAGCCTTTAAATCCAAGCAACAATATTAAAGACAGTGTTCTTGAAACTCTCCTGGAGCAGTGAGAATAAAGAAAAACAATAGCCTTGTGTACTGGGGAAAATAATTTAACCAATATGTATTAACCAATAGTAGCTTGCTAAGCCCGCAGACCCTGTCGGACCCGATAAATGTGTGCTAAAGATAGAAATAAACGACATTTGCCATACTTCTGTGAAGACTCGGCAGAATATCTGAGCGGTTTCTCAATACTCCAGCTCATGGATCATCTTGGGGATGGGAATCATAGCATCTCGATTTGTCCAGTACTGTTGGCAGTGCACTGTCAAAGTGGCAATTGGTACTTGTTGCTCTTCCCCTTTCAGAAGTCCTAATCCAGATGGGTTCTCATAGTCCAGGCAAGGTGTTCAATTCCTTAATGCCCTCTGTTTCCACAGCAGCTATCCCAAACACCCACCTGAGACCCTTTGGGTCCTTGAAATACCTGCTTTGGAGGAAGTCTGCCCAAAATGAATGGGTGTTGGGCATTAAGTGTCCTTTTTTTTAGTTCCGGCTTGCCTGTGAAATTTTTACCCATTAGTTGCAGGGAAAAACCTAACTGCAGGTACTTGGTGGGTGCTTAAGACAAGACAAAGAGTTCGGCCAGGCCCAGGAGGGGAAGGGGGCAGGAAAAGGGGAGGGCTGGGACAGTTTGGAGGGCTTCTTCAGCTTCAGAGAAGAACACTTTGGGTGCAGAGCTGCTGCAGTGGGGAGAAAGGAATTTCACCATCACCCAGACAGAGCTGCTGCTTCTTCCCTCTTCGTTGGTGGCCTCGCACCCCCTGTCCTGCCGGGACGTGTAGCAGTGCCAGGCACTGCCGCGGAGCTGCTGATACACCTCAGCCACCGGCCCAGAATCTCTGCTCATCCCTGCTGTTCCAGCTGAGTGTTCCTCAGAGCCCTGCAGGAGCACCGGGACTGCCCATCCGAGGGGGTTTGTGAAGCAAAGCCTCTCCTCCATCCCTTCCCGTCTCAGCTGAGAAGGCTGTCACGGAATCCATGGTTCTGTTTTCTTGCTAATGCTGTAGTTATTGTTGTTTGTTTGCCTTGTTATAAATATTAGTAAAGAACTGTTATTCCTATCCTCAGATCTCTGCCTGAGACTCTTGATTTCAGGATTATCATAATTCGGAGGGAGGGGGTCTACATTTTTCATTCCAAGAGAGGCTCCTGCCCTCCCTAACAGACACCTCTCTCCCAAAACTGAGACAGATTTTGGTGCCCAACGTGGGGCCTGAGAGCACTGAGAGAAAAAGGGCAAAAAAGGAATAACAGTTCTTAAATAACCTAACTTTTGTGGGCTGGATTTAGAAACCTTGTTAGGTAGATCCATGTTGTTTAGCTTACCCAAGTTCGGGTGGCATGTGATCATGGCTATATTTCTCCCATTTGCTGCACCTTACCTAAATATGGGTCTTATAACTAAGGCTACTGTGGCTATTATCTTTGTTTTGTGAGTTGATAAGGTGAGGAATTCATGGATGTTTATAATCCTCTGGAAGGTGAGCTCATAGATTCAAAGCTATCACACACTAACTGGATGGTTTTGAGGTTGCTTTAATAATGGTACCTACTGGGAGAAAATGACAGCTGGAGAATTTTTCTCACAACCTTTCAACCAGTTCCTTGGGCCTACCCCACCAGTTTTCGAAGGGTTAAAATCTTCTCTGGATGCCAATGACTTCATACAGTAGTTGGTGTTGCTGATAGGCCTGTTCTACTTAGCATTCAGAGACAAAGGGAAATTGACTGGGATAAGCACCCTGACACCTACCCCAGAGACTGGATATGCTGCCCCAGAACCTGACACAGCCCCACAGATGAGTGATGCTTCCACAGAACCTGACACAGTGCCAGAGACTAGGGGTGTTGCCCCCGAGCCTGCCCCTGCCCCATAGCCCACCTCAGAAATGAACCACCCAGAGGGGGTGGGGGTTCTGGTGAGGGAGGTGAGATGGGCCAGAAGCTAGAGTGCATTTCCTCAGCTGCTGGGAAACCCTCCCCCTGCTTCGAAGAGGGAGAGTCTGATGGTGCAGCAGTGGAACCCACAGACATTACAACCGTCCAGGTTCCAGCTGAACCAGAAGGGCAGTCACAGCCAGCAGCAGTTGCCCCTGTAGAAGTGAGGAAGTCTAAGATGAAATCACAGCACTCTGTTGATAAAGAAAGAAGGGCCCTCACAACCCGCAGGGGAGCCAGAGGTTGAAATCATTACAGATTCCCTGACATTTGACAGTCTCCGTAATCTGCAAAAAGCCATTGTAAGGTGGGGGCATGAGGCTTATACGACCTGGTTACTTTGGGTGTGGGACCTTATAGGTATGGGTGTGCAACTGGATGGTGGTGAGGCAAGGAATGTGAGACCCTTGACCCAGGACTCAGGTTTGAATCAGGGAGCCAGGGCCCCTTTCCCTCTGGGAGCAGCTTTTAATGAGTGTAAGAGAGAGGTTTGTCCACAGAGAGAGAATGGAAGAGCACTATCATAGAAGGGGCTGGAAAACCATTGAGGAAGGGATCCAACAGCTGAGAGAAGTGGTGGTATTAGAGGTCCTTTTTGGGAGGGGTGGACAGCATGATAATGACCCCGACAAAGTCAGGTGCACTGGGCAGATGTTGTGGAGTCTGGCAAATCTAGGGCCATGTGAATACATCACCAATATTGCAATGATTAACGCTGATAACAACCAAGAGACAGTGGGTTCTGTTGCCACCAGGCTTAGAAATTTCGAGAGTATGGTCCATGGCCCGCAGCAGGCTCAGGTCTCTGCTGTGATTAAGGAAGTCAAAGAAGAGATGAGGGAAATGAGGGAAGAAATGAGGAAGAGCAGTTCCCATATGGTACCAGTGTGAGTCACAAGCCCAAAACTCCAAGCCCAATGTCCCCCAGCTAGAGAGAGAGGGTACACCCCACGAGCTGAGCTGTGGTTCTTTCTATGTGACCATGGGGAAGACATGGGAAAGTGGGATGTGAAACCCACTTCTGCCCTGGCAGCATGAGTGCGTCAACTCAGGGAGGGAACCATTAACCAGAAAGGTTCCATTAAAGTGAAGGTAGCCTCAACCTCCTGTGACGAAACTACTAGATATTACAGAAAAGAGGATGATCCCCTTGAAGGAACCTCTAGCATGTATGCCCAGGGAGGAGAGGATGACCAGTGCTAGAGGGGCCCTGCCTCTAGCCAGGAAGAGGCACAGGAAAACTGGGTCTTTTGGACGGTGTGGATCCGATGGCCTGGCACATCAGAGCCACAAAAATACGAAGCTTTAGTTGATACTGGTGCACAGTGTACCCTAATGCCATCAGGACGTAGGGGCAGAACCTGTTTCCATTGTTGGGGTGACGGGGGGATTGCAGCAATTGACTCTGTTGGAAGCCGAGGTGAGCCTGACTGGGTAAGAGTGGCAGAAATATCCTATTGTGACTGGCCCAGAGGCCCCATGTATTCTGAGCATAGACTTCCTTTGGAATGGCTATTACAAAGACCCAAAGGTTTGACTCAGGTGGGCTTTTAGAATAGCTACTGTGGAGGCAGAGGACATTAAGCAATTGAGCACCTTGCCTGGACTATCAGAGATCCCATCTGCAGTAAGACTCCTGAAAGTGGAAGAACAGCGAGTACCAATTACCACCTCGACGGTGCACTGCCGAGCAGTATCAGACAAATAGAGATGCTGTGATCCCCATCCCCAGGATGATCCGAGAACTAGAAAGTCAAGGAGTGGTCAGCAAAACCCACTAACCCTCCAACAGCCCCATCTGGCCTGTGCGCAAGTCTGACAGAGAATGGAGATTGACGGTGGACTATCATGGCTTGAATGAAGTGACTCTACCTCTGAGTGCTGCCGTGCCGGACATGCTGGAGCTCCAGTACGAGCTGGAGTCCAAGGCAGCAAAGTGGTATGCCACTATTGACATTGCCAATGCATTTTTCTCCATTCCCCTGGCAGCAGAATGCAGGCCTCAGTTTGCCTTCACGTGGAGGGGAGTGCAGTACACTTGGAATTGACTGCCCCAGGGGTGGAAGCACAGCCCCACCATCTGCCATGGACTGATCCAGACTGCCCTGGAAAAGGGTGAGGCTCCAGAATATCTGCAGTACATTGATGACATCATGGTGTGGGGGAACACGGCTGTAGAAGTTTTTGAGAAAGGAGAAAAGATCATCCAATTTCTGCCAGAAGCTGGCTTCGCCATCAAGAAGAACAAAGTCAAAGGACCTGCTCGAGAGATCGAGTTCCTGAGGGTAAAGTGGCAAGACAGATGACATCAGATTCCCACTGATGTCATCAATAAGATCACTGCAATGTCTCCACCGACCAGCAAGAAGGAAACGCAAGCTTTCCTATGCGCCATAGGTTGTTGGAGGATGCACATTCCTGAGTACAGTCAGATCGTGAGCCCTCTCTATCTGGTTACCCAAAAAATGAATGATTTCCATTGGGGCCCTGAACAGCAACAAGCCTTTACCCAAATCAAGCAGGAGATCGCTCATGCAGTAGCCCTTGGCCCAGTCAGGACAGGACCAGACGTGAAGAATGTTCTGTACTCTGCAGCCGAGAACAATGGCTTGTCCTGGAGCCTTTGGCAGAAAGTGCCTGGGGAGACTCGAGGCCGACCACTGGGATTCTGGAGCCGAAGCTACAGAGGGTCCGAAGCCAACTACACTCCCACAGAGAAAGAAATCTTAGCCGCCTATGAAGAAGTCCAAGCTGCTTCAGAGGTGACTGGCAGAGAAGCACAACTCCTCCTGGCACCCTGACTAACGGTGCTGGGGTGGATGTTCAAAAGAAAAGTTCCTGCTACCCACCATGCCACCGACACTACATGGAGCAAGTGGATCGCCCTCATCACAAAGTGCGCCCATATCGAAAACCCAAACCGCCCTGGGATTTTGGAGATAATTACAAACTGGCCGGAAGGTGAAAACTTTGGTCTCACTGATGAAGAGGAGCAGGAACAAGTGACACGGGCTGAAGAAACTTCACCGTACAACCAACTGCCAGCAGAAGAAACATGCTATGCTCTGTTCACTGATAGTTCCTGGCGCATTGTAGGGATGAACCGGAAGTGAAAAGCAGCCATATAGAGCCCTACATGACAGGTCGCAGAAGCTACTGAGAGTGGATCAAGCCAACTTGCTGAACTCAAAGCTGTTCAACTGGCCCTGGACATTGCTGAAAAAGAGAAGTGGCCAAAGCTCTACCTCTACACTGATTCATGGATAGTAGCCAATGCTCTGTGGGGATGGCTGGAAAGGTGGAAAAGGGCCAATTAGCAGCGTAGGAGAAAACCAATCTGGGCTGCTGATGAGTAAAAAGACATCGCTACCAGGATAGAGAAACTGTCTGTGAAGGTCTGTCATGTAGAAGCCCATGTCTCCAGGAGTCGGGCTAATGAAGAGCACCGAAACAATGAGCAGGTAGATCAGGCTGCAAAGATAGAGGTGTCAAAGATAAACCCAGATTGGCAACACAAAGGAGAATTGTTCCTAGCTCGATGGGCCCATGATGCCTCAGGTCATCAGAAGAGAGATGCCACCTATAAGTGGGCACGAGACCGAAGGGTGGACCTATCCATGAACAGTATTTCTCAGGTTATTCATGACTGTGAGATGTGTGCCACGATCAAACAGGCCAAGCGGCTGAAGCCGCTATGGTATGGTAGGCGTTAGTCCAAATATAAGTATGAGGACGCCTGGCAGATTAACTACATCACACTGCCCCAAACCCATCAAAGCAAGCGCTAAGTGCTCACAATGGTAGAAGCCACCACTGGATGGTTGGAAACCTAACCTGTGCCTCATGCCACTGCCTGGAACACCATCCTGGGACTTAAAAAGCAGGTCCTTTGGAGGCATGGCACCCCTGAGAGGATTGAGTCAGACAATAAGACTCATTTCAAAAACATCCTTATAAACACCTGGGCTAGGGAACATGGCATTGAGTGGGTCTACCATATCCCTTATCATGCACCAGCAGCTGGGAATGTTAAACAGTGCAATAGCCTGCTTAAAACCAGCTTAAAAGCACTGGGTGGGGGGACTTTCAAAAACTGGGAGATTAATTTAGCAAAAGCCACATGGTTAGTGAACATGAAAGGTTCCACTAACCAAACTAGCCCTGCCCAATCTGAGCCCTTTAGAACAACAGATAGAGATAAGGTTCCAGTGGTACATATGAGAGGTATGCTGGGAAAAACTGTTTGGGTTAATTCTGCCTCCAGCAAAGACAATCCCACCCGTGGGGCTCTTTTCTCAGGGACCGAGTTGCACTTGGTGGGTGATGCAAAAAGATGGAGAGACCCAGCACATACCTCAAGGGGACCTGGTTTTAGGGTGAACTACCCATGACGCTGTGCTTGTATCTATATCTGCATGTACATATGTATATAGTTAAAGTAGTGGGTGTTTGTGTATAATTTAAAAGTGTAATATTTAATTTAACATTTTGGTATGGAAAAATTTCAGGGTAGATAATGGGGGTTGTCTTTTTTTTTAGTTCTGGCTTGCCTGTGGAATTTTTACCCATTAGTTGCAGAGAAAAATCTAACTGCGGGTATTTGGTGGGTGCTTAAGACAAGACAAAGAGTTCGGCCAGGCCCAGGAGGGGAAGGGGGCAGGAAAAGGGGAGGGCTGGGACAGTTTGGCGGGTTTCTTCAGCTTCAGAGAAGAACACTGGGCGCAGAGCTGCTGCGGTGGGGAGAAGAGAATTTCGCCATCACCCAGACAGAGCTGCTGCTTCTTCTCCTTCTTCCCTCTTCGTTGGTGGCCTCGCACCCCCTGTCCTGCCAGGACATGTAGCAGTGCCAGGCACTGCCGCGGAGGTGCTGATACACCTCAGCTACTGGCCCAGAATCTCTGCTCATCCCTGCTGTTCCAGCTGAGTGTTCCTCAGAGCCCTGCAGGAGCACCGGGACTGCCCATCCGAGGGGGTTTGTGAAGCAGAGCCTCTCCTCCATCCCTTCCCGTCTCAGCTGAGAAGGTTGTCACGGAATCCATGGTTCTGTTTTCTTGCTAATGCTTTAGTTATTGTTGTTTGTTTGCCTTGTTATAAATATTAGTAAAGAACTGTTATTCCTATCCTCAGATCTCTGCCTGAGACCCTTGATTTCAGGATTATCATAATTCGGAGAGAGGGAGTCTACATTTTTCATTCCAAGAGAGCCTCCTGCCCTCCCTAGCAGACACCTCTCTCCCAGAACCGAGACAATGGGGCCTCTGAGCCAGTCATAATGGGATGCCTCTTCCACTCATTTCCAGTCAGGCTCCCCTCAGCTTCCAACAGGGTCAAATCCTGTGATCCCCTTTTCACACCAGCAATAGAAATAGGTTCTGCGCCCACATCTCTTGATGGGATTAGCGTGCACTGCCACCAGTGTCGACCAAGGCATCATAGTTTTGTGTTTCTGATGTGCCAGGCCAATGAATCCACACAGTCCAAAAGACGTGGTTTTCCCTGGCCTTTACCTGGCTAGAAGCACACCCCCTCTAGTCCTTCCCTCCTTAGGCAGACATTCTAGAGGTTCCTTCAAGGGGATTGGACATGTCATCTCTTCCATCATATCTGGCAACTCGGCTACAGGCAACTGGAGATACTTCCTTTCTGGTGGAACTTTCTTCTCTGAGTCTTGCCCTCCCTCAGTTCACACACCCTTTGCATCAGAGCAGTGGTGGGTTTTCCATCCCACATCCTCATATTTTCCCCATGGTCACACAGGAGTTATCACAGGTTGTGGGGTGTATCCTCTCTCCCAAGCTGGGGGATGTCTGCATCCGGTAACAAAACATCTAGTCTGTACTGGCGAGAGTTAGAGAAGGTCCTCTTTAAGCTCCTTGAGTTTCTGGTGATTCTCTTCCATCCTATCTTTCATTTTCTGTATGCTCTCTGACAGACATGTTTCCACAGCTGAGATTCCTGCATGTGTTCGGCCATGCACGGCATCTGCATACACTTGGAGCTTCTTCACCATAACAAGCATGGTCTCATTCTCCTCATTCCACTTCATCATTGTAGAGAATATTTTAGCAGAACAAGGGCATGATATTTTAGTAAAAGCCTGTCTGCACAAGCCAGCTGTCCTAGTTTAGGGCAAATTAGGAAGGAAAATTCTAAATGGGGATTTCCCCAGGGAAATGCCCCTCCCCACTTCCTGGTCCGGGAAAAGAGGGAAAAAAAATTTTTTTGGAGAGAAGTGGAAAAAGCTGTTTATTTAACAGAAATTGAGTAATATTAAATAATAAAACCTCTCGTTGTTCGATGGGATGGCAAATCTAGGAAGAAAAGTCCTTTTCATGTGGTGAACGGCTCGCTCAGGTTCTTATCAGTCCCTCCGGCGCTGGAAAGTGCAGAGGCCCAGGCCCCGGTGGGCCACAGGCGTGAGCTCCCGGGGTTTGGCTGGGTGTTCAGTCCAGAGCAGGCTTGCACAGATCCAAGAAAAGGAGAAAACAAAGATCCAGCGAACTCCTCTGCCTCAGCTAGCTAAAACTAACTAAAAACCAGAGAGAAGCTCTGTCCCGCTGTCTGGCGTGCTGCAGACACCACAGTCCAGGAGCGAGATGTGGGGGAGTAATGTTTTTCTTTAACACAAACTGCGTGCTTCTTCTTCCCCCTCTCTTGCTCTCAAAGCCAGTCTTAAAGGTGCAGAACTTAATATATAACATAAACCAGACGATTGGGGATACCAGTATCATAAAGTCACCCCAGGACACCAGCTTTCAATCCAGGCGACAATATTAAAGGCAGTGTGCTTGACACTCTCCTGGAATAGCGAGAATAAAGAAAAAAATTGGCATTGTGTACTTGGAGAAGAATGTAAAACAATATGTATTAACCAATAGTAGCTTGCTAAGCCTGCGGAACCTGTCGGACCCTATAAAAGTGTGCTAAAAATAGAAATAAATGACATTTGCTATACCTCTATGAGGACTCTGAATAGTCTGAGCAGTTTTCCATTACAACATTGCTAAAGCAGAAACGTATTCTTGTGGCCCAAGTCGTATGAGTTTTAGCCATATAACTGGTATGCATTTTACCATGTCTGGACTGTTGTTTGGACAGCTCAGAAAACTATCTCTACCACTGCCGTTTCTCTCAAGCATTTAATCCCTTGTTCTATGGTCTTCCATGGGGTTTGCTGCAGCTAGAGATCTTCTGGGCACAGATATCTTTCTTTTACACTTCTCAAGAGCTGTGTCTAGAGACTGAAGGAGTCAGGCCCCCTTGCCATGCCTTGGTTGATAACTGGATCATGTGACAGGGATCCCAAATGCCTCACTTCAGTACCATCCAAAATTGTATTATCGCCTGCAGTGTCCCAAATACAGACTAAACAACTAATTATAGATTTGTTGCTGCTGAAGATGAATAGATCACAGGGACACAGGTCGAGGTGTGGTGAAAGGAAGAAGAGAGTTTATTTTTCCTCCCAAGATTTATAGGTTTCTGACCACGGCCAGGGATTGGATGGTCAGGATAACACTTTCCCACTGCACCTGGCCATGAGAGATGTCCATCACAAGACTTGTAACAGAAAGAATGTACACATATCTATGTTTGCAGGTACTGTCCTGGTAAAGTTTTTAGAAAACTATGTCAGCAAGCTCAGAAGCTGAGTTTTCAGGGCGACATAGATTCATCAGCTCATCGGGTGTAATCCTTTCCTAGGCCATGAAGGTCCTTCATGGACAGGTACTCAATAATGATTTTTGATTCTGAGTCCTCTAGGGGATTTGAGGGTACTTCCCCCACATCATCATCATCCACTGGGCGATTGGTTTTGGTTTTGTGTTTTCTCCTCATGATAAGAGCAACTGCCGTTGGCTTAGGCTCTCCACCTGGTTTAGCTGCAGCCTGAGTGACTGGTGTGTCTTCTGATTTATCTTCCTGCCCCTCTGTCTTTGTTTGCTGCCCTACAGTATCTAGCAGCGTATGATAAGCATATGCCAAGGCCTAGCATGTTTCAATGAGTTTCTTCTCATTAGAGTTGTCATTGAACTTCTCTTCCAGATATTTCCCCACTTCAGCTGGATTCTGAATTTGTTCAGGGGGAAAGTTCCAAGCTATTGGGGCAGAGAATTCCTTCAGGGTTTGGCCCATGTTCTCCCATTCCCCACACCACGCAGGATTTTTCACGCCTGGGTCAGGTGCCTGGTCAGCCCCTCTGAATATCTCGGCCCTGATTCTAGACAAGCTGCAGACCATATAAAGGAAACTTACCAGATAAAATACCAGGTAGGTGGTGTCTTTAACATCCAGGGGAAACAGAACATTCTCAAAAAGTGACGTACTAGATTTAAAGGGGAAAAAGGAGATGAAAGGTTGGAAAACTTCATCCCTTGCTTCTCCTCTAACAAACTAGGTGCAATTACTAATAAACTACTGAGAGGAATGATGAGCTTGTCTTTACAAACAAGCTGTGAGTCAGTTGATAAGATGTAGCTATCAGTGAGAGACTACGGAAACAATGGGATGGATTCCAGTAGAAGATCAAAGAGGCACTGAAAGAACACTATGAATTCCATAAAAGTTAAGAAGGGATTATGCATTGGGGGTGGGGGGGAAGGTATCGCAGGTATCAGGCGTTCCGGGAAGCCTGTACCTCTCAAGTACGTCAGCCTATGGGGAAAGGGAGAAGGGACAAGCGGCCGGGAATTAGGATTAAAAAGGAGGCTGCGCCCTCCAAAAATTTGAGAGACCCCAGGGGAATGCGCCATGGCCTCTCCCTTTATTCGAATAAAGTAAAAGGACTCCTCTGTCTCCTTTTTGGACATAAACCTCTGGTGTTTGTGGATTAATTTTCCTGACACTACCAAAGCAGGCCACCGAGACTAGTACAGAGAAACAACAGACCATACTAATTTTTAACAACTCCCAGTACCTCTGTTAACTTTCTATAAATCATTATCACCGTTTATTTATCAGGGACATTATTTATCTCCCTGCCTTACAGTATCTAGCACCGTGAAATAAGTATACGCTAGGGCCCAGCTTATTGCAATGATCTTTTTCTCCTTAGAATCATCATAGCAATTCTCTTCCAGATATTTCCCCACTTTGTCTGGGTTCTGAATTTATTCACGTGCAAATTCCCAGGCTGGAGTATCAGAAAATTTCTTCAGGGTCCTGCCCATTCTCTCCCATTCTCCACACCACTCAGGATTTTCCACACCTGGGTCTACTTCTGGGGCAGGGATCTCATAAACTCCTCTGGATATCTCAGCCCTCACTCTAGAGAAGTTGCAGACTGTATAGAGGAAGCTTACCAGCTGAAATACCAGGAAAGTGATATCCTTAACACTCAAAGGAAACTGAACATTCTCAAAAAGGGACATAACAGATTCAAAGGAGAAGATGGAAAGGAAAGACTGAAAAGCCTTCTTCCCTGCTCTTCCTCTGACAAACTGGGTGCAATTACCAATAAAGCCCCAAAACATGCTACTGGGACTGGGAGGCAGGGTTGGATGAAGAAACCATATGCCAAACATACCTGGCACAAACTTCAGTACTTTTATGAACTTCCTATAAATCATTATCACCGAGCCCAGCACAATAGCTATTCTAATCCGTGCCCCTCTACTGTAAAAGCTACATGTTAAGGACAATACTGGAGCTATCTCTGGAAAAGAAAATAAACCTAGGGACCAGAAAGGTATTAAAACCTCAAAAAAGTCTAGGGACCAAAGCTACATGAAGGCCTCCACCCTGAGAGACATTATGCATTCAAACATGGCTACTGACTGCTTTATCCCAAATAAGGAGTAAGTACAACCAAAATACAATTAGTAATCAGTACAGGTTTTTCCCACTTTTTCAAGCCCCATGTTGGGCACCAAGAACTCTATTTGTCCTGGTTTAGGGTAAATTTGGGAAAGAACCTTCAAATGGGGTCCCCTCAGAAAAACAAATTCAAGTGGCCCCTCCCCCCAACTGGTTTGGGAAAAGAGATTTCCTTGGGGAGGTGGAAAAAACCTGTTTATTTAACAGAAATTGAATAATATTGTAATAGATAAACTTATGTATAAAAATTCGTAAAGGTCAAAATAAATATATTTGTAATAATATAAAATAGAACAGTGTGGCAAAAAGTCTTTCCCCAGATCTAGTTGCAAATTCCCATTCAGGAGAAAACAATGCTAGCCGGCACCCAGATAAAAATCCTAGCCTGCGCCCATCAACCGAAAAGAATGAGCAGGACACGGGCCATCAGGCT
The DNA here is from genome assembly GCF_030490865.1 of Poecile atricapillus. Lineage (NCBI taxonomy): Eukaryota > Metazoa > Chordata > Aves > Passeriformes > Paridae > Poecile > Poecile atricapillus. Next base: position 94,450,700 of record NC_081288.1, on the reverse strand, counting down.
GACAAAGGAACGAGCTCGGAGGAGATATTCATCGCCAGACCTGAACACCCCACCTGGCAGACCGCTGTTGGGGAAGCAATCAGACTGGACAAAGGGAAAAGCCCAGCCGAGATATTCATCGGCTCCAACCCAGATCCCATCACTCCATCCTGATGGCCCGAACCAAAATTGAAATCAGGGAACATTAAAAACCTCTTTACATATGAGGAAACTCTGCCCGGACATCTACTAACTCTATTCTCCAATGCCAGGAAATCCATTCATCCAACAATCAAGGACCTTTGGTGAATGGTGCCTGCTTGGAATTTAGCCTCAGGACACAAAATCCCTATAAAAACCCCGGCCAGAGAACCCTCAAGCGTGGATTTGGGAACACCTATACCTTTGGTATAGACCCTGTCCACCCAGCGCTGCGCTGCCCATTTTATTGTGGTTTTTCTCGTTGTTTGTTCTTTATTGTTTTATAATAAATTTCTCTTTTTATTTAACCTGAATTTGCCTTTGCATTTATAACAGTATTAAACAATAAAACCTCTCGTTGTTCGATGAAATGGCAAATCCAGGAAAAAAAGTCCTTTACATGTGGTGTAGCTCAGCTCGCTCAGGTTCTTATCAGTCCCTCTGGGACTGGAAAGTGCCGAGGCCCAGGCCCCGGTGGGCCACAGGCGTGAGCTCCTGAGGTTTGTCTGGGTGTTTTTCAGTTCAGAGCAGGTTTGAAAAGGTCCAAGAAAAAAGGGAAAAAAACCATCCTGGGAACTCCTCTGCCTCAGCTACCTAAAACTAACTAAAAGCAAAAGAGAAGCTCTGTCCCACTGTCTGTCCATGCTGCAGACACCACAGTCGAGGAGGAGGATGTGGGGGAGTGATGTTTTTACTCAACACAAACTACGTGCTTCTTCTCCCCCCTCCCCCTTTGCTCTCAGAGCCAGTCTTAAAGGAGCAGAACTTAATATGTAACATAAACAAGGCGATTGGGAATACAAGCATCATAAAGTCACCCCAGGACACACATCAGTATAGCAAAGCCTGATTCATACCACTGCTCTGTACAAGTTACATGCCAATGTGAAAAACGAGGTTCACTCACCTAATAAATTTTAAAAGGTTTAATATAAACAAAAAAAACAATTAGGAGACAAAGATAATAAAGCAAACGGTTAAAATGGCCGGGTGCTTGGCTCTCTGCCAAGAGCACACTTGGTGTCTTTGGAACACTCCTTTTGTCCCATTCTGCTGTAGGGGTTTAATGCATATTCAGACTTTTCCAAGAACTAGTTTGCGTAGCCACTCCTCAGGTCTGCCTTTTTAGAGCACGAGCATTTGGTTTTAATTTCTCTTTTATCATCTTTTTATTTGGGCTGGGGTTCCTTCTACAGGCTGTCAGTGTTGATAGCAGCCTGGGCCCCATCATCTGTCCACTGGAGGTTATCTTGCTTTGTATAGACAGGACATAGCCCTAACGTCCAAAATTCTTCTTGACCTACGCCTAAAACTTGCTAGCAGGAGAAAAAAGAAAAAGACATAGCAAAAGCATATAACTCATAACACTCATCTTAATACTTCCGAAAAACCAATATCACAATATGGATTTATAACACCAGGGACAAAATTTGTGCTATCTATGGATAGGCAAACAGGCCTAGGTACCAGAAAGACATTATTGCATCAAACCACATGGTGACTACTGACTGCTTTACCCCAATACAAAATGATTAAAACCAAAATGTTAATATTAGAGCTTTTTTTCACATTCTCCTGCCATGCCTTGGATGCCAAATTCTTTGTCTTGGTTTGAGACAAATTAGGAGGAAACTTCCTGAAAAAGGTGTCTCCTTTAAAAAACAGTAGGTTTCAGCAACCCCTCCCCCACACGTTTGAAAATAATTTATTGGACGAAAGTAAAAAACCTGTTTATTTAACAAGCAGGATGCACGAAGGCACAAAAAAAAGAATGAATAATGTTAGATAATAAACCTTCTCATGGAGAAAACTGGTGGATTTTTTTAGAGTCCTGCTCTTGCTCTCCCAAGATCCAGAGCCAGGGTATGGCATTCCAGGGCCTCCTCTCCAGGCCATGACATGGGGCTCCAGGCGATGTTCTGGTGGTTCAGACCAGAGCAGAGCTGAAGAGTTCCAGAAGAAGAAGCCACAGTCCCAGGAAAAACTTGCCTCAGCTAACAAAAAAGAAACTAGCTAAAAGCAAAGATGTCCTCTCTATCTGTTCTAGACAACACAGCCAAAAGAGAACCCGGGGGAGGATGTGCGAAAACCGCACTGAAAGAATTCTACCAGCTTCTCCCCCCTCTCCCCAACCTAGCTCAAATGCCTGCCAAAACACTTTGATTGAGTATGCTCAATTACACACTCCTAGGCAAGGATATTCTTTTGAATTAGAAGTATCAATTCTGGATAATATAGCCTTGTGGGGATTGTGGCAGATGACTGGGATGAAAAGTTGAAAAAAATCTGTAGTATTTTGGTCCAAGGGATTGCAAGACTCTGCTATACATTATAACCTGATGGAAAAATGAATTTAAGCTGTAGTTTGGGAACAGCAAGAAAATAGAAGAATCACAGGCCAAAATAGCATGACTCTATACCACCAGTACAAAACACAGTGAGGACTGAAGTTCTTTCAGATGGTCTCTCCCAAAATATTAGGCACAGGGGAAATGGAATTGTTTACACCAATGGATTCTGTGGTGTGACCGCAACCTAATAATCTAGATGTGAACATTCATGCAATAATCCCTGACAATGCAGTGTGGTTCTGTACTCTTTCCCCCTTATTCTATACACTATGTCAATATCATATTGTTGAGTTTTTGAATTTCAGGTATCTTCAACACAGACCCAACATCAAATTTAAGTTTGATCTGAAAAAACATAAGCCAAAACTCTTCAATCTGTGTGGGCTATCACCCCATCTCAAGATACCAGGCCTGGAATAATTTTAGCAGAAGGAGCTGGAGCAACAGCATATGTATTACTGGAAGGAGATGACATTCCTATTTTCCTCCCTTATCACAGATTGGCTCATGGGCTTGTACTATGAGCACATACTTTGGATACCTTTCTGCAAGATCATTTTGTAAATACCTGTGTGTGGCTGTGTGTGGTTGTTTTTTACTGTAACTAACCTATTCTTTCTGAGTAGTGACTATAAAGCACCTGATGTGCCCTTGTGCAAGGTTTAACTTAGACATCCAAGGTAATTGTTGCCTTAACTTTGTAACTGCTGTACACCAAGGAACATTGATTACTGATAAACTACTGCCCTCTTCAACATCATAAACACTGCTGAGTTTGAAGGCTGCTTCAACCTGACTGCTGAATCAGCTGGCATGAAGGATGATATTCAACATCTTCAGGACTTAATACACCAAATCACACAACCTACTGGTAGTGCCTGGCTAGTTGAGTGGTTTAAGTCCCTGCCAAGAAGGGTGGGACACTTAACTCAGAGCATTAGATGCTTATTCCTTTTCCCATATGTTTTTGTAAGTGCCTTTGTAAATTCCCTATCCCACATTTCCAGACCCAGCAGCAGTGGTCTCTTGAGTGAGGGGGTGCAATGTTGGGAGGAATGGGTTAAAAAGTGGAAGATTGGCAAGGAGGACTGTAAATTGCTCAAGTGACCTTGAAGCTGAGAATAACCCTTGATAAACCAGTGTGAACAGCAGCCAGTGATCCTCTGTCATGGACTGAGTTTAACGGTGCCTGTCTCTCCACTTGTGTGCCTCTGCCTGGGCGTTGCTTTGGGAATCCCCTGGGTCAGCAAGGTAACGGGAAAAATTTTAGTCTGTGTTTTAGTCATATGTTTGTGGTTGTCCCAGCTGCCTTCCTGTGCTGCCTTACACAGAGGTGCTTCATTACAAGAGACACATGGACATGTTGGAGACAGTTCAACCAAGGGCCATGAAGATGGTCAAGGGACTAGAGCTCCTCTCCTATGAGGAAAGGCTGAGAGAGCTGGGACTGTTTATTCTAGAGAAAGTCTCAGGGGGCATCTCACCCATGTGTATAAATACCTGAAGGGAGGATGAAAACAAGATGGAGACAGTCTCTTTTCAGTCGTGCTCAGTGACAGGACAAGAGACAATGGGCACAAGTTGTAACATAGGAGGTTCTGTCTGAGAATCAGGAAACACTTTTTTACTGTGAAGGTGACTGAGCTCTGGAACAGGCTGCCCAGTGGGGTTGTGGAGTATCCCTCCTTGGAGATGTTCTAAATCCTCCTGGACATGATCCTGGGTAACCACCTCTAGGAGGCACTGCTTGGTCAGGGTGGTTGGACCAGGGGACCTTCAGATGTCCCTTCCAACATCAATCATTCCACAATTCTGTGAACAGACAGGGGCCCAGAGACAGAAATGCATGCACATGTAGACACTTGGCTTTTGAGACAAGCTACAGTGTCCGTAAGTAATCTGTAACAGTCCATACCCTTAAATAATATGCCCAAGATAGGTTAAAAAAAGGCTCTCATTTCTTTAAAAGACAGAGGGACATAAGTTAGAGGTACTGTCAAAGCTCACAGTTCTTCCAGTCTCACTGCATGTCAAATGAGCAATCATGCTGGTACTTTCTGTGTAGAATCATTATTAAAATATTACCTTTGTGTGCTAAGGCCAGACTGCTGAACACATCCCATGCTTAGTTTGAAACCCATCATGTTTCTATTCAAGACCCAAATCTCATCCAGACCAAGTGTTGCAGCTGGGTCCTGGGGGCCTATCTGACCCCCAGCTTCGGCCGGCAACCAGCCCAGATAGTCAGGCTGTCCCAGGGGCCAGAGCCACTGTTCGGGGTTCTGCAGGCAATCTCCAGCCAAGGGTAACCCTTGGAGCATGGCCACAGGCTTCGGGTGATCAGCTCTTTTAGCAGTGATTTCTGCTCTGTGATCAGCTCTGTTCAGCCTAGCCAGCTCCGTTCCGGGGTTACCCCTGCCAATGCAGTCAAGAGATGGGAAGACCATATAGCATTCCACAGAGAGTCTTTAATGCAGACTTCAGCAAAGGGGGCAAGTGATGGTCTAACCCCTGATCTGGGCAAAAGCTGGGTTTTATAGGGAAGGGGAGAATCAGGAAGGGGACCAATGGTTTGAGACAGGGATAAGGTGACCAGTGGTTAACAGGGAGATAACATGGGGTCCCAAGGCAGGAAGGAGTCGACAGCTTAGTCACAGTGACTAGGCAGTTTTATCTTATCTTAGGGGATCAATCTCCAGGGAGGATGCCTGTCAGAGGACTGGGCCTCCTCCACAACCAAGTGTCATGTTTCTTTCACCAAGGTTGATAGGAAGTTAGCATTAAGAATCCAAATTTTAACATATGGAGATATCTGGGGAGTCAAATCCTCAGTCCCTCTGAAGACTAAGGAGTCTCTGTAAACTATGAAATAAATACATAACTCCAAATTATAAGGACTATGAAGTCTTAAAACTAAAACAACATAATCCGGGTTAACACACCCCCCCCCACCAGTGAATATATGAATAGTTTATACCTAAATAAAGTATATTTAACACAAAAAGGAAGACTTTAAAGAAAGTTGAACAAAAATTTGTGTTAGGGTACACAGAAGTCCTTTGTAGTAGATTCCAGTAGTGGCCCTTGTTTTTTGTCTCCTACAGATGACTACAAAGTTCAATTCCACTTGGATATGATGTCTAAGAGGGCAACACAGTGGTCACAATACAGCAAAACGTCACACTATGTAAGCAAAAATATAGACCATTGCAGAGTTTTCATTAATACACAGGGAGAGCACATAAAAAGGTTATTGGTCATGTGTTACTCAAAGGCTACTTCATGGCTGCAAACTGCTAGTGAGCATTAATTTTATTTTTCTTTTTGGTCACATTACTTTTGAATAATGGGAAAGCTTTGGTGTTTTATAGTTTCACTCCTTGTACTTAAGATTTTTTAAATTAAAAGGTCACTAAAACTCACACAGAAATAAAATTCATACAGTAGTTAAGGTAAACCATCCAAGCAAGTTTTATTCATTAATATTCATAAATACACACAGCAGCTTCATTAGAGATTTTTTTCATTTTTTCCTCTTCAGTTTGAATGTGGAGTATTAGGAGAGCTTTTTTGCACGTCAAGCTACAGGACACAGAGCTTTTATTTTCTCTGCACTGCAACCTATATTTATCTGCTAAAAGTAAAAATTGGTTAAGTGGAAATGATTATCGTATATATATTTTCTCTTTTCCTTTGAATGTACACAATGTAACAAGAGTGACAGACCTGAAATTACAATCACCAAAACAAACCCAAGATAGTTGTTGTCCACTTTCATTGGCAAATACAGCACAGAGGACATTATCTGCAAAGTGGGATGCCATCAAAGAGGAGGCTCATTTCCTTTATTATTCTCTTTTAAATTTAGGTTTTCTAAAGCAACATCTAGAGGCATAATATCTACACAGCCCATAGCACCAAAATCAGCAATTTCTCCCCGTTCATCCTCATCTGAAGAGGAACTTTCTTCCTGCATCAAAGTGGACAGTAGAAGCTCTTGAACAAACAAGCTGCGATCTGCCTGTTCGCTTTCTTTTGATTGACGCTCTGCTTCTGACATCTTAGGATCATTCAACCTGCAGAGCAACACAGAAAGATAAGACGGGCTTAGTAGTATCATCAACAAAATGGGCTTTCACTAATTGCCTAAACTGTTGGACTGATGCATGCTGAATAACACCTGAAAGCCATTCCTTTGAGAAACAACCTAGGTACCACTGCACTTCTCTTGACATGTACATATCTGACAATATCTGGCACTCCTGATGCAAGAATACAAACATTTAACAAACTTGTTCCTAGATGCTTAAAAAAAATCCTTCATAGAAGTAGATTCTAAGGCTGAAGGAGGAAAAAAATCTATTTCCGAAGTTTGTTTCCCCTCAGAGGGATTTTATTTTAAGGGGCATTAAAATTCTCTAGTCATCTCTTAAGTGCTCATTTTTTCTCCAGGACAACTTCTAAATGCAAGCATGACACAAAATACAGTACTACACACATAATGCCCAGAGATTCCCAAAGCACAGTACATCATTCCCTTCACTTATCAGTCCATGCACCATCACCTAACAGAAGCAAGAGAACTGCTTGCTTCAGTTCTATCCTAACTCACAAGATCAGTGACTGACATTTGCAAATACATTCCTTAAAGTTATGATTTTCAAAAAGCTTTGGATTGAGATATTATCACAAGTTTTGACAGAAATCAACATGACAGCAATAACTTATCACAACCCCAGTTTCTAGACACAAGAACTACTTAAAATGCTTTTGTTCTTTCTCAACATGCAACTGAAAAACATCCTTCCCCTTGAATCCAGAAAACCAATATTCTAAACCTCCGAAAAGAACTGGAATGAGTGGGCAACTCTTCTATAGTAGAATGGACTAGATGATGGTTGTAGGTCTCTTCCAACTGAACTATTCTGTTCTATAGAACTGTAGGATCTAACTATACTTTCTGAAACAGATATGCATGCTGGTTATTAATATCATAATCCTTCTTTGTTTTTTTATCCAAAATATTTTTTATATAAACCTCTATTCAACCTTCACATTAAAGTTTCATTTCCTATTAAATAAAACTAACGTTCTCTCTCCTCACATTATCAGCATAAAAGTTTGAAACATTATTGTAGAGGCTCTTGTCTTAGAAGTAGTAGAATAAACAAACACAGGTTAACAAGGCAATATCCCATGTTTCTCTTCAAATCGAGAAACAACAAGTAATATTTATTCATTGCCTAGGAACAAACAGCAGGGTTGAAAAGATGATGTTACAAATGTAAACAAAAGCATAGTATCTCAACTACAAACTTCATTAGTGATCTGGCAGTAGTTTCACTGAATTCTATGCCCACAACAAGACAAGGCAAACAGAAATGGAACAAGAGTTAAAACCACAAACCAAATTACCTCATAAGAAGAAACTGGGAATTCTGTATAGTCTGATGATTGTTTTCTGTGTTAGATGTATTGGTTGCTGCTATAGATTGTGTAAGAGTGGTGGGTATGCTGCTTGTGTTAGTGCGTCTAGTTGCATTGCGTGCAGTTTCCAGTTGTTGTCTTGCTGCCTGTGCATGCTGTCTTTCCAACTGCAGTTGCATCTGCAGCTGCTGTAACTGAGAAGCAGAAGGGCCAGAAGAATTGAGCTGCCCTGCAGAACGTCTCACGCCTGATAACTGAGATAAAAGCTCTGCCAGGAAAGAGAGAAGTTTCTCCAGTGAAATCTGCTTAAATACATATCACACAAGAGCATAATTATGTTCTGAATACCAGTATGTCAATTTCTTTGCTTTCTAAAAACTTTCATTGATGAAATTAATGAACAAATCGTATTGATTGGAAAAGCTTCATGGGCTGTCCATTACAAGCACCCCATGTCTCAAAACCCATGGGAAGATTAAGAAATATTTAAAGAACTATGTATAAAAAAGAGTCGAAGCTTAAAGCTTTTTAAACTGATAAGGGTCAACCTATGGAGAATACCATATAAGCAATATCCTGTGCAAGAATTTGCTAAAATTTTATCTTCAAGTTAGTCAAAATAGTTATTATCCCCTTCAATTCTGACTTCAGTTGGTGACTTTATGCACCTTCAATGCATATTCCAGAGGGAAGCTGTGCTGCAGAAAAGACAAATAATTATAGCATAATTTCAGACATTTTTAGGAAATATTCAGTTCAGAAAGGCTTTTAAAATGCTGTATTATATGAAAAATATTTGAACACAGGAGGGGTTTATTTTTGTGCACCTTTTGACCTCTGCTAGAAAAAGAAATTCTAATGATAAAAAAGTTAAATCTATCCTGGATTCCTTTCCTCCAGAGTTCAAGACTGTGACAAATTATGCACATGCTAAGCATTTCCCAAAATAAACATTAATAATAATACATATTATAATACATATTATATTATATTCCACACAAAGTTGTGAGTAGTACTTTGTTGTTTATGATACGAGGGCAGTAGTAGTAGATTACCTTTTTTCCTTATCCATCCAATCCTCATTAAAGCTGCAAGTCATTATTACAGGTCATGAAAATTTTCCTTCCATCTCACTTTCATGATATAATCCTTTGAAACTAGGCTTTTCTTAGGGGACTAAAGCACAATGCCGTAATTCTTTGCATCTGGAACACTTGGAATGCCAACAGTAAATGCTCAAGTCACTTTTAATCAGCACAGCTAATCATATCACTATCAGCTACCAATAATATTTTATTTCACTAATTACTGATAACAGCCACAAGGAGAAAAAGAAATAATGCGTAAATGTCTGTTACAAGCACAAGTTCTAACTTCTGGTAATATGTACTAATTATTACCTCAATACAAAAGAAGACTTCTAACACTGCCGGGTAAGACACATATTTTTCCTTGCTGTTTGTAAGATCACTTTGAGTACAGCTTAACAGAACACTAGTAGCAGATGTGAATTTGTGAATTTGAGATACAGGTTTGGCATGATACAGACACCCAGTCAGGCTGCACCTCATTATCTGAATACAAAAAACATTGACACAAAAAAAAAAAAAAAAAGAAAAAAAAAAAAAAAGGAAAAAAGAAAAAAGACAAGACTCAAAGGAATACAATTTTATTGCACATGGCCCTAAATGGGAAGGTCTTGTGAGGCTGAAATAAACCAAGGCAGCCACTTCATGTTTAACTCAGCTAAACTAACACCCACTGTAAGAGGAAGTGTTGCACTCCAGGACTCCAGGACACAAACATCCTCCCTTCTTGCACCAACTCTAGTGCTTTAAAGACCCACAACCTAACTTAAGTCATTAAGATGACAGAAAATTTTTCATCCTCTTTTGCTGGGATATTTTTAGTATCAGGAGTGCAGCCTGCAGGTCTCAGAAAGTGATTTTCCCCCTCTATTTGGCACTGGGCAAAGCCACATCCAGAGTTCTATGTTCAGTTTTAGGCTTCCCAAGACAAGAGACACATGGACATAACAGAGCAAATCCAGTGGAGGGCCACCCAGACGATCAGAAGGCTGGAACATATTACAGGAAGAAAGAGTGGGAGAACTGGTTTTGTTCTGACTGGAAAAGAGTACTTTGTAAGATATCTTACTGCTGTCTGAATCTACCCAAGTGGAAGATACAGAGAGAACTAAGATAGACACTTATCATTTTTCACTATATGAGTGTAAGATTGATATCTCTAAGATTTTACATTAGATCATCAAGTCCAACCCCCCCTGCCATGGGCAGGGACATCTTTCACTAGATCAGGTTGTTCAAAGCCTCATCCAACCTGACCTTGAACACTTCCAATAATGGGGCATCCACAACTTCCCTAGGCAACCTGTCCCAGTTACAGTTACCCTCATTGTAAAAAAAAAGTCTTCATTATGTCCAATCAAAACCTATCCTCTTTCAGTTCAAAACTGTTGCCCCTTGTCCTGTCACTACAGGCCCTCATAAAATAACCTCAACAACTGTCTTTCTTATAAGCCCCCTTTATATCTTGAAAGGTTGCAATAAGGTCTCCCTGGAGCCTTCTCTTCTCCAGGATAAACAACCCAAACTCTCTCAGCCTTTCTTCATAGGAGGTGTTCCAGCCCTCTGATCATTTTTGTGACCCTCATCTGGACCCACTCTAACAGGTCCATGTCTTTTTTGTACTGCTGACCCCAGAACTGGATGCACACTGGATGCAGGACTTTGCACTTGGCCTTGTTGAACTTCATGAGGTTCCCATGACCCCACTACTCAGGCCTTTCAAGTTCCCTCTGGATTGCATCTCTTCCCTCTAGAGAATCAACTGTTCTGTTCAGTTTGGTGTCATCTGCAAACTTGCTGAGGATGTACTCAATCCCTCTGCATCATTGATAAAGATATTAAATAGTACTAGTCCCAATACAGACCCTTGAGGGATACTACTTGTTACTGATTTCCACTTGGACATTGAGCCATTGACTGAAATTCTTTGGATGCAGGCATCCAGCCAGTTCCTTATCTATTTAACAGTCCACCCATCAAACCTGTCTCTCTCCAATTTAGTGGCAAGAATGTTGGGAGGGACTGAGTCAAAGGCCTTACAGAAGTCCAGACAGATGACATCTATAGCTCTTTCCCTGTCCACTAATGCAGTCCCACAGTCCCTCCATGATAGAAAGCCAGTAGATTAGTTAGGCATGATTTGCCCTTGCCTAGGGCATGTTGGCTGTGTCTAATCCCTGCCTTCCATGTGCCTTGACATAGCTTCCAGTAGGATCTGTTCCATGACCTTACCAGGCACAGAGATGAGGCTGAATGGTCAGGAGTATCCAGGGTTCTCTCTTTTAAAAAAAAAATTAATTGGTTGCATATATTAACATGTGTTATAAGATTTTTCTTAAGGAAGCATTACATAATACATGGATACTGCAAAAAGATCAGATTAGTTAAAAGTAACAAGCATTAACAGAGATACAAAACTCAACCTAGTCAGACTGAGCACTGAACTTGTAACGAACTATGGGTAATCAGCCTTTCCAGTTGCAGCCTTCACAGTGGAAAATACGAGACAGTTAAAAATGTATGTAACTTGTTACACAGATTACCTGTAAACAGTTTCTCTTCATTGGACACCTGGAATTAGATTCAGTTTCAAACATATGAGAGTTTCCATTCTAAACTAAGAGAAAGGTCTGTTACCATGAAGTGTGATGTGGATGATGTGGGGACATGAGCTCTGAAGTGTGGGACTCAGATGCTTATGGGAGATGGGTAGATTTTGGCAGCTGGAGATGGAATTTTTTTTTTTAAATTTAATTTTAAACACAGAAGAGGGGCTGTGTGTTTGAGGGACTAAGTATGATATTCATTTGTGAAGGACTGTGCTCAACCCCTCCCTTTCCCTTCAGCAGCTGCAACTCTCCACAGAAGCCTTCATTCAGTCATTCTTGTCTAGTTTGATGGGTTTGGGGAATTCATCATAAAGCTCCACTTCAGTTTCCTGTTTAAGTGCATTCCATGCAATTGTCTGGAAAGTTTGTTCCACATTAATGGCTTCCTTGGCACTGATTTCAAAGTAGGGGATGTTGTTTTTACTGTAGCACCAGGCTTGCACCTGTTTTGTGGTGACTTGTCTGTTTTCTAGGTCAATCTTATTTCCCAGCACAAAAAAAGGAGTCCTCAGTATCTCTTGGACTGTCCTGAATGAGGAATTAATCCCTTGGGCTGTCTAGGGTTTTAAATGTGTTGGGGGCCATGACATCGAACACCAAGATGCAGCAGTCTGCTCCCTTGTAGAAGGCAACTCCCAGAGACTGAAATTGTTCTTGGAGTGCTATAGCCTATACCTACATTGTCACTAGCCTGTCATCCACCATGACCTCTTTTGTCAGGAAGCTTGCATCTATTGTAGCTTTGTACTGGTTACTGAATTTCTTGTTCACATACTGGTTCATGCGTGATGTCTTTCCCATCCCAGAGTCTCCAATGATTATGACTTTTAGTAACACTTTCTTCCTAAAGTCATCTTTTACACCGGTGCATGTGCTGTGGCATCTGGCCTGAGACTTGCTGTCCTTTTACTCTTCTAAAAAATGGGTGTGGTGTCTCTCTTTTTCCAGTGACTGGGGACTTCACCTGACTGCCATGACTTTTCAAATATCATGGAGAGTGGCTTGGCAACTACATCAGCCAATTTGCTCAGGATTCTAGGATGCATCTCATCAGGTCTCACACATTTATGTACGTTCAGGTTCCTCAGATGGTCATAAACCTGATCTTTACTTACAGTGGGAGGGACTTTGCTCCCCTAGCCCCCATCCTGCTGTCCATCCACTCAAAAATTCAAAAATGCATGCATACATGTCACATGAGGAGAGGCTAAGAGACCTAGGACTCTTCAGCCTGGAAAAGAAAAGGCTGAAGGGGGAGGAATTGTAACAGTGTATATAAATACCTGATGGGAGGAAATGAAGAAAAGGAACCCAAACACTATTGCCCACTGACAGGACAAGAGGCAATGGGCAGAAATTAAAAAAAAAAAAAATCCATCTGAACACAAGAAAATACTTTTTACTGTGAGGGTGACCAAATTCTGTAACAGGCTGTCCAGAGAGGTTGTGGAGTCCATTGTTAAGAATATTCAAAACCTGACTGGACATGGTCCTGAGCAACCTGCTCTAGGTGGCCTTGCTTGGGGGCAGTGACAGAGGGAAGTTGGATGGGGTTGTAGTAGGTGATGATAAAGGGTTTTTTCAAATGTCAACTATTCTTTGATGCCACCTGTGAACAGGTCAGTCATGGGAATGAGCTTAGAAGTCTCTAAAAGCACAAGCTAAAGGGGCCATGTTTTTCATTTCAGAAGTTACAGGTTCAATCCCTGTAGACAATCCAATTAAGGACACTTTTCATCAGTAAATGCCCATCAATTATGACATTGGGAAGCATTTAAAAAAACCCCAAACCAACAGAAATAAGACAACCATTTTCATAATGGACTTTGTTTCAAAGTCTATTTAAGGACTCTGATCTAAAATCAGTGGTTACAGCTCTTACCAGCTATAGGATCCATGGTTTCTCTATTGCTTGGAGAATATGAACTCTGAGAAGATGAAAGCCCACCGCTGGAACTGCTAGTAAAGTGCATGTTTGATCTTCGTGCACGGGGGCCTCCCAAACCTCGGCCTGGGTGAAACATTCTACGTACATGCCGAACGCCACTAGATTCATCATAATCAAGCAGTTAAGAAAAGTCTATTTTTATCAACTATTAAACAGCAAGAATGTTTACTAGACTGAATAATCAGGCAACACATTCCTCATTCATAAAACAATGATTCAACTTTATAAGTGCAATGTAATCATAGCTATGGTGCCAGTCAGATTTGTAGATGTGAACTCAAGGCACCCAGGGCTCCTTGCACCAAATTCATCTTTCCCAGGCTTTTTATCTTGTTTAAAAAATGTCAGGATGGATTTTCTGCCTTATGGATTAAAGTTTCTACTAGGTAATGCTACAATTGATGATGCATATTCAGCAGAACATATTACTCAATACACAAGGATTTTAACATCAAAATTGGGAAAGAAAAGTACTTAAATACTGAAAATGATCTACAAAATTTTATTGTTATTCTTACCACACAAATATGTTCTCCCAAGACAGTCTAGGTAAAGCTTCCTTTTACCTTAAGAAGCACTAGTGCAATTAACTACTAAGCTAGGAAATAATGTACTTATACATATGATATTTTTCCAATTTCTAAACTAGTAGCTTTAGCTCACCTTATCTCCATTTTTTTTTTATTTTCAAAAATAGCATGTTGATCACTTGTATAAAATCTATTATCTGCAGCAGACTGTTACCCAATGTCTTATCCCACAAGGCACAATTATGGTGTAGAATTCATTTTCTCATGATATTGCTGAATTGAAAAATTTAAGACTGAAAAATTAAGACTTCTTTTGGCACGTAAGAATATCCAGTTACTATAATAAATACTTTCAGGAAGAATTTACTCTTTTAAATCTATTATACTATAGAGCATAAAACATTTCACTTGCAGGATTTAGGAGGGGGAAAAAAATCTTCCTTGAGACAAAATATAGTTCTCTAGCACAGATTGGTTTGTTCCTCCTTTGAATCTATTGATACTGGATACTGGTAGTGACAGAACATTGTCATTAATATTTTACTGATTGACTGCTGGTCTCAGGTAGTTTGGGGAGCTTTCCATAGCTACATCTGACAGAAAAATGTCCCAATTCTGGTCTTTTTTAAAAGAAAACTTGGAAAATAAGATAACTAGAACATCCTTAATATAAATACTTTGAAAAATTCCAGCCTTGGTCTCATTTAGAAAAGTATTGTAGTAGCTTGCTAACTGCACCTTTCAAAGTGTTTTCAAGAAAAACAACATTATTTAAATATACTAGTCAAGAGTATATTGATGTCTCACCCAACTATGCTGCGGTTAAAAAAGCATTTGGAACTCTTAACTCATTGCAAGCATATACTGAAAACAACCAAGCTAGAATCATTTACAAGGTCAAGACAATGCTTTAAACAGTAAAACAGTTGAAAATTGTTTAAGAAAGAAACTGGAATTTAAGGAGCTGTCCAGAGTCTCCAGGGATAAAGGTGGTATCTTGCAGTGTCTGCACAGGATTCTTCACAAGAAATATGTGCAGCCATTTAAAACAGCTTTAAACACCCTCCTAACTGATACACAGAAGACTATATCCTTTCCTAAGCTGATAGCAACTGGGCAGGGGGAAATCTCTCCCCCATTTCTTCCTTTTAGTCTTAGCTGTCAGAAGATGTGAAATAGCACACAACATGCAAGAACTAGTCCATAAACTATACATTTTTGTGAACTTGGCAACACTGATTGCTAAAGTATTGTTGTACGCAAACTTTCACATGCATTTACTATAATTATTTATATAGACTTCCCCCATCAGTTTTGTGATGACTGACACTGTGGCCTTACTCAGTAACTGAAAAGATTATTCTGATTTCTTTAGCTTTTATGTAGCTAGTAATAAACATAAATTTCCCAATTAAAAGTTATCTGACATCACCGATGTGGGAGGGGAAGTAAAAGCTTCAGAAGCATGAATTCTAATCCAACACTTCATCCACTTCAATAGGAAGTCAATTTCCCTGTGCAATTTGGACTGACAATTTAAATGATAAAAAATTTAAATACAGACAACAACCAAAGTGAAACCATTTCCTCTAATGTTGCTAGCAGTTGATATAATGAACTTGAGTTGTTAGGCCTTCTTTTTTTATAAGAAGCCCTGAACAAAAAAGGGCACTATCAAATTACACTAGGAGTGCATTTTTTAAAATGAGATACAGAAAGATCACTTAATGAGCTTTTTATGATGGCCTGTACTTCCATGAAGTAAGAGTATCTTCTGAAATTATGTTGTAAATATTTGTACAGCAAAAAATAAGCCACATTACTATTCCTAAGGCCAAGTAATAGAAAGAAAATTGTACTTAGAAATGCAAAGAAACTGACAGTTTGAGCTCTTCAGTCACTGAGAGTAGTTATAGCACTACAATTTGCAGTTAACAAAGATAGCCCTAATCCCTAGGAAGTCTCCTGATAGGTCTTCTAGTTATATCTTTAAAAAAATCAATAAATAAGAGGCTGAAACTACCCTATTGAAATACAGTAATAAAACTAATCAAACATTTAAGATCCCTCAATTTCAAAGCATTTTCTAACACATATGCTTTTAGTGAAATCTGCTTTCAGTCTTCTAATTATCTATAAAACACTACTGCATCTGGATTGCTGCTTTCCCAGACACAAAATAGCATCAGAACTAATGGCCAAGAAGGGTAAAAATTGCAGAAAGAAGCAGCTGGGTGCCAGAAAGATCTTTAAAACCTTTCACTATCAGAAATAAAAGCACACACCCACATTGTCAAGCAACACCTAAAGCCTATTCACAGTCTGATATATATATATATATATATATATACTTATAAAAAATTCAGATATATAGTTCCCCTATAACTAAACACCAATGCTAAAAAATAAGCTAAACCAATGTAGCCACTTCACTACAGAAGTCAGAACAAGTAGTTACAGCTATCATAAGGAACAGTCTATCCCTTTTCCTTCAACTTAAGAAAGGATATTAAATCTCTAGGAGCTCTGTGTTCCAGTGTAAGATGAGCTGCAAAGTCATCTGTGACATGATTAGGATCCCCTCCAGGTAATGCTGCACATATTGGACAGATCTGAAACAACAAAGTGAGGAAAAAAACCAAACAAAACCAACTTTACACAAATCACAAAACACAATCCAGAGTTGATCACTTGATGTGGATTCTTATACTTTAAATATCACATTCTAATCCTACACCTAAACAGCCACAATTTAAAACAGTAAATGTGTTCAAACAGCTGTTAATTGTAGCATCCTTTTAAGTCTCACTTTTCCTTGTAATTATGCTTTTAATAATACCATGGAAACCAAAAAGCAAAATTTTCAAATCCTATCTGCAATGTTTCAGCTTTCAATATTGTCGTTATATGTCAATTCGAGCACAGATAGTAGGTCTAATTACACAGGTTTACTGCTTGAATGTACTTGCATATGACATTATCAAGTTCATTTACCGCTCTTTGAGCCCCCAAGCAACTTCTCATTCATCTCACCAGTGAAGTGTAGGAAGGAGAATGAAACCAGATGTGAATATTCATTAAAGTATTCCAACTGAGACCACCTACCACAGTAACACAAGTAGAAATTTGGCAGAGAAATTCCTTATTCCTACCAAGTGTTTTGAGAGATAGAATTATGGTTTTGTTTTTCTCTTAAGCCTAAACCCACATTTTAAAAAAGTCTAGGGACACCTACTGCCATAGCAACCTTCATTTATTATTTTGATTTTTCCTCCCAATGACTGCAACCACCTGAGAGAAGTGTGCCTTAAAAGTCCTTTGCAACAGTTTTGCAGGCCAGCCTTCAAGCTTGACAGATCACGTTAATAAGCCAGAAAGGAGAAACTTTGACACAGTATATGCTAAGTCTTAACTACTCTTCCAAGGATATCAACCTGGATTTTGCAACTGATAAGGCTGTAAATTAGCTGGGAGATTCCAGACTGGGAGGGGTGAGGGAATCCATAGAACCATACAAACCTATGAAGAAAAATGCAGGGGGGAGAGCCAGGAAGAACAAAGGGGAGGGTAGAGAGAAATGTGTATAGACTGATTACATGTAAAACAGAGGTGGTCAATAAGTTTGTCTGACTGAGCCTGATCACCACAGCCTGCCCTGTCTTCCTATATCTTCTTATTAAATTTTAACAATCTCTGCATAATGTCACTGTCTATCCCATGTGTATGTATGCTGCAAGGACCAAGTGCCAGTTACTGGTGAGACCTGTGTATGTATGAACAAAACTTGGTGCCAAATACTGGAGTCAGACTAGGGTTATAGGTGTCTCTGTGGCCTGTGGTGTCAGCTACTGGAACAAGTATCAGTAGTTGGAGGGGCCATAGCTCTTTAGACCTAGGGTGGGTACTACAAACTTTGTGCCTGGAGTGCCTGCTGCTGGGGGAACTGTCATAAGTGTATTTGGTGCCAGCTACTCCAGTCAGACCAGAGGTGCAGGCAACCCTGGTCTGTGGTGTTGGCTACTGGACTGAATGGGGTCTTAAGATCAGCTACCAGAGTGAGTCATGGTCTCTGCCTCCAGCCACTGGGGCAGGAACAGTATGTGTCCCAAAACACAGCTAACGGGGGAAATCAGCATGAGTGAGGGGTCCAGCATTGGTAGCTGAAGCAGGACAACCAGTCACAGCCTATGTGGTGCCTGGTGCCAGCTGCTGGGGAAAAGGGAGTGGCTGCTTGCATTTTCCCCAAGCCTTGTGTGTATGTGTATTGGCTACCAAACTTCAATCTGGACCTAGAAAATGAGTAGAGAAGAGCCTCAAGTCTAGGCAGGAGTATTAAGCAGGCAAGAGTCTGTGCTAGTATGCCCAGGGGGACTTGTGAATGTGGAATGCTTGTGAGATGAGTACTTATTTGCTAGTCAGCATCAAGCTGGACTAGCTGGCAAATAGGAGACCTGTGAAGCAGGTGAGAGTGCCTGGGATCCAGGCAGGGGTACTGGACAAAGAGGGCCATGCCAGTACTCAAAGGATCACAGTGAACACGTGTGCTTGTGAATCTAGAGAGCATCATGTACCTTCACTAGCAGCAGCCTTTTATCTCTACCAGGTGAAAAGGAAGAAGGGAACTTGGCTGCTTATATTTTATGCAAGTCCTACGTGTAGGTGCTGTTGAAGGCAGCACTATGTCTGTGGTCATGTGTGATGGGGCATGTGTCAGTGTCCTCCGTGTGTGTACAGGTCTCCAAAATATATGCTTGATTTCAGTAGTGGTAGAACCTGCAAATGGGAAAGTAGCAGCTGCATCCCTCAGCCTGGACATGGGCCCTAGGTCCCCAGGCTGGGCTTCAGCAGCTGAGCAGAAGGGAGTCCTGAGCTGGATAAGGCAGACATGCTCTTAACATCCCTTAAAATAAACAAATCACCATATTACTTGGAATAAAATCCAGGATATTATTAAAAAGCCTTTAGCTAGTTAACCTCCAAACATCACAGTTGACTCAACAGTTTCTGTATCTGTTCCCTTATTACCATCACCTCCCCATGTATACAGGTATACTGGTTTTGGCTAGGATAGAGTTAAATTTCTTCATAGTAGTCCATATATTGCTATGCTTTGGCTTTTTGACCAAAGGAGTGTTGATAATACACCAATGTTTTAGCTATTGCTGAACAGTTCTCAAACATCTTCAAGATCTTTTGTCTCTCACACTGCCCCAACAGCAGGTAGACTGGGGATGTACAAGTAGTTGGGAGGGGACAGAGTTGAGACAGCTGATCCCAACTTACCAAAGGGATATTCCATACCATATGCCATCATGCTCAGCAATAAAAAACATAGGGGAGAAAGGAGGATGATTTAGAGTTACAGTGTTTTTCTTCCCAAGAAATCATTACACGTGATGGAGCCCTGCTTTGTGGAGATGGCTAAACATCTGCCTGCCAATGGGAAGGAATGAATTCCTTATTTTGCTTTGCTTGCATAGGCAGATTTTGCTTTCCCTATTATCTCAACTCACAGGTTTTTGCACTTGTACCCTTCTTATTCTCTCTCCCCCCACCATCCCATCCCATCCCATCCCATCCCATCCCATCCCATCCCATCCCATCCCATCCCATCCCATCCCATCCCATCCCATCCCATCCCATCCCCCTAGGGGCAGGGGAGAAATGAGCAAGCAGTTGAGTATGCCGGTTGCCAGCTGGGATTAAACCATGACCAGTATTTTTTGCATGCAACCTAGGACTCAAAGGGTTTGAGATGACAGATTTGACCAGAGCATATTAGAGGGAACATAGAATTATTATAGCTGTTTAACCACTGCTGACCATAATATGAACTTATCCATTCTCAATATTAGTTTATCTGATCTGTGCCATGCTCTCTTTTTTGCTGTATGCATTAAAGACTTTTTGGCTTGAGAAGACAACAGGAGCTGTCCCCATGGCCAACAGAGCCAGTTCAAATCAGCTTGAAGACAGACTTGCCCCTAGTTAAAGCTGAGCCAATCAGTGATGGTGGTAACATCTCTGTAATAATATATTTAAGAAAGTAAAAAAACTGCACAGTGGCAGCTGTGAGAGAGGAGTGAGGAAATATGAGAAAAATAACCCTGCAGACACCAAGGTCAGTGGAGAAAGAGGGGGAAGAGGTGCTATAGGCAGTAGAGCAGAGATTCCCCTGCAGCCAGTGGAGAAGACCATGGTGACACAGGTTGTCCCCCTGCAGCCCTTGAAGGACCCCCACATCAGATCAGGTGGATGTGCTCTGAAGAAAGCTGCAGGCAATGTTGAGGAGCTGAGTAATGCCCCTCCTTATCCTGACTAATGACCATTTTGCCATATTTTCTACCCATCCTGTTGCTGGGGAGGGAGGTGAGAGACAGCAGCTTGATGAGCATCTGGCAGCCAGCCAAGGTTGACCCACCCCCCACCCTGGACCTTTCACTTCAGTCTAGTTGCTGCCTTACTAAATACAAAATGAATCTGCTAAGTGTGACTGAGTAGCAGAAAAGTGATGTCTTCATTCTGAAACTTGATTAAAAGATGATATCTGATTGCATTTCTTACAATTTTCAGACCTGCAACCCTAAAAATGACCCCTCTACCTGAATCCTGCTTTTGAAACCCAATATCAACAGTAACAATCATCATAATTCCAGCCACATCCATCTGAACATGTCCCACATTTCTGACCATTATCCTTAATCACTTGATGGAGAAATAATAATTACTCCAGTTTTAAATCTAAAAATGAAAAAACATATACCAATAATTAATATGTTTTTAGGGAAGACCAAGACACTTTTGAGTCTCAGAACAGGCTGACCAGTTGTGAGAGACTGGAGGACATTGCTGGCTCAAAACATTTCAGGTGTATGTGTGAGGGGAAGAAGCAGATCAGGCCTTGCCTTTGGTGAGGTGATGCAGTGCCCTGTATACCCCACTCTCCCTGGGCCTGTATCCCAGCCCCACAATGGCTGCCAATCACTGGCACACTGGAGGCAATGCTCCACATCTCATCCCTAGAGCCTCAATCTAGCCCCAGAGTGGCCAGATGACCAGAAGTCCCACCTGAGGGAAGGGCTCAGGAAAGCCAAAGGGTACTTAAACTGAAGCATGAAGTGAGCACACATTTTGACCCTACCTCCTCTTGGAATTTCTATCAGCTGAACACTGCTGGAACCAGGAGTGGCAGCTATGTTTGGGGTTTTTTTTTGTATTTATTCTCTCTTTCTTCTTCTAATTCCCTCTTCTTGGAGTTTTGACTAACTTAAAATCAAATGGGCTTGGAGTTTGCTAAGCTGAATGAGTTAATACTTTGTGAAATGCTGTATGTTGACTGACTGTTGCTCTAAACTTTTACCAAAGTTCTCTGATTTTCTGAAGTTGCCAGTAAAGCTTTTTTTTGTTGTTTAGACCTCTTGAGAATATCTTGATGGTATTTCTCCTGTGTGTCTAACTCAGAATACGTGAAAAACCTTGAGCCCTTTTAAGAGGTTCGTCAAGAGAATTTTTGGGGGTCTTATATCAGTTTTAATTCTTTTACTACTCCTTGATATAAGGCCCTTAGCAGGCACTAAAGAGAGAGATTCTCCTTCTCCCACATAAGTTCTCAAAAAATTTCCTTCAAGCATGCACATTTTTATAGGGATCTACAAGAAAAATAGCTAGACAACAGTTCCCTCAATGTCCTTCTGTAATCATACATTCCTCAGGCAAAACAGTATTCACACACAAATATCAATATATTCCCTACTGCTGGAAAGATACCCAAACTTCTTGTTCAAGAATTTAACCTAGGATTGATAACACACATAACTGTTGAATTAGTGAAGTGGGTATTAGAAATAAATACAAAACATAAACCTGCACCATAAAGGGAAATCGAAACACAGGGCTATGGACTTTTCTAAAAAGAAAATTGTCTGAACACAAAGCAGTGCAAGCATGTAGTTTCTTAACACTGTAATGAGGGTTGAGAACAAACTGTTTCTAAGAGTATCAAAATCCAAGTTATTTATTATTTTATTGTTTCCATAGCAAAGAAGTCACCTTGCCTTTCAGAAAAATTTCAGACCTTCTGGCACAAGCAACAGTAACATCTAGATGTAAAGATTTGAGAAGACTTGAAGAGAATGCTTACTGACAAAAACAGAAGCAAAACGACTGTTGCAGTAGGCTATTATATGGTATGTAATTGCTCTGCATCAATGGTCACTGTTGAAATCATCTGAAAAAACAAGTGGAAGGATTGAAGGAAACAGCAAGAGCCACTTTATAAAAAAAACCAATATATTGAAAATCAATATATCAATATTTTAAAAAGTTTTTATTTTTACAAAGGTTTAACCTTTTTTGTAACACCAGGATTTAGTGGCCTGCACTCCAAGGATCCAGGGACTCAGCTGCATAACTGACTCACTGCTGAGAGAGTGCTGTGAGAAACTCTACAGTGAGGTAAAGGTGATGATGTAGGCACTGTTAATACCTCAAGGAGTCAATAGAAAAAAACACCAGCATAATGTGTGTGTATGTATGTATGGTACATACCTTCCTGGTCAGCATTTAAATTACCACATACTTCAAGAAAAAAAAAAAACACCTCATTTTCTGGATATTTTCATATACTTTCACTGTAATTTAAAAACAACGCTGAAGCAGCTTACCACCTCTGTTGATGTTTCTGCGTGTTCAGAAGCAACATGTTCCTGAAGAGATGTTTCTGTATAACCCATCTTTCCACAATAAGGACAAGTAAAAGACTGTGGCTGCTCTACAGAGAAAGCTTCTCCACCATAATACAAATCTGGAAAAATATGACATTTTAGGAATGGTTATTTTCAAGCAGAATAGCTCATTACTTTATTTATATAACTTCTTTATATATACACTTATGTACATGTAATCGCTGTCAATTTCATTAATTAATAAAAATAAACATTTTCCTTCTTCACAAAGTATATATGCCAATACTATAAAGCCGTTCAATGACTCAACTTGCAAAAGAATAAACAGACCACATGATTTTTACACTAGCAAACAACATGGCTCTTCCTGAATGTTAGAAAACTAAGTCTGATGGTGCTGGTGAACCATCACTTTTCTCCCCATCCCTTTTTTTACCATAGGTGAGCTTGTATTACAGGTAAAATCACTGTAGATGCACTGTGCTTGTGGGTACGGAGGAGCCCGCTGGGCCCGAGATACTGGCTCTCCCCTGGAGAGGAGATACTTCTCTGTAAGAGCGACACAATGTGTCGCTCGCAGGGGTCTTTGAGTTAGTTATGTTAAATTGTTGTGTTTCATTGGTGTTCTCCCCTGCTGTCCCACCCCGATACAGGTATCTCGGGCTTCCCCCTGCCCCTCTCCTTCCCCATAAATATCCCAGGTTTTCCTCTGTTCGAGAGATTCGCTGTTACTGGCACCCTTCACTGGAGCTCTGCCTGAATAAAGGCTTGTGCCTCGGTGGAACGCTGGACCAGCTATCTCGTCCCTACTTCCTGTGTTGCCTGCCCGCCGCCGCCGGGCCGAGCTGAGCTGAGCTGAAATCACTATACTATTACTGAGCTGAGCTGGAATCACTCGACTGCTCGAAGCTGCTCACATGCGCTTCGGGCCAGCCTTTCTCAAGGCTGCTTCTGGAGAAGTCGCGGTGCTCCGGGCTTTCCGCCACCGCGGCAACTGGCGACCCAACCGTGGGGCTTTGAAGAAGCCCTGAAGAAGCGTCCGCCCGCACCTTTAGCTGCGAGGCGAGCCACCGTTGGAGCCGCCGCCCCTCGAGGAAGCTTCCTTGCGTTCTAGCAAGAAGCGATCCAAGAGGCTGCGACCGGGACCCTCGCTGACCATCTGGGGCAAGGGAAAGCCCCTGAGGACCGGCCACCAGGTGACCACCTACCCAGCAGCTTTGTTTTCGCCCGCCGGCATCTGCCGAAGAGAAATTGTAAGTGTATCCCGTGAAAGGTTTTTTTTCGGGCTTTTTTCTTTTTTTTGCTGTTTCACTGCTGGACGGGGAGTGAGAAAGGATGGGGAATGAGTCCTCTGTATTGAGGCTGACCCCACCTGAGAGGGACTTTTATATCCAAGTTGTAACTACCTTAAAAGCGGGAAATTTTAAGTTTTCTAAAGGGGATTTAAAAAGATTTATTCATTGGGTTTTTAAGCATTTTAAGATTAATTCGGACTCTGCTAAATCAGGATTTTTTTGGGATAATGTGGGGAGAAAGTTATATACAGTTCAAGCTAAAGGGGATTTTTCTGTTGCAAAGTTCTTTCCTGTGTTTCAAAATATTATTTTCTCATTGGAAAAAGAGGGAAAAAAAGAAGAGGGAGTTTTGGGTCCCCAGTTACACCCCCCAACCCCATCAGCCCCTCCAGGTGTCCCTGAACCCCTTTCCCTATCTGAGAGCCAGTCGGGGGGTGGACATTGCCCCCGGGCACAGAGCTGCTGCCGTCTCTCTGACGCCCCCCTACCGTCTCTCTGCCTGTACCAGGGTGGCAATGGCCATGCCGCTCTGGGTCTTTCCTCTACCCTCTCTCCTATGCCCTCACACCCAGTTGTGTCCCCCCCAGTTCCTAGCGTTAGCACAGATGGCGCCGGAAGTGTGGCCAGCCCCGCCATTTTGTCCCACTCCCACCCCGGTTTTCCTGCCCTCGATGCCCAAAATGACCACTTTCCCGCCTTCACCCCTTCTCTTCCTGCCGCGTCCTGTTCCTCCTCCCCCCCCACTGCGTTGTTGGGTGTAACCGCTTCGGGCCCTCCCCCATCCATCGGGAAATCCCTCCCCGTCGCGGGCCCCGCTCCTGTCCCTTTGTGCCAGGGCTCCGTCCCCAGCGGCGCTCCTGCTCCAGGGTCCCAGTGCCCCGGAGGTCGGGACGGCTCCGCCCGGAGCGGGGCCACCCTGGCTTCCCCACGCAGCCACAAAAGGGCCAGCTCTAGACACCTGAGCCGGCCCCGCGCTGCCACCAAGCACGCCCCATCTCCACTAGGAGATGAGAGCAGTGAATCTTCTTTTTCAGATTCTGAGTATGAAGACCCCTGGGCTGAGGTGCAGAGGGAAGCCACACGGGCGGGGAACTCAGCTCTGTCCCAGAAAATACTTGCCTTTCCTGTATTAATGAGGAGAGACAGGACAGGGGCACAGGTTGCTGCATGGGAGTCCCTTCACTATAGGGAACTGCAGGAACTTTGCAAAGCTGCCGAGGAACATGGCAGGAGTTCACATTTTTTTAAACACTTGCTAGAAGCCTCCTTCTCTGCCCACATCATGGTCCCTCATGACATCAAAAATATTATGAACTGCCTTCTCTCTCCAGCAGAATACATGTTGTGGGAGAGGCAGTGGAAAAAACATTTAAAGCAATTGGCAGATGTTTATGCAAGAGATGCTAACAGACCCAATTTTACTTTAGAGCAATTAGCAGGAGAAGGAGACTTCCAAAAGCCCCAAGATCAGGCCCGAGATCTGCCTGAAGCAGCTTTACAGGATATAGCTAATGCTGCCAAGATATCTCTTTTTACCACCCCTGATGATAAAGTGCCAACGCAGTGCTTCACCAATATTAAGCAAGGGGCAACTGAGTCTTTTATTAAGTATATTGATAAGTTAAAAATAGCCATTGAAAAGCAGATAGAGAGCCCTCAGGTGCAAAAGGAATTATTAGTAAAAATAGCAATGGCCAATGCTAATCAGGAGTGCAAAGCAGTTTTGCGAGCCCTCCCTCTGGACCCCGAACCAACCATAGATCAGATGGTTGAAGCCTGCACCAAACACTCCTCTGCCTCAAGTGAGAATACAGTGGCACTTGCAGTGGCTAAGGGAGTGGCAGAGGGGATATCTGGAGCTTATGCTGCAGACCCCAATAGAAATTGTTGTTTTAATTGTGGTGAGCCTGGACATTTTTTCAAAGACTGTCCGGAGAGACATTCTATACAACCGCCAGCCCACCAACGATTCCCCAGACAGAACTGGCATTCGGGAAACTTCAAGCAGAGCGCGGAACGGCCCTGAGCTTCAACATCAAATCAAATGCCGCACCGCTCCACCCCTCCTGCCAAACCCACCATCCTGCCTCCACGGGGACCCTGATATTAAGCCCAGCAGGTGGAGCGCTTCAGATGGGAACCCGGTATCAACTGGTAAATAGACTCTCTTTACATATGAAGGGTGACTGTGTTTACAAAGTCCCCACGGGGAAACGTGGACCACCAGGCGGTCCCTCTAACATCTTAATACTTGGGGATCCAACTAACTGTCCAGGACAAATTCATACTGTTCCTGAAGTCCAGACTATATACCCTGGAGATGAAATTTCCATCTCTCTGACCTGCATAGACCCTCCTTATTATTTAAAGGAACAGACTCCTGTGGCACAGGCCTTTTTATTTCCTAGTGACTGCCCAGATCATGTTCCCCTCAACCCCAGTGCTATGTGGACACAGGTTGTGGGCTCCTGCAAACCCATTGTGGACTGTAGCCTGTCTTGTTATGGGGAAAGAATTCAGCGCCCAGGAATGATAGACACTGGAGCAGATGTTACCATCATCGCCCGCTCTGAGTGGCCAGACAATTGGGAATGACAACCTGTAGCAGGCATGATTTCAGGAATTGGAGGGATGACAGCCTCCATGAGGAGCAAATGGAATATTGTTATCGAAGGACCTGAGGGACAAATGGCAACCATCAGGCCATTTGTAGTGAGAGCACCAATCACCCTCTGGGGATGGGATCTCCTGTCCCAATGGGGGGCTTCTCTGAGGATTCCCAGCAGGGATTTTTAGTGGGGGTCACTGAGAAGCGCGCCACGCCTACCATCCCCCAACTCACCTGGAAACAGCACCATCCAGTGTGGGTTGATCAGTGGCCCCTATCTGAGACCAAACTACGGGCACTGGAAGCTCTCGTAGAAGAGCAGCTTGCCAAGGGCCACATCACTGTGACCAATAGCTCTTGGAACTCCCCTGTCTTTGTCCTACGCAAACCAGGCAAAGACAGGTGGAGACTCCTTCAGGACCTCCGGAAGATCAACGATGTAATTGAGGACATGGGCCCCCTCCAGCCTGGCATGCCCTCCCCTTCAATGCTCCCCCGGGATTGGAAGCTGGCTGTCATTGACATAAAGGACTGTTTTTTCAACATACCACTCCATCCTCAGGATGCCCCCAGATTTGCATTCTTGGTTCCCTCTCCAAACAGACAAGCACCTTTAAAAAGATACCATTGGCTAGTCCTTCCTCAAGGGATGAAAAATTCTCCTACCATCTGCCAATGGTACGTAGCCCGCATCCTGTCACCTGTGAGGACCCTGTTCCCAGATGCCGTCATCCTCCACTACATGGATGACATCCTGGTTTGTGCTGCTGACGATGACTATCTGCACCGGACTTTACAAAAAACTATGCAGACAATCGAGGACTCTGGATTTGAGATCCGTGAGGACAAGATCCAGCACACCTGCCCGTGGACCTACCTAGGACTCCAGATCCGTGAGCGGACCATCGTGCCCCAGCAGCTGACCATCAAAGACGACCCCAAGACCCTGCGGGACTTGCATCAGCTCTGCGGGTCCATCAACTGGATACGCCCCCTGCTTGGGGTAACAACAGAAGTCCTTGCACCCTCTTCAACCTGCTCCGTGGCAGCGAGGCCCTCGATTCACCACGCTCCCTCACGCTGGACGCTCGGGAATCCATCACCAAGGTCCAGGAGGCCCTGTCTTCGCGGCAAGCCCACCGGTATGAGCCCAGCCTGCCCTTCCAGCTGTTTGTCCTGGGTAAGGCCCCGCGCTTACACGCGCTCATTTTTCAATGGGACACTGCATTGAAGGATCCTCTCCTTATCATCGAGTGTATCTTTACACATAACCAGCCCACTAAGACTATCACCACTCCAGAAGAAATCATGGCTGAACTCATTAAAAGAGCTAGAGTCCGTCTCCGCACTCTTGCAGCCTGTGAGTTCACATGCATCTTTCTCCCATTGGCAACTGGAAGTTTGGAGCCTTTGCTCCAAACCAATGAGAGCCTTCAGTTCGCTCTTGATAGCTATTCAGGCCAAATTTCTATACACCCACCTGGCCACAGACTTTTCAAAACCACATTTAATTTGGTCCCCAAATCATTACAGAGCAAAACACCGCTCCAGGCCCTGACGGTTTTCACAGATGGCTCAGGGAAATCCCACAAGTCAGTCATGACTTGGAAGGACCCCAGGACACAGAAATGGGAGTCTGATGTCCAAGTGGTCGAGGGATCACCACAGATTGCTGAATTAGCAGCTGTTGTCAGAGCTTTTGAGAAATTCCAAGAACCTTTCAACCTGGTGACTGATTCGGCTTATGTGGCTGGAATAGCTATGAGAGCAGAACATGCATTTCTGAAAGAAGTCTCTAACCCAAATTTATACAAATTGCTTTCTGAATTAGTATATCTTATCTCTCACAGAAAGCAACCTTACTATGTCATGCATGTGAGGGCGCACACCGACCTCCCAGGTGCCATTGCCAAAGGAAACAGGAGGGCAGACGCCTTAGCCATGCCTGCTGCAGCAGCCAATGTCCCTGACATTTTTGCACAAGCAAAATTGTCCCACCAGTTCTTCCACCAAAACGTGCCTGCACTGATGAGAATGTTCAGACTACCCAGAGACCAGGCTAGAGCAATAGTTGCCACCTGTCCTAATTGCCAATCGTTCCAAATACCTGTTGTTAACTCCGGGGTTAACTCCCGAGGACTTAACAGCTGCCACATATGGCAGACTGATGTGACTCACGTCCCATCCTTCGGGAGAGTCAAATACGTACATGTCTCCGTAGACACCTTCTCTGGTGCAGTGTTTGCCTCAGCCCATGCAGGAGAAAATGCCAAGCACACCATCCGACATTTTCTCCTTGCTTTTGCTACCCTGGGAGTCCCAGAACAAATTAAAACAGACAATGGACCTGCTTACACCTCTCACAAATTAAGATACTTTTTCAATGAGTGAGGGATGAAACACACCACGGGCATTCCTCATTCCCCTACAGGGCAATCAGTAGTAGAAAGAACCCACCAAAACCTAAAAAGAGTCCTTGATCACCAGCAGGGAGGAACAGAAATCATTCCCCCCATTGAGAGGCTCTGTAAGGCTCTATATCTCATGAACTTTCTAAATTTCTCACCTACAGAGCCTGACCCCCCTGTAATATGGCACTTCTCTAATTCAACTCATGCCAAACTCACAGACAAGCTGCCAGTGCTGATCAAGGATCCTGAATCACAACGGACATCAGGACCCTTCCCACTGATTACCTGGGGGAGAGTGTATGCGTGTGTGTCCACACCATCAGGACCTAAGTGGCTCCCAGGGAAAAATGTAAAACCTTATTTAAGTCCTACAAACCCTGCACCAGATTCAGAACTTTCAAAGTCTCCTGAGACCCACACAGGTCCAGAAAAACAGCAGCCCACTGCAGCCTGGAAATGGAGACGTCGTCGGAGTCCACAGAACCGACCTGCCACCAGACCAACAACCAGACAGAGGCCAAACTGTCCTGCTACCAGAGCTGCAACGAGATGACTGCTAACGTCACGCCTGACACCGTGACAGTACACAAGTCTTCTTAACTCCCTCCCCCTTCCCCTTCTTGCTCTCGTTGCCTAGCCCAAATTGCCAGCTTACACCCAAGTGCACCTCTGTGCTGCTGCTGGTGTCGGGTCTTGTGTCCCCAATACACAGAATAACCTTGCTTATAATTGTTTGGTTTTTTTTATTTTTGTTTTTTTTTTTTTTAAAGAGGGGGGAGACGGGAGAGGAAAGGGAGAAAGAAAATAGCTCCCCCCCCCTCCAAAAATTAGAGCTAATCTTTTATGTCCTGTTCTAGACAATGGAGAGCAAAACCATCCTTGAGTTCCTGATGTCCCTGATTATCTGGATGCTCCTGAAAACATCAGCTGTGGATGCCTGGCTAGTAGCACAGCCCTAGGAGAACGTGTGGATCACCCTCGCAAGGACACTCCAACAAGACCACATGTGCTTGTCCATGGGCAGCGCCACCAACCCTCTGTCATCCTGCCTGGTAGGGGGATTCCTTTAAAGCCCCATGAATATCCTTTCACAGGGAAAGAACCCAACCCAGTAGACACTTGGGATGAGTGGACAAAGATCTTGCCCCATGCACCAGAGGAACCCCAGGAATTAGAGCTTTTGGGATCCTCCAAAGCTGCCTATTGCATAAATTTTAATTATCACCCAGTAGCCAATGCATGGCCTGCCTCAAAATACCAAAAGGCGATTAAATCAAGGAAAAATGTGACTCCCAACAGTAAAATTTACAGTCAGTCCAAATGGTGCAATTACACCAGCAGCACACGATCCACCTCCTCTCACTATCCCAGAGTGCTGTCCTGGGGAGTGTTCTCGATCTGTGGGGATAGAGTGTGGGCAGGAATCCTTTCCCAACTCCGGGGAGGTCCTTGCACACTTGGACAGCTTACCATCCTCACTCCAAATTCAACTCTAATACATGATTGGCTGAAAAGGAATGAATTGGCCTGCCAAAAGAAAGATCTCGCCCAATTAGATGAAAATTGCAATAGCCAAATTAAAGATCGGTCCTATACGAAGAGGGTGGTGATGTCAGCATTTTTGCTGTGGGCGGCTGCTGCTAAAGCCCTTGGTGAGCCTTCTCACCTGGAGTGTTGGCTTGGTAAGCAGGCCAACCGGACCTCCTCTGTCCTGAGTGACCTCCTGACAGATGAAGAGACTGTTAGGCACGCTACGCTACAAAACCGAGCTGCCATAGACTTTCTGCTCCTGGCCCATGGACACGGCTGCGAGGAATCAGATGGTTTGTGCTGCTTTAACCTCTCCAGCCCCAATGAAGGCATCCATGCCCGCATCCTATGTACTTTTAGAATCCCTTCTTGTTTTTCTTCACATCTCTTGCTAAGTTCCATTCTATCTTTGCCTCTGTTTTCCTGACCCCATTCCTACTCATCCAAACCCTGTCCCTGTACTCTCCCCAGGTCACCTGTCCCTGCTCCCACTGGCTGTGCCTTTCCTTTTAAATCCGCATGTTGAGGAAGATATCCTAGCTCAGCCATGCCAGTATCCAGCCTTCCTTGCTTGATTTCCTACAGACTGGGATAAGGAGTTATTGCACTCTTAAGAAAAGTGTCCTTAAAGAGCTATGAGCTCTGGTCAACCCCTCTGTCCTTAAGGACAGTTACCCAAGTTATCTCATTCGCCAACTCCTTAAACAGCTGGAAGTTCTCTCTTGCAAAGGTCAGGGTCTTGACTTTGCTCCTTGCCAGGCTCACACTTCTTGAGATCACAAACTCAACCAGGGTGTGGTCACTACAGCCCAGGCTGCCTCCAGTCTTAACCTCTTTAATGGGCTCATCTGCAGTGGTGAGCACCAGGTCATGTAATGCCTCACCTCTGGTTGGTTTGTTGTCATGGGGTGACTTTGTGATGCTTGTATCCCCAATTGCCTGGTTTATGTTACATATTAAGTTCTGCATCTTTAAGACTGACTCTGAGAGCAAAGGGGAGGAAAGAAGAAGCTTGCAGTTTGTGTTCAGAAAGAGCCCTCATTCCCCCGCATCCTGCTCCTGGACTGTGTTGTCTGTGGCAAGGACAGACAGCGGGACAGAGCTCTCCTTTGCTGTTAGTTTTTTAGCTAGCTGAGGCAGGGAAGTGTGGGTGCGGAAGAGCCCGCTGAGCCTGAAATCCTAGCTCTCCCCTGGAAGCAAGACACCTTTCACTCAGAGAGAGACAATGTATCGCTCCCAGGGCTCTTTGAGTTAGTTATGCTAAACTGTTGTGCCCCATTGGTGTTCCCCCTTGCTGTCCCACCCCGATACAGGTATCTCGGGCTTCCCCCCGCCCCTCTCCTCTCCTATAAATATCCCGGGTTTTCCCCTGTTCAGGGGATTCACTGTTGCTAGCTCCCTTCGCCGAAGCTCTGCCTGAATAAAGGTTTGTGCTTAGTGGAACGCTGGACCAGCTTTCTCGTCCCTGCTTCCTGTGTTGCCTGCCTGCCGCCGCTGAGCTGAGCTGAAATCACTCGACTGGCTGAAGCTGCTCGCACGCACTTCAGCCCAGCCCTTTTCAGGGCTGTTTCTCTAGAGAAGTCGCGGTGCTCCGGGCTTTCCGTCGCTGCGGCAGGGAAGTTCCCCAGACTGTTTTTTTCCCTTTTTCCTTGGATCTATTCACAACCTGCTCTGGCCTGAAAACCCAGACAAACACCGGGAACTCATGCCTGTGGTCCAGTGAAGCCTGGGCCTCAGCACTTTCCAGCGCTGGAGGGTCTGATAAGAACCTGAGTGAGCCGAACTATACCCCATGACAAGGACTTTTCTGGATGTGCCATCTCATTGAACAGCAAGAGGTTTCATTGTTTAATATTATTCAATTTCTGTTAAATAAACAGTTTTTTTCCACTTTTCTCTATGAAAATCTTTTCCCAAACCAGTTGGGGGAGGGGCCGCTTGAATTTGCTTTCTAGAGGGACCCCATTCAGAGGTTTTCTCCCAAATTTTCCCTAAACCAGGACATTTGTCTAATACCTGGACCAGGAAGTTGTCGTCTACACACCCCAGGAGTCTCCTGGATTGCTTACAGCCATCTGTATTGCTTTCCCAGTCCTGGTAGTTGAAATCTGAAATTCCCCATCAGTATGAGAACTTGTGAGCGTGATGCTTCTAGTAGCTGAAATAAGAAGGCTTTGTTGACAGGATTCTCCTGATCAGTTGGCCTCTACTAGACCCCCACCACCAGGTGTCCTTTTTTGGCCTGGTTCTTGATTTTTACCCACAGACTCTCAGCCTTTTTATGCCCATATTTGGCTTACCAACAGGACTGCACTAGGTATCTCCTTCCCACACTGATTCTAGTTTGAAGTTGTCCTGATTAGTCCCACCAGCTTAAGCCCAAAGACCCATTTGTCCCATCCAGGACAGGTGGAACCCATCAGGCCCCAGCATACATCGTCTTCAGTGGTTTAAAACCCCAAAGTTTTGGTACAGGCACCAGTCCTGGAGCCAGGTATTGATATCCTGGGCTTGCCTGATTCTTCCAAAGTCTCCTTCCATTACTAGAAGGATTGAGGAAAACACTACCTGTGCTCCTGAACTTTTTAGGATTCTTCCCTGGGTTCTAAAGTCTCTTTTGATTGACCTTTTTTTTTTTTTGTGACATTGTTTGTACATTGTTGAAAGAGCAGGAATGGATAGTAGTCTGAAGGTTGAATTAGGTTCTTCAATCCTCTGGCAACATCCCTAATTCAGGCCCCAGGGAGGCAGCAAGGTTCCCTGGAAAGAGGGTCTGGTCTGAGAACAGGTGCTTCTGCTCCACACAGGAGGGAATGAATGACCACAACTCAATGTTGTTTCTTCTTGGCGCTGGTCTTAATACAGGTTTTGTTGCGAGGGCTTGGTCTCTGACCTTGACAAAACTGCTTGCACAGGTTCCTGCTCTTTCTCATTATGAGCTTCATTTACCATACCCATGGCTTTGTACATGTTCTATAAAGGTATGTGAGAGTGTAACTTAGAGGATAAGTGTTGTAATGCAGTTAGGAAAAATGGTATGACCCAAAGAATGTACCCCCGAAAATGTAGAATTGTAAGTTCTTTCCCTTATCTTGTTCTCCCCAGTTCCCCTTATTGGTTGTGTGAATTCCCTCCACCCTGTCGCTCTATTAGGAACGGCGAAAAGAACGACACAGACTCTCTAGGGAGTCGATCAGGAGAATTTCTCTTGGTTTATTGCCTCAGGTCTTTTTTATAGACCGATACGTGAAAAGTACAGAAAAGAAACTCTTATTGGTTAGTAAACTAACACATCACCATCATTGGTCAGTGGGGTACACCACCCCTCGACCTTCTCTTGCAAGAAAACAAGGAACAGACGAACAGCACCTGCAAGGCTGTTTTCTGTCTCTGAGGATTGTTTTAATTCCTCCCCATGATTTCCCAGGCCACTTTCTCAGGCAAGACTGAGAAAGCTATGTGGCCTGCAATTTCCACAGGCACCGTGCTCTCTGTTTCACAGTTAGCATCCATACCACCCCTTTCCCCCTGTCTTCAAAAAGGAGTGCCTATCGATACCTCTTCCTCTTTCCCTCCTGCTACTTCACTCCGAAGGATCCCAAGAAATAAAGCTGTAACCATCTCAGCAAGGGAAAGAGCTCATTTTTAGGTTCTTCTTTGACAAGCTAATCTATCTCCCCTGTCTCCCTGGCTGCTGCAGGGCGGACAGTGGTGGCAGAGAGGCAGGGGATGTTAGAAATTATAGCAGGTGGCGTCCTTGGGTGGGCTAGACCCCCAAAAAACTGTCTGGAAACACACGTGTGTGTTTCACAAGCCTGGGCATGTCAGCTACCTTGAAAAGCTAAAATATAGTTTACAAGGAACTAATTGGTAGCTTTCTCACGCCCAGAGAAGGTCAATTCACAAAGAAGAAGTTTCTACTGCTCGGCAACGTAAGAGTGGTGAGTCAGACCGGCTGGCACGGCAGGGAACGTGAAAGCGGGGCGGAACAGTCCTAGGCACAGCCTGTGCAGCATGCACGAGCCGAGCCAGGATCAGCTGAACGCGCGCCCAAGCCGGTGGCGGTGATGTGTCCCCGCAAGCGGTGGGGCAGGCCACGTGGCAGAGCTGTGGGGTGGGCGGGCCACGCGGCAGCGCGGGCTGCGTGAGGAGACGGCCGCACGGGTGACCGGCAGCAGCGGCCAGGCCACTCCGGACAGTGTGACCTGTGGCCGCGGCGTGGGAGCCCTCCCCCGCGCGGTGGGGGGACCGAACTGCGGGTTCCGCGCAGAGCCGGTCGTAATATGTTTCGCAGGGCAGCCACGCGGCTCAGGCAGCGACAGCCGCAGTACAGCTTATCTCAACCCAGTGTGTGTGGGGGGTGGCAAGCTGAGAGAAAAAAAAAATGCCTGCCTCGCCACCGCTTTGTTGCTTTTACAGTAAAACAAGATAAAAAGGAGTTGTGAAAACACAATTTTAATAACAGGAATGGGATCTACAATATCTACACTCCAACCAAATTTCGAATCCAAATTGCAAGAATTTTTAAGTACTATTAATGTTAAGATCTCTAGAAAAAAGTTGAAATGTTTCACATCGTGGTTATCTCATAACATTCCACAGCTTGATTTGTCAGAAGTAAATTCTATCTCTGCATGGGATCAAATTGGCAACATTCTAACTCTAAAAATAGAAGATGGAGACAAAAATGCTTCAAAATATCTCCCAGTTTTTCTTATAATTTGAAAATAATTGATCAACAGAGAAAAAGACATAAAAAAACAGCCATTGCAGCTTTCATCAGTATCTCATACTTCTTTACCCATACCTTCTGCTCCTGTGCTGAAAAAGATACATGGAACAAATCCAGAAACTCAAGAAATGCACTGTAATAATCCCATTTCCGGATCCATGTGTCTCATTCAGCCCCCCAGCTTTGATAGTGTTGCAAAAACTACCAGAGACTTCCCTATACTCCAATATTCCGACCATTAAATCCCCATATCTCCACATGCCTGGAGTCCAAAATGGAGTTGGCCATGTGCTAGTTACCCACGTGGACGAACCCCCTTCCTATCTCCCTCCCCCTTCCCATGACTCTTTCTATCCACCTCACTCCACCCATTTCCCTTACTCTTCCCATAACTCCTCCTCTCCCTCCCACATATTCCTACCTCCTACTACACCCTGCTCAAGCATGACATCATCTTGCAAACCCACCTCCAAACGTTGCAATCTTTCTCTCCATGCCCCTGCCTCCTGTCCCCATGAGGAGGGGGGGAGTGAGAGGGGTGGCCCTGCCCCTTGCCCCCATGGGGGGGCGGGGAAAGGGATGTCCTGGCCCTGCTCCCCGGGGGGCGGGGGGATGTGTCCTTGCCCAGCCCCTGTGGGGCTGTGGGTGGGACACCCCACCGGCTGGGGGGTGAGGCGAAGCCCACTGGGCCCACTGGGAGTGCAGATAAGTCCCTTCACTGAACCGGGAGTGAGGCAGAGCCCCCATTACCCGGTGGGGGCGGGGCTGAGCAGGGAAACCCTGGAGATACAGGCTCTGGGGAAAATAAAGACATGCCTACTGCTGCACCTGTAATATTTACTGGTAAAAAAAGAACTAATAGACAATATCAGCCTTTCTCTTACCATGATATCAGAGAGATATGTAAAATACAACATGAAGTTGGCAAAAATAGTGAAATATTAAAAAGAATGATTAAAGCTACTTTAAAATCTCAGGAGTTAGTTCCTGCTGACATCAAAGATTTCTTCAGGTATGTCCTAACACCCACTGAATTTGATTTTTGGGAAAGTTCATGCAAAAGGTCATTAAAAGACCTCCTAGATGAACTCAAATAAGCATACAGGATGCAAAAGATGCAGAAAATAATGAGATTACTTTTGAACACCTCTGTGGGGATGGGAGGTGGGTTAAGCCTGAAGATCAGGCTCAAGTGCTAACAAAACCTATTTTAGATAAAATCTGTGAAGTAGCAGAAAAAGCTTACAATAAAATACCTACACTCGAAACCCAAGTTAGTTATGTTAATATTAATCAACTCCCATCCGAGAGTTTCTTGCAGTTTGTAGACCGCCTCAGATTGCAGATACAACAGCAAGTACAAGAACCAGCAGCACAAGCAGAATTGATTAAAGAAATGGCACAAAGAAATGCCAACGAGGCCTGCCGTAAAGTGATTTTAAATCTGCCCATCTATCCTCCACCCACCATAGTAGATATGATACAAGCATGTGCCAAGAAAGCAGATCTGTACAGTGCACATGACAAGAAACCAGAACCATTCAACCCAAGGACTGTAGCAGCTGTAACACCCAGGATGAACAAGCCACAGATGTCACCAGAACAGCTGCAGCACATCATCTGTTTCCAGTGCAAGAAGCCAGGACATTTTACAAGGAACTGTCCTCAAACCCAGCAACAAGGGAAACACCAGAAAGAAGTTATAGCAAATCAACAAAAAAACTGAATTTAAAGCACCGTGCTGTCAGGTGTGAGAACATAAATATGACAGACCTGAAACAGGAAAAATACTCTATTTTAATGGGAAAAGGGGAGGAAAGGGAGTGGGGTGAGAGAATGCAGAAACATAATTGTGGAGAACGCTTGCCTAATAAGATCTGGTAACCGCAAAAGCGATTCAGACTTGTAACTACTAAAGCTTTTTGTTTCAGATCTAATCGTTGGACTGTCATTGGAGGGGACTTGCAGGACAATTCACAAGACCTGGCTGGACTGGATAGTAGGTATTTTGTTATTGGAGACACAGCACACACACCAATAGAGATTGAGGTAGCTCCCATGACAATTAAGGGAGACCTAACACACCTCATTCTCTTGGCAAGATGTCCTCAACCACCCTTCTATGTAGCCAAAAGGCAGATAATAGCATAAGTGATCCTTGTTCCAACAGAAGTCCCAGTAGATAAAGAAGCACCAGGAGTATACTGGGCAGAAGTGGTGGGTGAAGACAAACCCATTATGGGGTGCAACCTAACACATAAATCAGAACATCTCCATGTAGAAGGGTTGATTGACACTGGGGCAGATGTGATTATCATACCTGAAAAAGTGTGGCCTTCACATTTGGAACTGCAACCCATGGCAGGCAAAATACAGGGTGTTGGAGGAGTAAAAATGGAAAAAATCTCTAAAGCTATTGTCCAGATTGAAGGCCTGGAGGGTAGATTAGCTAATGTCTGACCTTTTGTCACTGATTACAAGTGCCCCTTGTGGGGAAGAGACACCATGTCCCAGTGGGGAGTGAAATTAACAATTCCTGAGACACCCCAGGACTTTTAGAAGAGGCCACTGTAGAGCATCCTATCCAAAAGTTATCTTGGGTAGATAATAATCCAATTTGGGTGAACCAGTGGCCTCTCAGCAGACAAACTCGGGGTGCTAGAAAAATTGGTGGAAGAAGAATTGGCCAAGGGACACATAGTAGAAACAACCAGCCCTTGGAACTCCCCGGTATTTGTAATAAAAAAGCCAGGGAAAGATAAGTGGTGCCTCCTTCAGGATTTGAGAGAAATAAACAAAAAATAGAGGACATGGGGTCTCTTCAACAAGGTATGCCATCCCCGACTATGTTACCACAAAATTGGCTGTTAGCAGTGCTAGATATTAAAGACTGTTTTTTCCAAATTCCCCTGCACCCAGCTGATGCACCAAGGTTTGCCTTTTCCATTCCCACAATTACCTGAGAAGCCCCAATAAAACGGTACCACTGGAGAGTACTACCTTAGGGGATGAAAGCGAGCCCTTTCATCTGCCAGTGGTATGTGGGGTCATCACTGTCCCCAGTGCGTGCTGAAAAAAGAGATGCCATCATTTTGCACTACATGGATGATGTGTTAGTGTGCTGTGCCAATAACAACATGCTGCAAGACACCCTTGACCTAGTGGTAAAGTTTTAACCTCTGCTGGATTCCAATTGCAGGAAGACAAAGTTCAACTGATTCCACCTTGGAAATACCTGAGCCTGGAGATCACTAAACGGACTGTTGTTCCACAGAAATTGGAAATCATTAGCAATCCTAAACCTCTAGCAGATCTCCATTCCCTATGCAGGTCACTAAACTGGGTCAGACACTGGCTAGGTCTCACTAATGAAGACCTGAGCCCCCTGCTCAATTTATTGAAAGGGGATAGAGAGTTGTTGTCTCCCAAAGAGCTGACTCCAGAAGCAAAAACTGCAATTGAAAAAGCACAAAGAGCCTTGACAGAAAGACAAGCACATAGTTTTAAACCGGAGCTGTCTTTCAAATTTATTGTCCTGGGGAAATTACCACACTTACATGGGTTGATATTCCAGTGGGCTGAGGGGCAGAGAGATCCACTCTTAATAATAGAATAGGTCTTCCCCTCCCATCAACGACCCAAAACTATCACCAAGCCACAAGAGCTGATGGCTCAGCTGATCCAAAAGGCCAGGGTAACGCTGCGGGAACTGGCAGGTTGTGACCTTATGCGTATTCACCTTCCGGTCAGACTCTCTGGAGAAGGCAAACACTCCCCTGAGAAACTGACCAAGGAGATGTTTGAGCACCTGCTGCAGAGCAATGCTAATCTTCAGTTTGCTCTGGACAGCTATAGTGGGCAAATATCGGTCCATGCACCATCACACAAATTGTTTCATGAGGAATTCCACCTCATTCCTTGTGAAAAAAGGAGCCGAAGGCCACTCAAAGCTCTTACAGAGCTCACTGATGCATCTGGAACCTCTCACAAGTCGGTGATGAATTGGAGAAATCCACAGACTCAGCATCGAGAAGCTGATGTTGAGTTTGTAGAAGGATCACCTCAGATAGCTGAACTGGCTGCGGTCGTGAGAGCCTTTGAGAAGTTTTCAGAATCAATTAATTTGGTTACTGACTCAGCCTACGTAGCAGGAGTGGTGTCCAGAGCAGAGCAGGCAGTTCTCAAGGACATTGAGAACGAACATCTCTTTAGATTGCTCTCAAAACTGATTTATTTGATTTCAAATAGAGAACATCCTTTCTATGTGATGCATATAAGATCGCATTCCGATTTACCAGGTGAAATCGCTGAGGGAAACCAGAAAGCTGATTCCCTTGCTGCCCCAGCTGAAAAGGTACGTCTCCCAGATGTGTTTCAACAGGCTAAGTTAAGTCATCAGCAATACCATCAAAATGTGCCAGGACTGATTTGTCAGTTCCAGCTGACACGGGATCAGGCTAAAGCCATTGTGGCTACCTGTCCAAAATGCCAGCTCCAGGCAGTGCCATCATTGGGCATCGGGGTTAATCCCTGAGGCCTTGGAAGCTGTGAGATGTGGCAAACAGATATCACTCACATTCCCAGTTTTGGTCACCTGAAGTATGTACATGTGTGTATTGATACATACTCAGGAGCAGTGTATGCCTCTGCTCATGCAGGAGAAAAATCTGTACATGCCAAACAACACTTAGTACAGGCCTTTTCAGTGCTGGGGATCCCTAGGGAAATTAAAACAGATAATGGCCCAGCATATAAATCCAAGGAGTTCCTGGAATTTGTCCAGCAGTGGGGAGTGGAACATAAAACTGGCATCCCCCACTCCCCCACTGGTCAAGCTGTGATTGAGCGTACACACCAGACACTCAAACAAGTCCTAGCCAGGCAAAGTAGTGAGACAGTGTGGATGTCTTCACAACAAAAGCTTTGCAAAGCTACGTTTACCATCAATTTCCTGAACTGTTCATTTGAAAACATGAATCCTCCAGTGACTTGGCATTTTAACAGTGGTGATCAGTTTAAGTTATCACACCATCCACCAGTTTTAATCAGGGACCCTGAAACTTGGCAAACCAAAGGCCCCTATGAACTTGTCACCTGGGGCCGTGGTTACGCCTGTGTATCCACCCCTACAGGCCCCTGATAGATTCCTCAAAAATGGGTAAAGCCTTTTGTTCCCAAAAACCCAGCCCCAGCAGAAGAAGAGAGACAAGTGGCAGTTGCTTCCAAAAGAAGACACCTCCAGGAAAAACAAGAAGAAACCTTCCTAACCTCTGGTTACTCTCTGACCTGCATACATTGACTGACAATATGTTTTAAAAATGTTTGTTTCTTTTCTTTTAGAAAAAACTTACCTCACACTCAAACCCATGATGAGCCTTACCTCAGCTATCCTCCTGCTTGCTCTGAGCAGCCTGACAACTGCCTGGATCGTCCCTCAGCCACGACAACATCTGGGTGACCCTGGCACACACACTTCAACAAGACAATATCTGCCTGTCCACTGCAGCAGCAAAAGACCCTATGTCCACCTGTCTGGTAGGAATCCCCCTGCATGTGGAGGCTAGCTTTGGAGCAGGCTGTAGGCCCATGGCCTGCCAGCCCTGCCTGAGAGCTAGCCTGGGAATTTCATGGGAGGATTCAAAACAATCCTCAAAGACAGAAAACAGCCTGCAGGTGCTGTTTGTCTGTTCCCGTGTTTTCCTTGCAGGAGAAAGTCAGGGGGGTGGTGAACCCCACTGACCAATGATGGTAATGTAGCACTTTACTAACCAATAAGAGTTTCTTTTCTGTACTTTCCACGAACTAGTCTATATAACATAGCTGTAGCAATAAACTAGAGATTTCTCCTGTTCTGACTCCTTTGAGAGTCCTGTCGTTCTTTCCTGCCGTTCCCAATTAGAACGACACCTGCAGGCTGAAGATTTTACAGCCAGATTTAGTGATCCCAAGTTTAATACAATGCCTAAAACACACAGTGACCAACCACATGAAAATCGTAAACGGTGAGCTGTGGCAGTGAAAAATCCTATAGAAAAGTGGTTACCAGTACTGCCCAGAGCTAATAAAGAGCCCCAAGAATTAGATCTATTAGGCTCTTCCCCTGCACCCTTTTGTGTTCACTTCATTTACAATTCACTGCCAGACACAAAACTATACAATCACATAATCCAGTATCGAAAAGAATACAAAGCAAAACAATCGTGTAGTACGCTAAGCCAGGTCTTAGCGGACGATCTTCGGCATTCACATCCAAGAATCCTCCCTAAAGGTATATTTCTATATGCGGAGATAAAGCATAGGCAGGAGTCCCATCTCGCCTTCAAGGGTGGCCTTGCACTTTTGGGTGGCTGTCCCTGTTTGCACCCAACCAAACCCAAATTATTAGATGGACTAGGAAAGACAATTCGACCCATGAAATCCACAAAAGAAGCACTGGTATTTTAGACTCAAATTGCAATTTGGATATATTTCATTGGGCAAAATAAAAAAGGGTTGCTGCATCCATATTTCTTCCATGGGTTGCAGCTGCTAAGGCACTAGATGAATTAGGACAGCTTGAGTGCTGGGTGATTAAACAGGCCAACTTAACATCAGTCACTCTCAGCTCTCTCCTCGAAGACGAAGAGATTACCAGACAGGCCATACTCCAAAATCGGGCTGCCATAGATTTTCTTCTGCTGCTGCATGGACATGAATACCAGGAATTTGAAAGACTTTGCTGCCTAAACCTGTCCTCAAAAGCTCCCAACGTCCACGGAGCCCTCCGAGAGATGAAGAACTTGATCGGACAAGTGAAGCAAGAAGCTGAGGACTGGTTTAGTGAGCTGTTCAAAGGCTGGGGACT
Source organism: Poecile atricapillus (assembly GCF_030490865.1). NCBI lineage: Eukaryota > Metazoa > Chordata > Aves > Passeriformes > Paridae > Poecile > Poecile atricapillus. Next base: position 94,408,463 of record NC_081288.1, on the reverse strand, counting down.
CACAGGATGGTGGACCTCTATAATCAAAGCAATCTTGGTTTTTGTTGTTCTGTTTCTAATTGTGCTAGCCTTCGGGATTGTCCCTTGTTTAGTTTTAAAAGCTCTCAAAAAATTAGTCTCTACTACCTCAGAGATCAACCACATAGAGCTAGTGGACAGGAAGCAACTTAACCGGCCCGTCAATCATGAGTGGTGGACAAACTCCTGACTGGTATCAAGATAATCTCATAGCCCTTCAAAAATTTTTATATAATAAGAAAGGGTGAGCTGTTGTAATGAAGTTAGGAAAAATGGTATGACCCAAAGAATGTACCCCCGAAAATGTAGACTTGTAAGTTCTTTCACTTATCTTGTTCTCCCCAGTTCCCCTTATTGGTTGTGTGAATTCCCTCCACCCCTTTCCCCCTGTCTTCAAAAAGGAGTGCTTATCAATACCTCTTCCTCTTTCCCTCCTGCTACTTCACTCCGAAGGATCCCAAGAAATAAAGCTGTAACCACCATCTCAGCAAGGGAAAGAGCTCGTTTTTAGGTTCTTCTTTCACAAGCTAATCTATCTCTCCTGTCTCCCTGGCTGCTGCGGGGCGGACAGTGGTGACAGAGAAGCAGGGGACGTTAGAAATTATAGCAGGTAAGGAGGTTACTTTCTCTTACTGCTCCATGCTGTAACTTTCTTCTACCTTTCCTTATCCCTTGTGATACTGCCTTTCCTCTGGCAGAAAGATCCTGGACCTGCCTCCATAGTGGCCATATTGAGTCGGTTTCTATACATCATAGATGGCAGAGTACAGCTCCATTGATGAATCTCCCCTCTTAGACTCTCAAATACTCCTGTCTGCTGCTCACCTCCTCCTGAAGTTTAGCCATCAAGCAGAGCAGTTCATCAATTTGGTCACAGCTCCCACAGTCTTGCTTGCAATCACTTTCCATCTCTAGGAATATCCCTTCAGACATCCCACAGCCAGAAACCTGGGTGGTTGTATCCTTGAATAGGAGCTCTGTCTATATGTCTCCATTGGTTTTTCCAGATGCTAGAAGCTCAGGAGAAGCAGAGAACACTGCTTTTTGTCAGGTGGCCACCATGCTGCTGCTGTGTGCCTGCCTACTAGAAATATATATGCTTGTTCGTTGCAGTCAGCTGGACTGATTATTTTTGCCTGCCTAAATCTCCTGTGCTGCCTGGTGCAGGCTTTGCCCCTTGCTGTCTCTTTCAGTGGGTCTGGGGTCAGTTGCTTGGGGAACACCCTCTGTTCAAGACAAGCCTCTACTTGTCCACATGTATCTCTCATGGATTTTTAAAAATGATATGAGTAACACACTAATCCAAAGGTGTGCTTACTTAGAGACTTTCAAAGAAAAATACTGTGGTTTCCTAGATATTTTCTAGATGCACAGAACATTTACAAGACGATTGGAAGAACTTTTTAAAAGTCAACATTGAATGTTAATTTATAGCTCCATGAGCAAGCATATATCAGTCCTCTTTTCCCTATGAATTATATATATTTAATGTTTATGATGATGCTGTCATTTAACCCTATATGTAATATACAAGAATAACTGTCTTCAGGGAACAAATAAGTTTAAACCATATATCTCAAATAGTGACCACAACATTGAATTAATATATACTGATACAAATATTTTTACCTTGTGAATAAGCAGAAAAGTTTAAGAAGAAATATCTAGAAACTTCAATTATATGATTTTCAAAACTAGATTTGTATATTTAAATTTGTCTCTCCAAACTCTGGATTCTCAGAATACAGATTTCAAAGTCATTACAAGGCAGGCTAAGGGCAAGCAGCTACTGGACAATTATATATAAATGAGATACTTCTCTGCTCAGAGAGCTCTGAGAAAGAAGCTATATATTGGTATATTCAGCTGTTTTGAGCTTTAAATGCATATAGGAAATAGCATAATGTGTATATCCAATATTTTTTTTTAATCAAAAAGCTAAAAAAATTACTAAAAATAATTAAAAACTTCAACCATATCTACACTACAATCACAGAATTGTTAGGTTTGGAAGGGACCTCTGGAGATCATCTAGTCCAAACCTGCCAAGGCAGAGTCACCTAGAGCAGGTTACACAGGAACACATCTGGGCGGGTTTTGAATGTCTCCAGAGAGGGAGACACCATGCCCTCCCTGGGCAGCGTGTTCCAGTGCTCTGCCACCCTCAATGCAAAGAAGTTCTTCCTCATGTTGAGGTGGAACTCCTTGTGCTTTAGTTTATGGCCATTGCTTTCTTGTCCTGTAGCTGAGCACTACTGAACAGTCTCGCACCATCCTCTTGGCAACTGCCTTTGAGATATTTATGTGCATTAATGAGATCGCCTCTCAGTTTTCTCTGGACTAACCAGGCCTAGCACTTGCAGTATCTCCTCATAAGAGAGATGCTCCAGACCCCTAATCATCTTTGTAACCTCTGCTGGACTGTCTTCAGTAGCTCTTTGTCTTTTTTTGTACTGAGGAGCCCAGAACTGGACACAGTACTTCAGATGTTGCCTCACTAGAGCTGAGCAGAGGAGCAGGATCACCTCCTTCAACCTGCTGGCCACACTCTTCCTAATGCACCCCAGAATCCCACTTGCCCTCCTGGCTCCAAGGCAAACTGTTGGCTCATGGCCAACTTGTCATCCACCAAGACTCCCAGGTCCTTCTCTGCAGAGCTGCTCTTTAGTAGGTCAGCCCCCAAACTGTACTGGTCCTTGGGGTTATTCCTCCCCAGGTGCAGAACCTACAGTTGCCCTTATTGAACCTCATTAGGTTTCTCTCCACCCAACTCTCCAGCCTATCAAGAATCAAGAATCACTACAAACAGTTTTTATTAAATCATTAACCTTGTAATCTTAAAACAGGTATATGAAGAAATAAGTATCCAATGCTTTAAATGCAAAGATTTGCCATGAAAGTATCTCCTGAATTATAACACTTGTGTTATAAATATGATGTGATAGAAATGACTCAGGGAAGAAAACCAGTAATTTAGAGGACTACTTCCTAGCCCTTGCCACTAGTCTTCCACATTCACTGAAGACTACCATTCTTGCTGCATTAACAACCCCTGATGTAATTACAAACCAACATTTTCCCTAAACTCTATTATTTCTCTTCTTCACCATGGTAATTTCTGGTACAACATATTGAGGGGAGGAGGGGTGGGTGCATGTAGTTTTGTTGTACCTTTTGAACTGAAAGTTAATTTAGGAGCAATCTTTTTTATCAGATACCTATCTAATAGTCTGATAATTTGCTGTGTGCCAAAACACTTAACCCAAAAGAATAAAACATATTTCATATGCTAGAACCAAAGACAGAATAAGATTTTTATCAGGAGACAGGAATTTGCTATGATTTTCAGCATGCTATTTGGAGGGGAAAAAGTTCCCAAGTAGTGAAATAAAATACAAGTTTTTAACTACTGCAAACAGCTTTAATATAAATTAAATTATTACTTACCAAAATCTACTCTTGTTAGTATGCACTGCATTGGATGGTCAGTTGTATGCCTCGTTGTTGTTGCACCACTCTCATAACAAGTTGCACACAAATCGTAATCGTAGCAAATTAAACACTTGTATCTGCGACCGCGAAAATTTCCTTTTAAACATGCATCACAGCTGACACCTGTGAACAAAGAGAATTGCTTGAAAACAACAATAATTTCACATTGGTTTAATAATACAGATTTGTTGCTATAGCCCCCAACAATGAAAGGAATTCAACCAAGAAGCTTTTATGGAGCTGATGCACAATAAGACTCAATTTTAAGCCTATCTTTAAAAAGGCAGTAATCACCCAAACGGAAAGTTAAAGTAAAATAAAAACCAGTCACGCACTCAAAATGATAATTTGTTAGGATATAAATTCTTTTTAATCACTTTTTTCCACTGTTTGAAAGCTTGGTTCAAAACATTCTCAAGGTTAAATAGTACAGTTTGTGAAAACAAAACAGAGTCCACTGCAGACCATCCCACAAGTCACACAAAACCACACACCACCACCAACACATAACACCACCCCTCCCTGGCTTTTGTGTTTATTTTTATACTCTCTAATAATTAAATTCTGAAGAATGCCAGAACCATTTTTCACTACATAAACATATCCGAGAGTAGAAATTTAGGTCTTCTATTTTGAAGTACAGAATAACTTTGAATACATCTCAATTTTATGTTGCATCATCTCTTCAGCTTCTTCCTTTTGACAGTTCAAACTTTGTACTGCAAATCAATCATACTGCCTGGATCAGGAAAAACCTTCATTCTAAAGATTTTTACAATTTTCTCAGTGTCATTTTGGTTCTCTGCTTTTAATTTAGATAAGGTCAAAGGAAGCATCATCATATTTTCATCTGTCAAGGCCCACAAAATCTTCCATCATTGCAGTAGTAAATTAAAGGCCTTCATGATAATATCTAGTGTGTACAACACATGCAATATTTTGATTGAAGTCCTCCTTTAGGATCAATTTAAACAAGCTTTTCATAGTTCAGTGCAAATGCAGAAAATTTTATAGAAACAATATTATTGGAAGAAAGCACTGACATTGACTCCAAGAGGATTAGTAGAGGAAGATCATCAAGATCTCAAAACTGCAAATATCCCAATGGTCATTTCCTAATTATAAACTCTATTTTCAGATAAAAATCTAGTATCAACTCACACTACTGTTTGTGATGTCAGGTCCAGGGAGGAAAGTAAAATTACATAGAGAGAATTCTCACAACATCTCTCCAAGCTAGTATTTCTTCATATCATTCTAAAATACCATGTTTTCATTTTGATAATGTGACAGAAGGTGGCGTAACACACTACTTTCATACCCTTTTATGTAACAGGAGAGAAAAGCATCAAGGAAAAAAAGCCTCAGAAATTCAATTGTTTTTTTAAATCCATACACTGCATTAAAATTATATAAAATTAATTAAAATTTTAGAAGTTTGCCCCTCTATACCTTAAAAAAAAACAAACACCACAAAAAAAACCCCAAAACACTGAAAGATAACAGAATGACAAAGTGAATTGAATGCATCCTAATTAATCTCAGGTTTTGAGGAAAAACACACACTCAGGAGGGGTTCAATTATAAGCAGGGAAAAAAAAAGGGCAAATGAATAAACAAGTTGTGATAAGAATTCAGCTTCATGAATTTCTGATTTACATGATGTGACAATGACTTCTTAAAAGCTTTTTAAATTATTTCCTATTCAGTGGAAACAGTTTTCCTGCACCTTCTTCAGAATGGCCTCATGTAAATGATCAGAAAATAAAAATAACCTGGCTTATTTTTAAATAAAGTTTTTGATGCATTTTACATTAGAAAATAGCAAGGAGACTTTTTCAGTTTTTCTACTGATAATTACCATTACACAAGTACATACATGGACTAATAAACAGACCCAAATAATGACATTTATACCAATGTACCCTCTCTTCACTATCAGAATAACTATGGCTACCAGGTTTCATTAAAAAACCTGCTGCTTGTTGTCCTGGGTGTTATAAATGCATATCATATTATTGGCTTTTTGCAAATATTATAATGAATGTTATATGTATAAGATTAGAAAATTTAGCTGTATTAATATAGTTTCCTTTATTTTTGTTATTGATGAAACTTAGAAATAGTGGTATAATACATATATGTTAAGCTATGGCATAGTATTAAAACAAAAACTACTTTTGTTTGTATAACCCAAAGACTTAAAAAGATAGCTAGAGACCCCCCCTGCATTTGTAAACTATCTTATCCAGATGAAGACAGCAGTGACCAGAGTTCTGGGGGAGGAATTTATTGCATTTCTGTTATCAGGGAATGTAAATCTCGATGGCGCAAAGAAGATTGATCTATTGGGAAGGGGGCAAGAGAAAACTAAACAGAAGAACACCAAAAATCCTAAGAAGAATGTATGAATATGTATGAGAATTTATGGATATGTAGTAAGGTTCTGTTTTTAAGGGACAACCCTTAGTTAGTAAGGTGTGCTCTCTTGGCTGGCTGAATGCAGAGACACCTGGCTGTATCTGTATACTTTACTTTATTTTTATCTCCTGATTGTCATTTTATTAAACTTTTAAATTCTATAAAAAAATATGTGAACCCCGTTTTTCACATATATATAACCTCATATCAGTATAACCTGGATCATGACTTTCTATACTTATATAACCTGAATCATAACTTTTTATACCTATATAACCTGATATAAATAACTTTCTATACAATGTAATGGCTAGTATATGGTTAACTATTTGCTTAATGCTGAATAGACAAGAAAAAAAAAAAAAAGAAAAAACCTCACCAGGTGGATAGTTTCAGAGATAAGTACAGTACTAATGAGAAATTGGCAAATGTAAAGCAAATTAGCCACAAAATAAAGAATTTAAGCCAGTTAGGACCAGACAAGACCAAGGAACACTGTAACTGTGCATGCTTCAAAGACAAAGTTGAAAAGTTCAGATGCAAAGACGACTTTGGAAGCCTTCATCAAAGACCCCCAATGACCCCTAAATTGGGGCAACGCAAGTTCAGTGCAAAAGAACTATCTAATAACCATGAGATCATACTATGTAAATTACTTCTGGTGCATATGTGATGATGTTGTAGTGACATAGTGATACTAAGCAATACTTCTTGTATAAATATACAAGGTGTGTGAGTTAGGAGGAGATATCTCTCTCCCCTCCAGTGCTGCAATAAACAAATACCTGCTCTATAGTCATCGGTCTATGGGGATTTATTTCCAGTCTCTTTCGGGCATCAGTTTTGGTGACCTAGCATGGCAGGACCTCTCTGCCTGGCTGCAAGATCCATTGGAGTTGGGTACTCCCTTGGCGTGTCCTGAGATTTTCCTGGACAGAGTCCTCGCTTCACTGGCTCTCTGTGGGGGCAGACAAGGACTAACTGACTGCTAAAATTCAAGGTATTTTTAATTTTAAATATTCTTGGTTTGTTTGGTTAGGAAACTCCTGTTAGATGGGGGAGATGTCCCTCACAGGGTGCAGTATCACAGGAGAATTCCTGCAATTGATACAAAGGGGTTAGAGTCCCCGAAGGAATAGGTTAAAGTCCCTGAAAGAAGTCTGATGATTTTTACTATTGATTTTGGTCTTAGAATTTTGAGTTTGATTATTGTATGTGTTGTTTTGTCTGTTTTGTCTAAAATGAGTGCTTCTTTTCAGTGTGTGTGCTAACAGCTGTTACTGCCTGCTGTGTATCTGCCAAAAGTTTTCACTGTCTGTTTTGGTGCCTTTATAGCTGTTACTGTTTGGGTGTTTGCCAGAAGCTCTTATGGTTTGCTTTGCTAAGAGTTTTAATCCATGTCCCATCCTGCTCCAATACCCTGTTTCATTCCTTCCATTTATAAGACCCCAGTTCCTTGTTTCCTGTGTGGAACACTGTGCCAGTTTGATGTCCCGTGGTTGTGTGACCCTTGGGTGCACAGTGAGTGTTTTATTGTAAAAGAAAACATTGGAGTCTGTCACACCTCCGATATCCGCTGTGTGCGTGATGTTGTGTGTGAGGGCTGAGAGCTGACAAAAGTAGGATTTGTATTCTTGCTATAAAGTGCCATCACATACAATTGAAGTTACATTGAAATGGGTAGTTCCATCAGTAAGGAAATAGTAAAAAAGAGCCCTTTAGGGTGTGTTTTGGCCCATTGGAGGGAGTTAGGAGGCATTCCAGGAGGTAACCTAAAGAAAAGTGATTTATTAAAATATTGCAACCAATGGTAGTCTCTTTATCAATTAGACACCAGGGGAAAATTGCCTGTGAATAGTACTTTAAATTACAATACTTTGTTGCAATTAATGTTGTTTTGAAGGAGGGAATCGAAGTAGGATGAAGCAATGTATGCAGATCTTTTTTTTACTTTGAGAAATAAGCCCGAGTGGCAGAGGGAATGTGGCATAAATTTGGCTCCGCAGGATTATTTTGTGTTAGCATTAGAAAAGGATAACAAGCGGAAGATGAAGAGATGTTCTGGATGCAGTATAGGGCAGAGGTGTTTGAAGTTAGCAGACAAGCATGAAGGAGACAGTGTTATACATGTCCAGGATTTACAGCTGAACTATCCAAGGCCAGCTGCACACTCTCCTCCAACCATTCCCCTTCCTGTCAAACCCAAGCAGTAGTGAGGATGAGATGGATGATCCTGGTGAGGAAAGAAGTTCAGCGACTCCAATAACAGCACAAATGAGAAGTAAAACAAAAAAGGTTTTGCCTTTAATAGCCCCTCTTTGGGAAATAATAGGTCCCAGGGGAGAAGTAATGTGAGTGAAAGTTCCCTTTTCTACTAGCGATCTGAATAGCTGAAGTTAGAAACTAGAGAAGATCCTGGGAAAGCTGCAAAAAGGTTTGAGTTGGTTGTAAGTAACCAGGACCCTGATTGGTGTGATATTGAGCTAGCAAGCAGGGACCTGGAAGCATTAATGGGAAAAGCTTGGAGAGTATATAACAGGGACAAGCAAAAACAGAAAAAGCTGGCCACAGCTATAGTGGCTGCACTGGATCAGCACCAGAATAGTGGGTGTGGTCAAAAACAGAGCAGAGGTGGAAGCAGCAGAGGAAGCTCAAATCAATTACAACTCAGACTGTGATGGAATCAGTGTGCATTTTGTAAAAGAGAAAGTCACTGCAAGTGCTGGTGCCCTGACTTGGCAAATCAAGTGCAAGAGCCTGTCACCACAGCTGTAGGTAACAGTGAGTGATGGGGACTGGCAGATCTGACCCTAGTGGATCCACTGGTTAAAATGCAACTAGGGAATGATAAAGAAATTGAATTTTTAATAAATACTGGAGCCACATTTTCAGTTTTGAATCAAGTTTTGGCACCTAAAAGTGAAAAATACATTAGAGTCAAGGGAGCCACGGGCCAACCACAAAATTCATTCTTTTTAAAACCACTTAAATACAAAACTGGGGAAAGGATGGGAATGCATCAATTCCTCTATTTAACTAATTCACCTAAATCTTTGTTAGGCAGGGATTTAATAAAAAATTTGGAAGCAACAATTGAATTTAAAGAAGGGGAAATAAAATTAAAAGTGCCAGAAGACAAATTAGTTTTAGCATTAGGATTAACAATTGAGTCAGAGACAGGAAATAATGACACCTATTTGAAACAAATATTAAATCAAGTGTACCCAGGGGTATGGGATACTGATAGTCTGGAAAGATCAAAATTAGCTGATCCTATTGAATTACAAACAGGAGCCAGACCAGTAGCTAAGAAACAATATCCCCTAAGACTGGAAGATAGAAAATGAGTAGAGCCCATAATTATTAAGTTTTTAGCATCAAGACTATTGAAAGAGAATTTAATACCCCCATATTGACAGTAAAGAAACCTAATGGAACATACAGACTAGTACAAGATCTGCGAGCAGTTAATGGAATTACTAAAAGTATACATCTGGTAGTTGCTAATCCTTACACACTGCTAATAAAATTACAAAAGGATTTAATCTGATTTTCAGACATAGATCTCAAAGATGCTTTCTTCTGCTTACCTCTCACAGGAGAGAGTCAGATGATTTTTGCATTTGAATGGGAAAATCCTAGTACAGGAAGGAAAAGCCAGCTTACCTGGACAGTGTTACCTCAAAGGTTCAAAAACAGTCCCATTCTTTTTGGAAATCAATTGGCTAAAGAATTAGAGCGATGGCAATCTCCACTTGGGGAAGGTACACTTCTACAATATGTAGATGACTTGTTGGTTGCTACAAAAACTGTTAAAGAGTGCCTTGAGTGGACAGTGAGCCTGTTGAACTTTTTGGGACTAAATGGCTATCGAGTTTCTCAACAGAAAGCTCAGCTGGTGCAACAACAGGTGACCTACCTTGGATACGAGATCTCTGGAGAACAATGATCTCTGGGAACTGCAAGGAAAGAAGCAATTGGCCAAACACCTAAGCCACGAACTGTAAGAGAACTTCACGCTTTTCTTGGAATGACAGGTTAGTGCCAGTTGTGGATATATAATTATGGACTAATTGTGAGGTCATTATATGAACTGGTAAAGGTCTTTCAGAGTGCTGTGGTATGAACTCCTGAAGCTCACAAGGCCTTCAAAGAATTGAAGCGTGAATTTATGAGAGCCCCAACCCTCAGACTTCCTGACGTGAGTAAGCCTTTTTGTCTGTTTTCACATGAGAAGCAGGAGATAGTTCTGGGAGTCTTAGCACAGCGATTGGGCCCTTATAAAAGAGCAGTAACATATTTCTCCAAGCAACTGGACACTGTGAGCAAGGGGTGGCTGACCTGCCTTAGAGCAGTTGCAGTAATTATAATGAACATCAAGGAAGCAAGAAAATTCATGCTAGGACAAAAGACAACTGTTGTAGTGTCACACACAGTGTTGGCTGTCCTAGAGCAGGAAGGAAATCACTGGTTGTCTCCTTCAAGGTTTCTGAAATATTAAGCGGTTCTGACCGAATCTGATGACATTGACATTCGAGTAACTAACATTGTTAACCCTGCTTCCTTTCTGCAAGGAAAATCTGAAGGTGAATCAGTGGTACACGACTGCCTGGAAACCATCAAGACTGTGTACTCCAGCTACCCAGACCTGAAAGAACTGCTCCCAGATGCCAACAACTGGTTTACTGATGGCAACAGTTTCATGAAACAAGGGACGCAGGTGGCTGGGTATGCTGTAACCACTGTCTCTAAGGTAATTGAGTCAAATTCATTACCTGGAGTAACTTAAGCGCAAAAGGCAGAGTTGATAGCTCTAACCCGAGCGTTGGAGCTAGCCAAGGGAAAAATCATCAATATTTGGACAGACTCCAAATATGCTTATGGGATTATCCATGCTCATGGCGTGATTTGGAGAGAAAGAGGGCTCTTAACAGCTCAGAAGAAAGTTGTCAAATATGCAACCGACATCCTCAGACTCCTTGAAGCAGTGAAACTCCCATAACAGGTGGCAATTATGCAGTGCCAGGGACACTCTAGAGGTAACACTCTCCCTGAAGAAAGTACCAGATTGGCAGATTATGAAGCTAGGCTGGGCGCTGAAAGAAAAGAGTGACTGCATTGATACCCACTGAAGTAGATACTGGGCAACCAGTAAATTATCAGCCATCAGATTACAAATGGAGTAGTTAATGATTACTAGGTGTAGTTAGGCTATACACCTTCTGCTTGCAGAAGGAATACATAGACAATAATTGCCAAGATGAAATGAATAGACCAAGGAGATATATATATATATATCATTCTGCTTGTCTTAAAGCTTAATTAAAATAAGACCATATATCATTTACTTGTCTTAAGTTGTGTTAGTAGGAGACAAGAAAAATGGAATATTGTGGAAAGGAAGGAACCGTGTCTGCACCTGCAGGCAAGGTATCTGAACTATGTCCAAAAGGACCAGGAGAGCTGCCAACAGGACACAATTGAAAAATTCACGCCCGAGGAAAAGGAAGATTTCATTAAAAAGGACCCCAAACCCATTTCAAAAGAAGAACTGAGCATGCCCAGAGGGGCATGGAGCTCATTACCATACAATGCAAGAGTGGGCTGAGTCAGACAATGAATATGTATTAGGTGTATTGTGTAATCCTATGCTGTTGAGGGTTAGGTGGGAATTTTTACCCATTATGTGCTGGGAAGCCTAACTACCGGTACTTAAGGGTGCTCACAAAGGACAAAGAGTAGCCGGGCCCAGGGTGGCGGGGAAGGGGGCAGAAAAGGAGGGTGGGGACAGTTTTTGGCTGGCTTTTTTTCCTCGGCTTCGGGGAAGAAGGACATTGGTGCGCTGGGTCGCGGAGCTGCTGCCTCTCCTTCTCCCCTCTTTGGTTGGTGGCCTCGCACCCCCTGTCCTGCCAGGCATCGCCGTGGAGCTGCTGATACACCTCATCCACCAGCCCAGGATCGCAGCTCGTCCCTGCTGTTCCAGCTGACTGTTTCCTCGGAGCCCTGCAGGAGCACCAGGACTGACTGCCCGAGGGGTTTGTGAAAACAAAGCCTCTCCTCCATCCCGTCTCAGCCGAGAAAGCTGTCCCGGGGTCCCTGGTTCTGTTTTCTTGTTATTGCTGTAGTTATTGTTTGTTTGTTTACCTGGTTATACTAGTAAAGAACTGTTATTCCTATCCCCAGATCTCTGCCTGAAAACCCCTTGATTTCAAAATTATAATAATTCGGAGGGAGGGGGTCTACATTCTTTCATCCCAAGGGAGGCTCCTGCTCTCCCTAGCAGACACCTGTCTTCTAGAACCAAGACAGATTTTGGCGCCCAACGTGGGGCACTGAGAGAAAAAGGGCAAAAAAGGAATAACAGTTCTTAAATAACCTAACTTTTGTGTGCTGGATTTAGAAACCTTGTTAGGTAGAACCATGTTGTTTAGCTTACCCAGGTTTGTGGGCCATGTGGTCACAGCTATATTTCTCCCATTTGCTGCACCTTACCTAAATATGGGTCCTATAACTAAGGCTACTGTGGCTATTATCCAGCTTGTTTTGTGGGTTGATAAGGGGAGGAATTCATGGATGTTTAACGTCCTCTGGACGGCGGGCTCATGGATTCAGAGCTGTCACACACTAACTGGATGGTTTTCAGGTTACTTTAATAATGGTACCTACTGGGAGAAAAAGACAGCTGGGGAAATTTTCTCCCAACCTTTCACCCAGTTCCTTGGGCCTACCCCGCCAGTTTTCAAAGGGCTAAAATCTTCTCTGGATGCTAATGACATCATACAGTGGCTGGTGTTGCTGATAGGCCTGTTCTACCTAGCCTTCAGAGACAAAGGGAAAGAGACCGGAGGTGCTGCCCCAGAGCCTGCCCCTGCCCCAGAGACAGGGAGTGGTGCTCCAGAGCCTGCCCCTGCCCCAGAGACTAGGGGTGCTGCTCCAGAGCCTGCCCCTGCCCGAGACAGGGAGTGCTGCTCCAGAGCCTGCCCCTGCCCCAGGGAGTGCTGCTCCAGAGCCTGCCCCTGCCCCACAGCCCACCTCAGAAATGAACCACCCAGGGTGGGTGGGGGTGCTGGTGAAGGAGATGCATGAGATGGGCCAGATGCTAAAGGAGTGCATTTACTCAGCTGCTGGGAAACCCTTCCCCTGCCCCAAAGAGGGAGAGTCTGATGGTGCAGCAGTGGAACCCACAGATGTTACAACCATCCAGGTTCCAGCTGAACCACAAGGGCAGTCACAGCCAGCAGCTGTTGCCCCTGTGGAAACGAGGAAGTCTAAGATGAAATCACAGCACCCTGCTGATAAGGATAAGAAAGGAGGGTCCTCACAACCCACAGGGGAGCCAGAAGTTGAAATCATTACTGAGTCTCTGATATATGACAGTCTCCGTAAGTTACAAAAAGACATTGTGAGGCGAGGGCGTGAGCCTTATACCACCTGGTTACTTCGGGTCTGGGACCTTATGGGTACAGGCGTGCAGCTGGATGGTGGTGAGGCAAGGAATGTGGGACCCTTAACGCAGGACTCAGGTGTGAATCAGATATTCGTCAGGGAGCAAGGGCCCCTTTCCCTCTGGGAGCGGCTTTTGATGAGTGTAAGAGAAAGGTTTGTCCATAGAGAGAGAATGGAGGAGCACTATCATAGAAGGGAATGGAAAACCATTGAGGAAGGGATCCAACAGCTGAGAGAAGTGGCAATATTAGAGGTCCTTTTTGGAAGGGGTGGACAGCATGATAATGACCCCGACAAAGTCAGGTGCACTGGGCAGATGTTGTGGAGTCTGGCAAATCTAGGGCCACGTGACTACACCACCTATATTGCAACGATTAATGCCGATAACGGCCAAGAGACGGTGGGTTCTGTTGCCACCAGGCTTAGAAATTATGACAGTATGGTCCATGGCCCACATCAGGCTAAGATTTCTGCTGTGATTAAGGAACTCAAAGAGGAGATGAGGGAAATGAGGGAAGAGATGAGGAAGAGCAGTTCCCATATGGCACCAGTGCGGGTCACAAGCCCAAAACTCCAAGCCCCACGTCCCCCAGCTAGAGAGAGAGGGTACACCTCACGAACTGAGCTGTGGTTCTTTCTACGTGACCATGGGGAAGACATGGGAAAGTGGGATGGGAAACCCACTTCTGCCCTGGCAGCACGAGTGCGTCAACTCAGGCAGGGAACCAGTAACCAGAAAGGTTCCACTAAAGTGAAAATAGCCTCAGCCTCCCGTGACGAAACTGCCAGATATTACAGAAAAGAGGATGATCCCCTTGAAGGAACCTCTAGCATGTATGCCCAGGGAGGAGAGGATGACCAGTGCTAGAGGGGCCCTGCCTCTAGCCAAGAAGAGGCACGGGAAAACTGGGTCTTTTGGACGGTGTGGATCCGATGGCCTGGCACATCAGAGCCACAAAAATACGAAGCTTTAGTTGATACTGGTGCACAGTGTACCCTAATGCCATCAGGACATGTGGGGGCAGAACCTGTTTCCATTGCTGGGGTGACGGGGGGATCGCAGCAGTTGACTCTGTTGGAAGCTGAGGTGAGCCTGACTGGGAAGGAGTGGCAGAAACATCCCATTGTGACTGGCCCAGAGGCCCCGTGTATTCTGGGCATGGACTTCCTTCGAAATGGCTATTACAAAGACCCAAAGGGACTCAGGTGGGCTTTTGGAATAGCTGCTGTGGAGGCAGAGGACATTAAGCAATTGAACACCTTGCCTGGACTATCAGAGAACCCATCTGCAGTAGGACTCCTGAAGGTGGAAGAACAGCGAGTGCCAATTGCCACCTCGACAGTGCACCGCCGACAGTATAGGACAAATCGAGATGCTGTGATCCCCATCCACAAGATGATCCGAGAACTGGAGAGCCAAGGGGTGGTCAGCAAAACCCACTCACCCTTCAACAGCCCCATCTGGCCTGTGCGCAAGTCTGACAGAGAATGGAGATTGACTGTGGACTATCGTGCATTGAATGAAGTGACTCCACCGCTGAGCGCTGCCGTGCCGGACATGCTGGAGCTCCAGTACGAGCTGGAGTCCAAGGCAGCGAAGTGGTACGCCACTATTGACATTGCTAATGCATTTTTCTCCATTCCCCTGGCAGCAGAATGCAGGCCTCAGTTTGCCTTCACATGGAGGGGAGTGCAGTACACCTGGAACCGACTGCCCCAGGGGTGGAAGCACAGCCCCACCATCTGCCATGGACTGATCCAGGCTGCCCTGGAAAAGGGTGAGGCTCCAGAACATCTGCAGTACATTGATGACATCATTGTGTGGGGGAACACAGCAGTGGAAGTATTTGAGAAAGGAGAAAAGATCATCCAGATTCTGCTAGAAGCCGGCTTTGCCATCAAGAAGAACAAAGTCAAAGGACCTGCTCGAGAGATCCAGTTCCTGGGAGTAAAGTGGCAAGATGGGCGGCGTCAGATTCCCACTGAGGTCGTCAATAAGATCACTGCAATGTCTCCACCAGCCAACAAGAAGGAAACACAAGTTTTCCTAGGTGCCATAGGTTTTTGGAGGATGCACATTCCTGAGTACAGCCAGATCGTGAGCCCTCTCTACCTGGTTACCCGAAAAAAGAATGATTTCCACTGGGGCCCTGAACAGCAGCAAGCCTTTGCTCAGATCAAACAGGAGATTGCTCATGCAGTAGCCTTTGGCCCAGTCAGGACAGGACCAGATGTGAAAAACGTGCTCTACTCTGCAGCCGGGAACAATGGTTTGTCCTGGAGCCTTTGGCAGAAAGTGCCTGGGGAGACTCGAGGCCGACCACTGGGATTCTGGAGCCGAAGCTACAGAGGGTCCGAAGCCAACTACACTCCCACAGAGAAGGAAATCTTAGCTGCCTATGAAGGAGTCCAAGCTGCCTCAGAAGTGATTGGCACAGAAGCACAACTCCTCCTGGCACCCCGACTGCCAGTGCTGGGGTGGATGTTCAAAGGAAAAGTTCCTGCTACTCACCACGCCACCGACGCTACATGGAGCAAGTGGATCGCCCTCATCACGCAGCGCGCCCGTATTGGAAACCCAAATCGCCCTGGGATTTTGGAGATAATTACAAACTGGCCTGAAGGTGAAAACTTTGGTCTCACTGATGAAGAGGAGCAGGAACAAGTGACACGGGCTGAAGAAGCTCCACTGTATAACCAGCTGCCAGCAGAAGAAGCACGCTACGCTCTGTTCACTGATGGATCCTGTCGCATCGTAGGGATGAACCGGAAGTGGAAAGCAGCCGTATGGAGCCCCACACGACAGGTCGCAGAGGCCACTGAAGGAGAAGGTGGATCAAGCCAACTTGCTGAACTCAAAGCTGTTCAACTGGCCCTGGACATTGCTGAAAGAGAGAGGTGGCCAAAGCTCTACCTCTACACTGATTCATGGATGGTAGCCAATGCTCTGTGGGGATGGCTGGAAAGGTGGAAAAAGGCCAACTGGCAACGCAGAGGAAAGCCAATCTGGGCTGCTGATGAGTGGAAAGACATCGCCACCAGGGTAGAGAAACTGTCTGTGAGGGTCCGTCATGTAGATGCCCATGTCCCCAAGAGTAGGGCTAATGAAGAGCACCGAAACAATGAGCAGGTGGATCAGGCTGCAAAGATAGAGGTGTCAAAGACAGACTTAGATTGGCAACACAAGGGAGAGTTGTTCCTAGCTTGATGGGCCCATGATGCCTCAGGTCATCAGGGTAGAGATGCCACCTATAAGTGGGCACGAGACCGAGGGGTGGATCTAACCATGGACAGTATTTCTCAGGTTATCCATGACTGTGAGACGTGTGCCACCATCAAGCAGGCCAAGCGGTTGAAGCCCCTCTGGTACGGTGGGCGGTGGTCCAGATACAAGTATGGGGAGGCCTGGCAGATTGACTACATCACACTGCCCCAAACCCGCCAAGGAAAGCGCTACGTGCTCACCATGGTAGAAGCCACCACTGGATGGCTGGAAACCTACCCTGTGCCTCATGCCACTGCCAGGAACACCATCCTGGGACTTGAAAAGCAGGTCCTTTGGAGGCATGGCACCCCTGAGAGGATTGAGTCAGACAATGGGACTCATTTCAAGAACAGCCTTATAAACAGCTGGGCTAGGGAACATGGCATTGAGTGGGTGTATCATATCCCCTACCATGCACCGGCTGCTGGAAAAGTTGAACGGTGCAATGGCCTGCTTAAAACCAGCTTGAAGGCGCTGGGTGGGGGAACTTTCAAGAACTGGGAGATTAATTTAGCAAAAGCCACATGGTTAGTGAACACCCGAGGTTCCACTAACCGAGCAGGCCCTGCCCAATCTGAGCCCTTTAGAACGACAGATGGAGATAAGGTTCCAGTGGTACATATGAGAGGTATGCTGGGAAAAACTGTTTGGGTTAATTCTGCCTCCAGCAAAGACAATCCAATCCGTGGGGTTGTCTTTGCTCAAGGACCGGGTTGCACTTGGTGGGTGATGCAAAAAGATGGAGAGACCCGGTGCATACCCCAAGGGGACCTGGTTTTAGGGTGAACTACCCATGACACTGTGCTTGTATCTGTATCTGCATGTACATATGTATATAGTTAAAGTAGTATGTGTTAGTGTATAATTTAAAGGTTTAATATTTGATGTAACATTTTGGTATGGGAAAAAATTCGGGGTGGATAGTGTTGAGGGTTAGGTGGGAATTTTTACCCATTATGTGCTGGGAAGCCTAACTACCGGTACTTAAGGGTGCTCACAAAGGACAAAGAGTAGCCGGGCCCAGGGTGGCGGGGAAGGGGGCAGAAAAGGAGGGTGGGGACAGTTTTTGGCTGGCTTTTTTTCCTCGGCTTCGGGGAAGAAGGACATTGGTGCGCTGGGTCGCGGAGCTGCTGCCTCTCCTTCTCCCCTCTTTGGTTGGTGGCCTCGCACCCCCTGTCCTGCCAGGCATCGCCGTGGAGCTGCTGATACACCTCATCCACCAGCCCAGGATCGCAGCTCGTCCCTGCTGTTCCAGCTGACTGTTTCCTTGGAGCCCTGCAGGAGCACCAGGACTGACTGCCCGAGGGGTTTGTGAAAACAAAGCCTCTCCTCCATCCCGTCTCAGCTGAGAAAGCTGTCCCGGGGTCCCTGGTTCTGTTTTCTTGTTATTGCTGTAGTTATTGTTTGTTTGTTTACCTGGTTATACTAGTAAAGAACTGTTATTCCTATCCCCAGATCTCTGCCTGAAAACCCCTTGATTTCAAAATTATAATAATTCGGAGGGAGGGGGTCTACATTCTTTCATCGCAAGGGAGGCTCCTGCTCTCCCTAGCAGACACCTGTCTTCTAGAACCAAGACATATGCATATGTAATATTTTAGGGAGTAAGTACAAAATGAGGGGCAGTGGTGGGGTGCGCACATCTTTGGGAGATGACTTCACATGCTGCCCAGCTATAATAAACATACTGTCCTGGGGTGACTTTATGATACTGGTATCCCAAATCGTCTGGTTTATGTTATATATTAAGTTCTGCACCTTTAAGACTGGCTTTGAGAGCAAGAGAGGGGGAAGAAGAAGCACGCAGTTTGTGTTAAAGAAAAACACCACTCCCCCACATCCCGCTCCTGGACTGTGGTGTCTGCAGCATGGACAGACAGCGGGACAGAGCTTCTCTCTAGCTTTTAGTTAGTTTTAGCTAGCTGAGACAGAGGAGTTCCCTGGACCTTTGATTTTTTCCCTTTTTTCCTGGATCTGTGCAAACCTGCTCTGGACTGAACACCCTGACAAACCCCAGGAGCTCACGCCTGTGGCCCACCGGGGCCTGGGCCTCGGCACTTTCCAGCGCTGAAAGGACTGATAAGAATCTGAGAGAGCCGAGCTACACCACATGAAAAGGACTTTTCTTCCTAGATTTGCCATCCCATCGAACAGCGAGAGGTTTTATTATTTAATATTATTTAATTTCTGTTAAATAAACAGCTTTTTCCACTTCTCTTCAAGAAAATTTTTTTTTCCTTTCCCGGACCAGTTGGGGGGGGAGGGGTCATTTGAATTTTTTTTTCCTCCTTGGGGAAACCCCCATTTGGAGTTTTTCTCCCAGATTTGCCCTAAACTAGGACACATACCAATTTCTAGCTTTAAATAGTGAGATTCCTTTGTCCATGATTTTACTGCTTTGGAGAAACTTCTAGAGAATGGATGTGGACAGTTAGAAACAGGCCAATTAGTAATACCTGAAAGAGCTTTGAAACACTATGTGAAATCTGAACATGATAAAACTCATTGGAGAGTAGACCCCCTCCACCAATATCTCAGAGCATGAGTTGCAGGCCCATGTTTGTTAGAAGTCATTAAAGGAGTAACATCACAATGTGACATTTGCTTAAAGAACAATCCAAATACAACAGTTAGGCTATAACAAGGAGTGATTGACAGAAAAACTTCCAGAAGAAGTATGGCAAATAGATTTTTCTGATCTCCCAAGAAAGGAGGGTTTCAGATACCTATTGGTATTAACTGACACCTTTTCTGGGTGGCCAGAGGCATTCCCTTGTAGAACAAAAAAAGTATGAGAGGTAGTAAAAACATTGCTAAATTAAATCATCCCTAGGTTTGGAGTACTCAGGGAAATTTCCTCTGATAGGGGAACGCATTTGTAGTGGGTTTAGTGCTGACCAAATCGTCAGTGCACCCACTAGAATTATTTACTTATTTCCGGCTGTGAGATACAATTAGGAGGAAGGCAAAGCAGGCTTAAAACTTTAAAGGGTATAAAGAAAAAAATATTAAAATAATAAGAAGAATCAGAATAAAACCTTCAGAACACTTCTCTCCCCACAAACTCTTCTTTCCCACGGACAACACAGAGACAAAACCTGGGATTTTAAATCAGTTACCACCTCTACAATAGTCTTTCATCAGTTCTTGTAGGGAGAGGAGTTTCTCTCACTGTGCTATGGAGACTTCTCCACAAGAAACAGTTCTCTCGTGGCTTTTTATTTCCATGGATATCAGCCGCCCAGAAAATCTGCAATCTTGAAGTTTCTCCCATCTCATGCAGCCTTCCCACAGCTGTGTTCATGGGCCATGTCAACTTATGGGGTACTATTTTAAGGATGAGATGTTCAAAAGCAAAGGTTCTCTCCATCTATCTCTGAGATCATCTTAATTTCTGGGAAGAAAGGTCTTCTTGTTTCCCTGGGGGCAAAGGGTCTTTATCACTCTCATCTCTCTCTCCTTCAAGCTTCTCATGGGATCACAGCTACTTCAATATCTGCTTTGCTTCATTATGTATGCCTCTGCTTATGTCTACAGTTTGAACACTCCATCCCCTCCATGCTTTTTCATTAATTAAATGGGATATTCTAGTGTATCATAGTCCATCTCTATGGCCTTACCAAAAGAACTTTCAGCCCCATTAGGGCATCTCCTCATTCTCCTCCCATCTGAGACTTGACTCCTTTACCGACCTTGGTGTCTTCATGTTGTTTTTCTAGGTGTCTTCATTCTGTCCTTTTCTCTCACCCGAGAGAGGATCAATGTTTTGCAAGTTTCATCCGTGCAGTGAAAGAGTTAATATCTCACCTAGGCCTGTGGGTAGTCATATGATTTCTGCCCGGCTGCAGCCGGAGCTGCTTACGATGAATCGGGGCCACACTGGGGTGGGAACGGCTAGGATCTCATCAGCTAGGCTAGGGCTTAGCTGCAGCACGCCAGGGGCCCAGCCGTGGCCCGGAAGAGCTTTGGCTGGGGCCCCATGGTCTCCCCTTCCCCCGCCCAGCAGTTGCGGGCAAAACTCAGCAGCGGCAGAATTTCAGCCCTGCTGTGCCTAGCCTGGGGGTGGAGCCGGCCCAACCCGGCGACTGCAGGCAGGGGCCCAGCAATGGCCCGTGCTGCGGCTCAGCTCGGGCTTCCCTTCCCCCCGCCCCCCTCCCAGTGGCCAACTTACCAGGAAGGGGGTAAAGTGTTTGCGAGAAAGCAGGAAGAGAGCTTCCGGGCATTTGTTCGTCTTTACATGTGTGTTCACAGAGGCGGATTTAACTCTAAGTGGTCTAACCGGGTGTCAGTCTTCAAAAGTAGTCACTGATTGATTTTGTCAGGCACGGAAGGAGCAATTAACAGCTCCTCTCTCAGAAAAATCACTTCCGTGGTTGGCTCCAATGCAAAACCAGCACAGCATTTTTGTGCAAATTGTGCAAGCAATCAGCAAAGTGTTAGGAATTCAGTGGTGGCTTCATACCCCCTACAGGCCACAAGCTAGTGGTCAAGTACAGAAAATGAACCATATGATTAAACAGCAAATAACAAAAATTTTCCCAGAAACCAATTTGTATTGGTACCAAGCTCTACCTATCGCACTTGTGCCACTCAAGGTGAAACATCGATCAAAAGAAAAGGTTAGCTCATTCGAAATTCTTTATGGTAGACCTTATGGACTGAATGATACTCATTATGAAAATTTGGCTCAAGGAGGCAATCAATATATCTGTGAATATTTGAAGGCAATAAACAAACAATTGCATCAGAAATTTAATACAGTGTTTGAAAATCAACCTAAGCAGACAGATCATAAATTGCATGTAATTGATCCTGGTGACTGAGTATATGTTAAGAATTTTTCAGGTGATCCTCTACAGGAGAAGTGGGACGGACCTTTTCAAGTCCTTCTGACAACTTTCACTGTGGTTCGCATAAAAGAGAGACCTACCTGGATTCATTACACCCAAGTCATGAAATTTCCTGTTAAATGATGGACTGCAACGGCTGTTGATACTGATGGACTGAAACTGAAAATCAGCTGTAAACTACTGTCGTGGTTTTAAAGCAGTAACTAAAAATTTACTAGAAAACTTATTTCTTGCTGTGAGATATGGATTAGAACAAGAGCAAAACAGGCTTAAAACTTAAAAGGAATAAAGAAACTTTATTAACAAAACTACAAGAATAAGAACACCAGAATAAACTTCTAGAAAACCCTTTTATCTCCCACTACCCACTATTCTCTTATTCACATGATAACATAGGGATAAAAAACTTTGTAACTTTGGTGTTTAAAACAGTCACAATTCCTGCTAGAGTCTTTTCATCAGTCTTTGTAGAGAAACAGAAGTCTTCTTCTGCTAATTTATGGAGTTTCTCATGAGAAAACTACTTCTGTTATAGTTTTCTATTTCTCTGATGCCAGCTGCCCGGAAATCTGTCATCAGATTTTCTCCTCCCATTTCACATCACTCTGAGGTGTGTATGGGCCATGAGTCTAGGGATGTTATTTTTAAGGATGAGTTATTCAAAGGCAAAAGTCCTCTTCATCTGTCTCTGTGAGCTTCGCTGGAAAACAGTTTTCTCATTGCCCTCAAGGCTTCAAATCTTTGCTCTACTTGTTCTAGCACTTCACTGTATCACAGTTACTCTACTTTTTACTCACAATCCACACTTTGAACACTCTATTCCTCCCAATATACTCTGTCATGAATTAAAGTTTTTTCAGAACATTATTGTCCATCTCCATAGCTTTAACAGAAAAATATTTCAGCTTATAAAGCATCTCCTTATTCTCTCTTCTCTATCTAAAACTTAACTCTTTTCTTTACTGTCTTCTTCATGTTGATTGTCTCTCTCTCTCTCTGTCTCTCTGAGAAAAAGGAGTAATCTGTACGTTTTATCCAGGTAGTAAAAGAATTAAAGTCTTAGGAAAGCTGCAAGTGTTCATGGTGTCAGGTTTCAGTCCAGCAGCAGAAACTACAAACTAAGCCAAGCTAGCCAGCTCTGTTTCTCTCCTCTCCCCCCCCCTCCATCTTCTGCGGCCTTGTCCGGCCTGGAGGGGGGGAGGAGGCCAAGACAGAGCCTTGTTACCTTGTCAGAAGCTGGAAAAACAGAGAACAAGAGAACTCTGGTTTTACATCTTAAGGCGGTGTTCACAAGTTGATCTCACTTTTCAATGGTCAAAACTGCTGTCAATTCTTAGAAATGACCGATAATTAGTCAGGAGAAAAGACTCTCATCACTCACCAGCAGCTTCAACTTCCTTAGCTCCCAAAGCTATCTTAAAAGTAAAGTCACCCCATGACAACTATGAATACATTGTTATGATTTGTTACTTTGTGACAAGTTACTATAACCTTCAATGCTAATAATTATGGAACTTTGCTTGAATCCATAGCTAACCATACTAAAATAAAGAATTCTTGGTTGTGTGGAGAAGTACAACAGTTACACTCACCATTGTTGGGGACACCCTCTAGTAATCGAACTAAGTTAAGCCTGTATTCCCTGTATGAGCATAGACACCAATGTGAATGGCCAGGCTCCTGTATGGGAACATCTCCTTTTCAGTTAACACTTGTCAATCAATCTGTTACTTATATAGAATCAAATTTTGCAAGACCCAATCTTGGTTATTTAAGAACAGTAGCAATTGGACCAAAATTGTTCCCTTACCATGGGTCTGGTTCAACATAACTTTACTTGTCCCCTCACAACAGTGGCACAACTATTTGTATGCCAGACATACTAACAACCCCTTAATAAGAATTACAGTGAGTTGTGATTTGCCACGTGGTTATTTGTGGTTGTGTGGAAATGGAATAGCCCATAAACAATTTCCCGGAAATTGGACAGGACAATGTACCATGGGGTATCTTGTCTCGCACATACAGATGATAAATCACACTAGCTCAGTTACAGGGATTGTTAGGGGAATTTAGAGAAAAGTTTAGAAAAATCGATTAAGTTGAAGTGTACCGTCCAACCCTCTAATTAAATATAACACAGGTTTTCACAGCTTCGTCAGGGCCTTAGTATTTCCTATAAGAATAGCACAGTTAGAAATTGCAAAAGTGAACATCTTAGCAGAATTAGAAATAATTGAAAATACAGCAACAGATGCCATTGGACAGTTGCAAACAGAAGTCAATTCCCTGAAACAAGTACTTCAAAACTGAATGGTATTGGATATGATTACAGCACAAATGGGACGAGTTCGTACACTACTGAATACTAGTTGTTGTACGTATGTAAATAAATCAGGGCAAATAGCAACAGATATACATACAATCTGGCAACATGCAAGGGTACTTCAGAAGTAACAAAAGATGACACTTCTTGGACAGCCCACTTGGGAGAAACACTTAGGTCTTGGGGCCAAAATTTCAATTGGCTAAAACAGTAATTCATAAGAATTTTGTTTTTAGGAATAATCATTTTTTTGAATCATGATTTTTGAAGGGTTAAGATTTAGCTAAGGGTTAGGAGCAATTTATAATGATCAAGATGTAAGTCAGATAAGCAAATGGTAAGTTAATGATTATTAGATGCTTAAGCCAGAGCTAATTGTTATATTGTTTGCTATTATGAGCTTGTTTATAGAAGAAAGTGGAGTAAGTGAACTGTTATAAGAACAGATTGAAACCAGTGAGAACAATGGCCAGCACCTGGACTCTATACTCATCAATCACCAAGCAGGGGGCCTTGGATCATGCCAAAAGGTCACAGAGACCTGATGAAGACTTTCCTGACTTCATCCTTCAAGGACCGCTGACCCAATTTGAGACCCAAATCAAGAGAAGAATTGCACATGCGTGAAGGACTAATAGCCTCATTTTAATACTGAATGGGGATGGGAGGTGCTGAGGTTATGCATATGTATTGTATGTAAGATTTTGGGAAATAAATAAAGGGAAGAGAACCTTGTTCGAAGCGGTAACGCCTTTTGGGGATGATCTCTGTGCTGCCCACCGGTGAATAAAAATACCTCTTTCTAACTTTAATTAGTTAGAGGGTCTTTGTCCAATATCCTATCGGTTTTTAACAATTTACTCTGTACCTGTGTATTCAGTCAATGTATTTTTGGTGTTGCAAACAGGCTACAACTTCTTATGATGACTGCAAAAGTAAGCAGTTGAGGCATATAATGAAAAGAGGAACATATTTTAAGAGAACGCACGCAGAGACCACAAAATAACTTGTGAAAGATTTCACAAAGGAATAAAGAAAGGGGGGACTTGATGCCTATATAATTTAGGTCAAAGTTACAAGGTGCTTATATAGCTTCAGTCATAAGATATCAATATAACCTGAATCATAACTTTTTATACCTATATAACCTGATATAAATAACTTTCTATACAATGTAATGGCTAGTATATGGTTAACTATTTGCTTAATGCTGAATAGACAAGAAAAAAAAATAAGAAAAAAACCTCACCAGGTGGATAGTTTCAGAGATAGATAAGTATAGTACTAATGAGAAACTGGCAAATGTAAAGCAAATTAGCCACAAAATAAAGAATTTAGGCCAATTAGGACCAGACAAGACCAAGGAACACTGTAACTGTGCATGCTCCAAAGACGAAGTTGAAAAGTTCAGATGCAAAGACAACCTTGGAAGCCTTCATCAAAGACCCCCGACGACCCTCGAATTGGGGAGGCTCAAGCGCAGTGCAAAAGAACTATCTAATAACCATGAGAACATACTATGTAAATTAGTTCTGGCACGTATATGATGATGTTATAATGACACAGTAACACTAAGCAATACTTACTGCAGCACTTGACAATGGTGGGTAAGTTAGGAGGAGAAATCTCCCTCACCTCCAGCATTGCAATAAACAAATACTTGCTTTATAGACACCAGTCTATGAGGTTTTATTTCCAGCCTATCTTTCGGGCATCACTTTGTTCCTGGGGAATCTGTGAGATTTAGCAATTTTGTATCTAGTGGTTATTCACTGTGGGGTTTTTTTGCCTATTGCTGTTTCGGTTGTTAGTAAATTGTTGTTTTTTCACTTATATCTACTCGTATGATTTCTCCTTATTGGTGGAAAGGGATTGGTTAAAACTAAGGGGACATAACTCATTTTAGAACATCCCCATTAAATTGTCTTTAAACCAAGACACTTGTGGATAAAACATGCTTGCTTTTTAATGCAACATTATTCTGATAAAGGGTAGCATTAAGCTAAAAGCCTAAAGCATTTTTGACTCATCACAACTTTAAATGATCAAACCTCACTCCTGAAGGCATTACTCAACAGTATGCTCTTCTCAGTAATATTACTCAATTTCTACAGGTGAGCATTTTGAATTTATGGATCAATCAAGAGATGCTTAAAAGTCCCATAACTTAAAGAGAAAAGGAAAAGGTTGTTTTGCTTAAATACATTGGACTCACTATTCTGGTATATCACACACTTTTCACCTCTACCATGGCTGAAAATTTCAGAGAAGTTATCATACAAGCATTCTATATGCAACATGCCTAATATTAACATATTAAATATATATAGTCCAATATTTATTCTCATCTTCCCAATCAAATATAATTTATTCTTATGCCATAACATTTGGTTAATATCTAATAAAAATAAACAGAAATGAGGAGCTAAGTATTTATCAGACTAAGATGAACATCTGATCTGATGTCCAGAAAAGGAGACTAATGCTAAATAATATTAGGGTTCAAATATCACCTCACACTGGGATTGATTTCTAAAATTACAAACAAAACTAAGGTGTGAAATCCAATAAGATAACTTGAATACCCAAAATTAAAAAATGAGCAGCCTTACACCATGTGATAGTTTGGCATTTAAGAAAAAAAAAGTGAAGAACACCCACGGAAGTGAGGGCTCTGAGAGAGGCTGCTGGGAGTTTCTTCTCTGCTTGAGACCTGACCAATAGCTGGCCATTTCTGAGAACTGACAGTATTGTTCACCACCGAGAAGTGAGATCAACTTTGTGAATACCACCTTTTAAACCTAAGCCCGGGGACTTCTGGCTCTCTGTTTCCGGCTTTGAAAGGTAACAGATCTCCGGCTGGCCCCCGCTCCCCCTTGTCTGGCCTGGGAGGAGGGGGCTGGGCCAGACTCCAGCAGCTCCCAGGCGGGGGATGGAGACTCAGTTCTCCCCAGCCCCAGGCTGGGGCTGGGCTCTGCTTCGGCTCTCCCGGGAAGCCTTCCAGATCCTATTCCAGCAGGGTGGCTGAAGCCTTTCCGGGAGGGGCGGGGGGGTGTCTCTAGGCTGGGCCGGGCCAGGGCTGCTGACATCCCCCCATGGCCCGCACAGACGACTCTAGGTCAAGAACTGTCTGCTCCTTCCCTGCAGCTGCTGGGCTGAGACACCTGAAATCCGACACCATGAATACCTGCTGTGGCATGGGGCAGATTTTAACCCTTTCACTACCAAGATTAGACCTGCAGATTTAATCCTTTTTCCAGAGCGAGGAAAGCGAGAGTGATCAACATGTACAGAGATAACATAAACCATCAAATTCAGTAAAAGAAAGAGTCGAGCCTCAGATGGAATGAGAATGAGGAGATGCTTTAATAAGCTGAAATATTCTTTTGGTACAGCCATGGAGATAGACAATAATGTTCTGAAAAACTCCTTTAGTTCATGAATGAGTATTTGGGGGGAATGAAGTATTTCAAAGTGTAAATTTGAGCAAAGGTATCCAATTATGAAGCTAAGCAGATGGTGGAGCAGTTGTGATCCCATGAGATGCTGAAACAGAGAGAGAGAAGTGAGAGTTGATGAAGACCCTTGGCCCCAGGGAGAAAAGGAGACAACCTCTGTTCCCAGAGATGATCACAGAGACAAATGAAGAGAACCTTTGCCTTTGAATAATTCATCCTTAAAATAATACCCCTTCAGTTCATGGCCCATGGACACACCTCAGGGTGGTTTGAAAATGGGAGGAGGGCATGATGGCAGAGTTTTTCCGGGCGGCTGCCATCATGGGAATGAAAAGCCATGAGAAAACTGTTTTCTTGTGGAGAACTCTCCATGGAATGACAAGAGTGAACTCCTTTCTCTACAAAGACTGATGAAAATACTATTGTATAGTTGGGACTGCTTTAACCACCAGGTTTCGTCTCTAGGTTGTCAGCTGAACAAGGGAAAAGTTGGGTGGTGGGGAGGAAGGGTTTCTGGAGGTTTTATTCTGGTTTCTTATTCTTGTAGTTCTGTTAATAAACTTTCTTTATTTCTTTTAAGTTGTAAGCGTGGTTTGCCCTTTTCCTAATCCATATCTCACAGCAAAAACTGATTAAGTATTCTAGTGATTTTTAGCTAGTGCTTTAAACCACCACACATAGCAGAAATAACAACATGCTTTCTTTTTCAACAGTGAAGACTTTTCCATTTGACTCCCCAATAATATTAGGAGCAGGTAAAAATAACATTGGAAATTTCATATTTAGCTTACACAGGATACACAAGACTTCAGTGTTGCTCTGTATTAGGAATGGTGAAGTGACGACAGACTCTCTGGCTTGGTTTCACAAGAGAGCAAGTTTTATTCTTCCAGTTATTTTTTTATAGACAGTTCCAAGAAGGTCCAAAAAGGTAAAATTCTCATTGGTCATAAAATAACATATTACCATCATTGGACAGTTAGGAACACCACCCCTTGATGGTTTCTTGCAAGTAAACAACAAAGTGACAAAGAACACCTGCAAAGGTTGTTTTCCTTCTCTGAGGATTGTTTGGATTCCTCCTTATGATTTCTCAGGCCAGAGTGAGAAAGTTGTGTGACTTAGTTTCACACAGGCTCAAGCTAATGCCTGAAGCCTAAAAATCTCTTATTTGTCAGTTCCCACACTTCAGGGTTATGAAAAGACCTCACAAATAGCATTTCAAGGACATCAGTCTGAGATAAAATTTTCAATAACTTGCTTCCTGTGTCAGTCTGTCCTGGGGTGACTTTATGATGTTTGTATCCCAAATTTCCTTGTTTATGTTACATATTAAGTTCTACACCTTTAAGACTGGCTCTGAGAGCAAAGGGGGAGAAAGAAGAATCACACAGTTTCTGTTGAGGAAAAATACTCACTCCCCTGCATCCTGCTCCTGGACGGTGTTGTCTGCGGCAAGGACAGACAGTGGGATAGAGCTTCTCTTTTGCTTTTAGTTAGTTTTTAGCTAGCTGAGGCAGAGGAGTTCCCTGGATTTTTTTTCCCTTTTTCTTGGGTCTGTTCAAACCTGCTCTGGACTGAAAAAAACAGCCAAACTCCCAGGAGCTCTCGCCTGTGGCCCACTGGGGCCTGGGCCTTGGCACTTTCCAGTGCTGGAGGGACTGATAAGAACCTGAGCGAGCCGAGCTACACCACAGTTAGAGGACTTTTTTTCTGGATTTGCCATCTCACTGAACAGCGAGAGGTTTTATTGTTTAATATTATTCAATTTCTGTTAAATAAACAGGTCTTTTCCACTTTTCTCTGAGGAAATATTTTTTCCTGAACCAGTTGGGGGAGGGGCCGCTTGAATTTGCTTTTTGGGGGGGACCCCCATTTGGAGGTTCTCTCCCAAATTTGTCCTAAACCAGGACACAGTCTTATCCCAGAGTGGCTCTATCCTGTTTCAGTAAGAGAGGAATTATGGATTTCTTTACAAACAAGCTGTGGGTCTGCTGGTAGATGAAACTAGTACTGAGAGATAAAAGAAACAATGAGAAGGATTCCATTGATTGATGAATGGAAAAAAAAAAAATATTTGCCTTTACAAACAAAGTGTAGGTTTGTTGATAAATTAAATTGGGTATTATAAGATGAAAGAAACAATGGGGGAAAACCATAAATTCCATAAGAATTAAAAATTAAGAGGGAGGGTTATACATTAGAGGGGAATCTTAGGTATTGGGCATTCTGGGAAGTCTGTACCTCTCAAGAACCTCAGCCAATGGGGAAAGAGAGAGGGAAATGCAGCCAGGAAATTAGGATAAAAAGGAGACTGCATCTTCCAAAATTTTGAGAGACCCCAGGGGAATGTCCCATGTCCTCTCCCTTTATTCAAATAAAGTAAAAGGACTCCTCTGTCTCCTTTTTGGACATAAACCTCTGGTGTTTGTGGATTAATTTTCCTGACAAGTATTTCACAGGAAAAGCATGGAAATATTGACTTCAATTTAATTACTAGATAAAGCGGGAATATTTTAATGTAAATATAAAACAGTTAAAGAGAACATATCCATTGTAAATAAAGAAGCACTCTTGAAGACATTAAGCCACAATTACTTTCTACTCAACATATACACAAGAAAGATAACAGATTTTAATTAGAATAAGTTACAGCTGCAAAGTAGAGAGTAATAACTCCATCTCTTCACAAGCAAATTAAAATACATGGTCTATGGTCACCAAGACGAGCAGCTCCAGTGACAGCACAATCTGCAGCTGAGTGCTCTTGCCCGTGTGCACAGGCAGGGCTCCTGAAACAGGGAGAGGAAACCTCAGGGGAGAGGAAAGAGGTGCTAGGAGCTCACACCTTGTCCAACAGCAGCTGACAAGACCCAAGCAGGACTAGGGGAAACAGCAGCCAAGCTCACACACTTATACAAAGCTTCTAGGGAGCCCTAGTGATTAGGGCAGGCAAACAGGACATGGCATAGCAGTTTGCATGGAATGGCACGGTAACACCACTGGCCTGACTAGGGAGCAATGGTATCTACCTGTCCGAAGGCCACAGCTTCTCTAAACACTGCACCTGCCTTGACTGACACAGCTCTGATGGGAACACTCTGTAACCCCAAGTGTCAATCTGCAGGATGTGCCCTACTTTTATGCCAGACAACAATAGCAAAAACACCTGTGGGAGATACACCACGATAGAGGAACTCCTGAGTTTAGTAGCAGAGCTCCAACAGGTGAGTAGGTTGAAGAGCAGGAGTCTGAGAGATAGACTACAGGAATTGCACACTACCTTCCCTGGGACAGACCTATCAGAAAGACAGGACATATGATACAGAGGATTCCCTATTGTCTTAGGTTGCAATGCAAGACGTAACCAAAAGTATGTATTCTATTACCATCTGTTAAAACCAGGTGGGGCAGTGTTCTTTATCTCTTCCATGACCCATCCCTCATAACTCCAGGGGGACATCTTCTGTTAATGGGCCATTGACTCTCACTGCATGACTGATAAAATTACATCATCCCATTGTGAGATGCTCCAGCCAGGGGGAGGAGCCAAGCATTCCTACCTGGATATAATCTGAGAATTGGAACACCACAGTCAGCTTTTTTCCACTGGATTCCCAGAGAGAGACCAGGCCACCACCACTGAACCTTCAGAGGAAAACTATACCCTTCTACAGGATCACTGCTTCAACAGAACCACATCTGTCACTCCAGAAGGACTGCAGACACCATTTAGTTGGACTGCTGCCAACACCCTGACTAACAGGGTGTCAGGTTGTATTCTGACTCTGTCAGTGTTTTTGTACTACTGCAATTGATTTTAATTTTCCTATTAAATTGCAGTTCTGACATGGGATCTCCCACTGGTTTGCTTTCAAACCAGCACACTTATCCTCTCTCCACTTGGCAGAATGCAGTGTTTTAAGGGATATGGGGAATCGCAACAAATTCCTGCCTGGCACAGCAGGCATGTATCTTCCATGACTACCTCACCAAACAATAGGAGGACTGAAAGGTGGAACTGAACAATGATGAGGACACTGGTTTATCTGGGTTAGAGATGTCATCAAGGTTAAGTCACCCTATAAACTGCGTCAAAATCACTTCCATAAAGAAAAAAATGAGTTCTTGTCAGAAGAGACTTTCTTCTGAGGGGAACAGAAATTCCAGTTTCTTAAGGAAAGTATGCTGCCTTCCCAGGGCCCAGCTTAAAGACATGGTAAGGAAACTTCCTACCCTGGTACAGCCCTCAGATTATTATGTATTATTGCTTTTTCATGTAGGCAGACATTAGGTTGCAATAAGAAGTCTAAGGACATTCAAAAGAAACTTCAAGGCCGTGGGACAACTGGTTGAAGGATCAGGAGCACTAGTAGTGTTCTCGATTTTTCCAGTTTCAGGGAAGGATGAGTGTCTTGGGATGATTTTATGATGATACTCTATTCCCTAATTGTCTGCTCTATGCCCAGAAATGGTTGCTGTAGCTTTAAGGTGGGTCCAGGGGAGGCAAGGGAGCCTTGAGGCTCTGGTGTGGGCTTTCTCGAAAGCCTCACTCCTGGGAGTGCTGGGTGCAATGTGGACCAGTGTTACTTTGTTGCTTGGCTAGCTTGGTTTTTTGTTACCTCAGGCAAGAAGTTTGTTTTTTTTAATTTTCCCTGGCCTTGAAGGCTGCAAGAGCAATCCTTTAGCGTCTTTTGGGTTTGTTTCTTTCCTCAAACTGTTCGGCTTGGTTCTGGTCTGAGATCAGACAGTTGACGGGAGCCAATCGGCTGGAACTGGTGGGGGAGCTGCAGGGACACCCCATCTAAGCCAGACCTTGGGAAAAGCCAATCCAGTGAAAGAAAGGACCCTAAATCCATCAGCTTCATCTGCTATGAAGAGGAGACCAACATCAGAGATCCACCAAGTTCCCATCTGTTTGTTTCGAGCTGTTGCATGAACCTTTGTTTTTTTCTTCCCTGGGACAGAAACGGAGTGCCATTTTGTTCCTCCTTCCCACATGGCCAGCCAGCTGTTTTGTTTCTTTCCCTGACATTTTGGTTTTTTTGTTCTGCTGTGACTGGGTGTGTGTGGGGTTCTGACAATTCAATATCTAGCATTTATTCATTTTTTTCCCTGTGTTGTGCAGGCACTTTGTCAATAAACAGTTGTGGTTTTTTTTCACTTTCTTCCACTAGTATTCATTTTCTCATTGGCAGAAAGGGATTGCTGAAATCCTTTTCTTTAGAGGAAACACTCGTTCTAGGGCGTTTTCTCCTAAACTTGTCTCTAAACAGAGAGAAAATTTGGTGCCCAACTTGAAGGGCAAGAGTAAGTGGAAAAAACAATTACATTCTGGGTTGAAACACTTTGTATTGGGGTAAAGCAACCAGTGGTCACCATGCTGCTTACTTTAATAATGGCTCTCTGGAATCTAGGCATCTTTACCTATCTATATATAGGGGCTATTTGGTCCCTGGCCTTTTACAAATCAGGGACACTAATCACAATTGCCGTATTGATGTACTCAGTGCTAATAATTTATGCACGTTTAGCAGAGGTATTGGGACCTATTGATCATGTGTATGCTCTGTTGTTTTTTCATCCTGGTCTCGGTAGCCTTCTTTGGGGATTTATTAGTAATTACACCCAGTCTGTTAAGGGAAAAGTAGGGGATGATGTTTCCCAGACCTTCATGTCCTTCTTCCCCTTCAGATCTGGCATGTCACCTTTTGAGAATGTTCAGTTTCCCCTGGATGGTAAAGATATCACCCTTCTGGTGTTTTAACTGGTAGGTTTCCGCTATATGTTCTGCAGCTTGTCTAGAATTAGGGCTGAGATTTCCAGAGAGGCTGTCCAGACATCTGCCTCAGTCATGGAAAATCCTGAGTGGTGTGGGGTGTGGAAGGAAATAGGCCAAACCCTGAAAGAATTCTCTGACCCAATAGCTTGGAACTTCTCCCCTGAACAAAAGCAGAATCCGGCTGATGTGGGGAAATATCTGAAAGAAAATTGCAACGACAACTCTAATGAGAAGTGTTGAAGTCTGAGGCACAGAGTACGTGCCCTTATCTCTGATACCTGGCTCTGACATCCAAGAAAACACCGAATTTCATATAACACCATGAAAACAACCGTTAAATAGAAAAACTAAAAGTGTAAGTGTGTAAATTAGAGAGTTTTCTTAAGTCACTGAGTGAAAAAGTTAAGAGTTTAAACTAATTTAGAGAACAGAAGACAAAATGAAAGATTTAAGATGTTGTCTCTTGTCCTTCTTCTTCTTCATCTTCTTCTTCTAGAGGTTTTTAGGCAATAGTAAGTGATTGGATAAAGAATGCCGCAGTGCAACACACAGGTGATAATCACTGAGTCGCTAAGAAAAAGAATTTACGTGTCTATTATTAATTGGGTGGAAAAAAAATAAAATATATATATATATATATATAAAGAAATATAAAGAGCTGCGTATTTTGAGGCCATTCTGTGCCTTTCGAGCCAATTTGAGCCAGGTGATGGTGGGTTGAACTTGAGCAGAAAGTCTGGGGAAGACCTGCCAAGTCTTTTGATAATATATTAATAAACACAAGAAAAAGAGCCTAACGAGCCTTTAGAGTATCCTTCCTGAAACAGAACTAAAAGCAACTCTCTGTGAGGGAGTATCCCAAGAGATCTCAGCCCTGAGGAGACCAAAATCTCCAGCAACAAGAAGCTCATTGCAATGTGCTAGGCCCTGACTAATGCTTACCGCACACTGCTAGATACTGTAGGGCAGCAGATACAGCCAGAGGGGCAGGAAGATGAATCAGCAGACATCCCAGTCACTCAGGCTGCAGTTAAACCAGGTGAGGAGCCTAAGCCAATAGCAATTGCCCGTTGCCCCTGTCCAGAGGAGGAAATAAAAAACCAAATCCATTCACCCAGTGGATGATAATGGGGAGCCAGGAGAGGAATCTAAACCAGAAATCATTATTGAGTCATTATTTCTATGGACAGAGTCCATAGAAAGCCTTCGCAGCCTAAGAAAAGATTACACCTGATGATCTGATGAATCTATATTAAATTAGTTGGTCCGAACCTGAGATGCCGCAGGTGACAGTATAATTCTGGACGGCACTGAAGCGAGGCATTTGGGACCTCTGTCACATAATGTGGATATTGGCCAAGAGATGACAAGGGGGACTGAAGCTCTCAGCCTCTGACCATGGCTCTTAAGAAGCTTGAAGGAAAGACACCTGTGCTAAAAAGATCTCCAGCTACAGCAAAGCTTTTGGAAGACCATGGAACAAGGGATTCAATGCTTGAGAGAACTGGCAGTGGTAGAGATGGTTTTCTCAGCTGACCAAACAATTAAGAGTCAAGATATGGTAAAATGTACACTAGTGATGTGGCTAAAACTCGTATGACTTGGGCCACAAGAATACGTTTCTGCTTTAGCAATGATGAAGTGGAATGAGGAGATGAGACCATGCTTGTTGTTATGGTGAAGAAGCTTCAGATGAAGATGCAGATGCTGTGCATGGCCGAACACATGCAATAATCTCAGCAGTGGAAATGTCTGTCTGTGGAGGCTAGCTTTAGAGCAAGCTGCAGGCCCCATGGCCTGCCAGCCCTGCCTGAGAGCTAGCTTGGGAATTTCATGGGAGGATTCAAAACAATCCTCAAAGACAGAAAACAGCCTGCAGGTGCTGTTTGTCTGTTCCCGTGTTTTCCTTGCAGGAGAAAGTCAGGGGGTAGTGAACCCCACTGACCAATGATGGTAATGTAGCACTTTACTAACCAATAAGAGTTTCCTTTCTGTACTTTCCACGAACTAGTCTATATAACATGGCTGTAGCAATAAACTAGAGATTCTCTCCTGTTCTGACTCCCTTGAGAGTCCGTGTCGTTCTTCCTGCCGTTCCCAACTAGAACGACAGTCTGTCAGAGTGCATACAGAAAATGGAATACAGGATGGAGGAGAATCACCAGAAACTCAGGAAGGAGATTAAAGACTACCTTCTCCAAATCTCATCTGTATAGACCAGAGGCCGTTATCAGAAGACGACGTACCCCAGCTAGGGAGAGAGGGTACACCCCACGACCTGACCTGTGATACTTCCTCTGTGACCATGGGAAAAATATGAAAAAGTGGGATGTAAAATCCATTTCTGCCCTTGCAGCACGGGTGTGTGAAATGAAGGAGGACAATACTGAGAGAGGGAGTTCCACCAGAAGGGATGTAGCTCCATTTTCCCGTAGCTGAGCTGCCAAATATAAGGGAAGGGAGGATGACATATCCAATCTCCTTGAAGGAACATCTAGAATGTATGCCCAGGGAGGGAATGATAACCAGGGCTAGAGGGGCCCTGCCTCTAGCAAGGTAGAAGCACAGGACAATTTTGTCTTTTAGACAGTGTGGATCCGATGGTCTGGCACATCAGAACCACAAAAATACAAGGCCTTGGACGACACTGGCATGCAGTGCATGTTAATCCCATCGGGATATGGCACTAGAACCTGTTTCTATTGCTGGGGTGACAGGGGAATTGCAGCAGTTGACCCTGCTGGAAGCTGAGGTGAGCCTGACTGGAAAATAGTGGAAGAAACACCCTATTGTGACTGGTCCAGAGTTCCCATGTATTCTGGGCATAGACTTCCTCTGAAGCGAATATTTCAAAGATCCAAAGGGACTCAGGTGGGCATTTGGGATAGCCGCCGTAGAGACAGAGGGCATTAGGCAACTGAACACCTTGACTGGACTGTCAGAAAATCCTTCTGCAGTAGGACTTCTGAAGTGGGGAGAGCAACGTGTACCAATTGCCACTTTGACAGTGCACCGCTGGCAGTACCAGACAAATTGAGATGCTGTGATTCCCATCCACAAGATGGTCTGTGAACTGGAGAGTCAAGGGGTGGTCAGCAAGGTCCACTCACCCTTCAACAGTCCCATTTGGCCTGTACACAAATCTGAAGGGAAATGGAGATTGACTGTGGACTATTGTGCCTTGAATGAAGTGTTTCCACCATTGAGCGCTGCTGCGCCAGACATGCTGGAGCTCCACTACGACCTGGAGTCCAAGGCAGCAAAGTGGTACGCCACTATTGACATTGCCAATGCATTTTTCTCCATTCCTCTAGCAGCAGAGTGCAGACCACAGCTTGCCTTCACCTGGAGGGGCATGCAGTACACCTGGAACCAACTGCCCCAGGGGTGGAAACACAGCCCCACCATCTGCCATGGACTGATCCAAGGCTGCACTGGAAAAGGGCAAGGCTCCAGAACATCTGCAATACATTGAGGACATCATTGTGTGGGGGAAGCATGGCAGCAGAAGTATTTGAGAAAGGAGAGAATATCATCTAGATTCTCCTGGAAGCTGGCTTTGCCATCAAAAAGCAAAGTCAAGGGACCTGCTTGAGAGATCCGGTTCCTAGGAATGAAGTGGCAAGATTGATGGTGTCAGATTCCCACTGAGGTCATCAATAAGATCACAGTGATGTTTCCACCGACCAACAAGAAAGAAACACAAGCTTTCCTAGGCGCAATAGGTTTCTGGAGGATGAACATTCCCGAGTGATTACAGACAGATTGTGAGCCTTCTCTGCCTAGTCACCCGCAAGAACGATTTCCACTGGGGTCCTGAACAGCAACAAGCCTTTGCCCAGATCAAACAGGAGATTGCTCATGTGATAGCCCTTGGCCCTGTCAAGACAGGATCAGAGATGAAGAATGTGGTCTACTCTGCAGCCGGGAGCAATGGTCTTTCCTGAAGCCTTTGTCAGAGGGTGCCTAGTGAGACTTGGGGTTGACCACTCATATTCTGGAGCCTGAGTTAGTGTCCAAAGCCAACTATACCCAAACAGAGAAGGGAATCCTGGCACCCTATGAAGGAGTCCAAGCCATCTCAGTACTTAAAAGAGACAAAAGATGTAGCCAAGGAGGAGAGGGAGGGGTGCAGCTGGCTGCACTCTCATAGCTGAGAGGCTTTCTCTTGGGAAGAGCAGAGATATCACGAGATTTTGGCTCGGGGGTGAGGGGATGGACTCAGCTTCTCTCTCTCTTGCTCTTGGATTGGAGATGGAGATGGCCAGTTTGCAGTTGCTGTGAGAAGAATTCGCTGCCACCATGGAGTTCTGTCTTTTATTGCTTCTACCGTGACTGAGGCTTTCCTCGTAAGAGTGACTGTTGAACTGGGACCTTATTGAACACCCGATCTCACAAAAAAAGGACCTTTACCATCTACTCGGGTGTCCCAGGGGAAAACCTGGGACCCAGAGACCCACCAAACTCTGAGGGAGCATCTCCCAGCTACTTGTAGGAGCCTGGCTGCTGCTGCCCAGCCCCACTCTCTTCTGCTGCTGCTTCTGGATTTTGGCGATACTTTAAGCCTATACCCTATGTCTGCCCACCCCCCCCACGGTTCCTGCTATGGCTGTGGAATCTCTACTACATTTTGTTTGCCACCCCAGGGTCAGCTTATGTTGGCCATTCCATCTGCTGCTCCAGAGGTCCTACAATAGTCCATTCTGCCAATCAGGGGGGCACCAGGAATGGCTGCCCCTGTGGGTTTGTAAAGAAAGCCCCTTTTCTATGTCTTCAACTGGGTTGCCCGCCATTATCCGCATGCAGAAAGGTGGCTGAGCTCATGCCACAGCACCCCCTGCAGCCGCAGGAGAATCACCACACCTGCCCTGCCTGGCCAGGAGCCGACAGCGCCCCTGCCAGCTGTGAACATAACTATATTGAAAGGGAAAGTGCTTGACAGCCAAGAAGGATGTTGCTGGGTCTCTGGTTTTGTGTGTTGTTCCTGCGGCTGTTGTTGTTTTTTTGCCTTGTCATATATATATATTCTGGCGTAGCGGTTTTAAAGCACTAGCTAAAAATCACCAGAAAACTTACTCATTTCTGGCTGTGAGATATGGATTAGGAGAAGGGAAAAACAGGCTTAAAACTTAAAAGGAATAAAGAAAGTTTATTAACAGAACTACAAGAATAAGAAACCAGAATAAAACCTCTAGAAAACCCTTCCTCCCAGCTACCTAACTATTTTTTTGTCTAACTGATAACATAGAGACAAACCCTGGTGGTTAAAGCAGTCCCAACTATACAATAGTCTTTTCATCAGTCTTTGTAGAGAAAGGAGTTCTTGCTTGTCATTCCATGGAGAGTTCTCCACAAGAAAACAGTTTTCTCATGGCTTTTCATTCCCATGATGGCAGCTGCTCGGAAAAACTCTGCCATCAGGCCCTCCTCCCATTTTCAAACCACCCTGAGGTGTGTTCATGGGCCATGAACTGAAGGGGTATTATTTTAAGGATGAATTATTCAAAGGCAAAGGTTCTCTTCAT
Organism: Poecile atricapillus; assembly: GCF_030490865.1. Classification (NCBI taxonomy): domain Eukaryota; kingdom Metazoa; phylum Chordata; class Aves; order Passeriformes; family Paridae; genus Poecile; species Poecile atricapillus. The sequence goes on along the minus strand of NC_081288.1, from coordinate 94,369,880 downwards.
TTGTCTCTGTGATTATTTCTGGGAACAGAGGTTGTCTCCTTTTCTCCCTGGGGCCAAGGGTCTTCAACAACTTTCACCTCTCTCTCTCTGTTCCAGCATCTCATGGGATCACAACTACTCCACCAGCTACTTAGCTACATCAATGGATACCTTTGCTCATATCTACACTTTGAAATATTTCATTCCTCCCAAAATATTCTTTCATGAATTAAAGGAGTTTTTCAGAACATTATTGTCTATCTCCATGGCCGTACCAAAAGAATATTTCAGCTCATTAAAGCATCTTCTCATTCTCCTTCCCATCTGAGGCTTGATTCTTTCTTCACTGACATTGATGGTTTATGTTGTCTCTGTACCTGTTGATCACTCTCACTTCCCTCTCGCTGGAAAAAGGATTAAATCTGCAGGCCGATTCTTGGTAGTGAAAGGGTTAAAATCTGGCTCAAAACCGGGCAGGTATTCATGGTGTATGATTTCAGCTCATCAGCACTTGAAAGGCAGTGGCAGGTTTTCCAGACAGAAGGCTTCCCAGGAGGGCTGCAGCAGAGCCTGGCAACAGCCTGGGGCCAGGGGGATGCCACCACAGACTCCATCCCCCCGCCCGGGAGTCCTGGGAAGCCGAGCCCGAGCCCAGCCCCCATCGGCCGCAGGGGCCTGGGGGGCGGGGGGGAAGAGGGGCCAGCCGAGTTCTGTAACTTTTCAAAGCTGGAAACAAAGAGAACCAGAAACTCCCAGGCTTAGGTTTAAAAGGTGGTATTCAGAGGGTTGATCTCACTTTTCACTGGTAAACAATACTGTCAATTCTCAGAACTGGCCAGGTATTGGCCAGGGCTCAAGCAGAGAACAAACTCCCAGCAGCCTCTCTTTCAAAGCCTTCACTTCTGTGTTTTTTACTATTTTTCTTAAATGCCAAACTATCATATCTGGAAAATAACTGTTATTTCTTTTCCCATATCTTGGCCTGAAAGCCCCATAATTTCAAATAATAATTCAAGGGATTCTAAAAGTACATAGGTCATAAACAAATGCCAAGGAGAGTGCACACACCATCCCCCCACCCCCAATAAATGAGAAGGGAGAACTGGTCGTAATTGATAGTTCTTCACCTCAGTCTTCACTTGCAGTCAGATTTCTCCTGTTTCTCAAGGCCCTGAACCTCTAGGTGGGGGTTGGAGTAGCAATGGCCCTCCCACTGTAAGCAAAGAGCAGGTTTGAGACCACTTGATGAAGCTGAATAGCCACAAGTTCACGGGACCTGATGAGATGCATCACAGGATCATGAGGGAACTGGGTGATGTTCTTGCCAAGCCACTCTCCATCATTTTTGAAAAGTCATGGCAGTCAGGCAAAGTCCCCGGTGACTAGAAAAAGGGAACCATCACTCCTATTTTTAAAGAGGGGAGAAAGGAAGATCCGGGGAGCTGCAGACTTGTGAGTCTCACCTCTGTGTGTGCTTGGGAAGATCATGGAGCAGGTCCTCATGGAAGCAATGTTAAGGCACATGCAAGGCAAGGAGGGGATCCAAGACCACCAGCATGGCTTCACTAAGGGCAAATCGTACCTGACCAATCTGGTGACCCTCTATGATGGAGAGACTGCAATGGTCAACAAGGGAAGACCAAGCAATGTCATCTACCCAGAATTCTGTAAGGCCTTTGGCACGGTCCTACACGACATCCTTATTTCCCAATTGTCGATACAGGAATTTGAAGGGCAAACTACTTGGTGAATAAGGAATTGGCTGGATGGACGCAGCCAGTTGTGGTCAATGGCTCTATGTCCAGGTGGAGGCTGGTGACAAGTGGTGTCCCTTAGGGCTCTCTCTTGGGACCAGGGCTCCTCAAGATCTTCATCAATGACACAGACAGTGAGATCAAGTGCACCCTCAGCAAGTTTGCAGATGACACGAAGCTGAGAGGTGCAGTTGACACAACAGAAGGATGGGATGCCATCCAGGGAGACCTGGACATGAGCCAACAGTGTGCACTCATAGCCCAGAAGGCCAACAACATCCTGGGCTGCATCAAGAGAGGTGTGGCCAGCAGGTTGAGGGAGGGGATTCTCTCTCTCTACTCTGCCCTCATGAGACCCCACCTGGAGTACTGTGTCCAGGTCTAGGGTCCTCAGCAGAAGAAAGATGTGGACCTGTTATAGCGGGTCCAGAGGAGGCCACGAAGATGATCTGAAGGCTGGAGCACATCTCCTATGAAGACAGGCTGAAAGTGCTGGGATTGTTCAGCATGGAGAAGAGAAAGCTCAGGGGAGATCTCATTGAGGCTTTCCAGTACTTGAAGGGGGCTTCTAAAAAAGAGAGAGTGCAACTTTTTACATGGATAGATAGTGATAGGACAAGGGGGAACAGTTTTAAACTGACAGAGGGAAGGTTTAGATTAGACGTTAGGAAGAAATTCTTTACTCAGAGGGTGGTGAGGCACTGGAATAGGTTGCCCAGAGAGGCTGTGGATGCCCCATCCCTGGAAATGTTCAAGGCCAGGTTGGATGGGGTCCTGGGTAATCTGATCTAGTGACTGACATCCCTGTCCATGGCAGGGGGGTTGGAACTAGATGATCTTTAAGGTCCCTTCCAACCCAAACCATTCTGTGATTCTGTGGTAATCTGTGCTTGAAACCTTGTTCAAGTTCTGGGTTGTGATGGGGCAATGAACCAAGTAGATTGATGTCAGAGATAGCTTGGAGATCTAGTGAAATTAGTGTGCAGTTATATAAGTCTGTAAGAATACTTGCCAGGATCTTCGGGGGGGTGGGCAGGGGGGCTGCAGAGGTGGCTTCTGTGACAAGATACCAGAAGCTGCCCCCATGTCAGACAGAGCCAATTCCAGCTGGCTCCAAGACAGACCTGCCACTGGCCAAAACTGAGCCAATCAGCAGTGCTGGTGGTGCCTCTGTGATAAAATATCTAAGAAAGGGTAAAAAGCACTGTGCAGCAGCTGTGAGGGAAGAATGAGAACAATGCAAGAGGAACAACCCTGCAGACACCAAGGTCAGTGAAGAAGCAGGGGGATGAGTTACTCCAGGCTCTGGAGCAGATGTTCCCCTGCAGCCTGTGGTGGACCACATCAGAGCAGCCCTGCAGCCTGTGGAGGGCCAGGCACCAGAACAGGCTCCTGGCAGGAACTGCAGCCTGAGGAGAAATAGCCTATGTAGGAGCAGGATTTTCTGGCAGGATCTATGGCCAACGGGTAACCCATGCTAGAGCTGTCTGTTCCTGAAGGACTGTACTCTGTGGCAAAGGACCCATGTTGGAGCAGTTTTGTGAAGGATTGAATCCTGTGTGAGGGACCCCCCACTCTGGAGCAGGGGAAAAGTGTGAGGAAGAATTAGCGGCAAAGATGAAGTGTTTTGAACTGACTGCAACCCTTTATTCCCCATCTGCTTGCACTTCTTGTGGGGGAAGGAGGTACAAGAATCATGAGTGAAATTGAGCCTGGGAAGGGTGGAGGGGGAATGTGGTTTTAGTTTTGTCTTTGTTCTTTGCTATCTTGCGCTATTTTTATTTGCAATAAATTAATTTTCCCCATGTAAGAGTCTGTTTTGCCCCTGACAGTAACGGGTAAGCAATCTCCGTGTCTTTATCTTGACCCATGAGTTTTTCCATTTTATTTCCTCCCCTTGTCCTATTGAGGAGGGGGAGAGTGAGAGCACTTTGGTGGGCACTTGGTGGCCAGCCAAGGTCAACCCGCCACACCTGATCAATTATTTTAGTGCTTAGCAACCTTGAAATGCTGGGAAATATATACTAATGAGAGGTTACTGGAGGAGCTTTAGTCATGGCCTTGAATTTTGGGAGACTTGGACCAGTATAGGGACTCATGTGAGACTGCTGGAATTTAATAAGAAGCACTAGTGACTTTTAGCTTCACCTGTGTTTGTGTTTATGAGCCTAGTTGTCTCACTTCTTCTGTAAGTCAATGCACAATCTAGTATTTCTGAACGAGGAAGGTGAAATTCTGAATGGTGACAGTATTGTTTTTCAGTTCCTAGAGTGATTCTGGGAAAAGATGCTTGTTAGACATAAGCTTTAAAATGCTGAATAGGCACAAACATTTGTATGCTGTTCTGACAAAGGGCAGAAAGCATTGTAATAGGTCTATTAAAGAACAGGGATGTGCATATCTAGTACTCTATAGAAATTATACTTTTTGACAGAACAGCAAAGAAGTTCAGAGCAGATTTCCCAGTTTTGGTGCTTCTGAAAAAGAATTGCTGGCAGCAAGCCACAGACTATATACTAAGCTGAGGATGCTTTATGATTTGTATTATGTGGAAACATATGGTTTTCTCACTGTTCCTGCCATTTTCAAGGAGTTAACTAGGCAAATAAGGTAATACCATTTCCCAGGAAAATCATATTAAGAACTTACATTACTTCTGTTTAAGTTCCTGTGGTGTAAGTTCATCTTGGGTGTTTATAAGGGTACAAGATCAAAGCCCTCCAGCTACCCTTTGCAAAAATGTGAGCTGCTTACATGAAGTTAAACTTTAAAATGCCAAATCTGAGGTCTGGATGGATTGACTACATTTTATCTTGAGGCTTTACTATTAGATGATTCATTTAGCCAGAGATTAGCTCCCCATATTGTTAAACACTGGTTCAGCTATGGCGCCAATACGAAGTGCTAATATGCCAATATGCCAATATGAAGTGCTGGTGTCACTGAGTAATTTTAAATTAAAATATTTAACATAGATTTGCTGTGAGAGCACAGTGCATCTACAGTGATTTTACCTGTAATACAAGCTCACCTATGGTAAAAAAAGGGATGGGGAGAAAAGTGATGGTTCACCATCACCATCAGACTTAGTTTTCTAACATTCAGGAAGAGCCATGTTGTTTGCTAGTGTAAAAATCATGTAGTCTGTTTATTCTTTTGCAAGTTGAGTCATTGAACGGCTTTATAGTGTTGGCATATATACTTTGTGAAGAAGGAAAATGTTTATTTTGATCAACCCAAGCCTTTATGTGATTTCTCTCTCTCATTATCTCAACCCTCAAATCTTTAGTTGTCTTTACAATCCCAGAACCTGTATCAGACACCAGGGAGGACATTTCTGTCTACACTGAAGGTGCTTTGACTGTTTCAGGCACTCCGGTGGGTTTTGCTTCTACCCACCCCCCTGCAATCACAGTTGCTTTATTCTTTCTGCCCCTTGATTGCTTCTGCTCCTTTCCCTGCCACTGCCACAAACTGCAGGGCTGTACCCTATGTCCCTGCAAGCAGTGTCTAATTCCACTGCTATGCAACCCATAGCTCTACCAAATACTACGCGCGTGTTAACATTTTACAGCTATTATCTGTGGTCCCCCAGAGACTTAGCTTGGGGACGTAGCAAAGCCATTTAGTTGTTTCAAGTGTAAATGTATATATAGAGGCTCATATGCTTTATTCTCAGTTTTTGTCATCTAGAGGTAAAAAGAACCTAGCTGAAATCTAGTACAGTAAAAGAATAAATGTTAAAAAATACTGTGTCCACATTTGTATATGTGGAAGGGAAAAAAGGAAAAAGGTGGAAGAATGAAAGGTGTAAAAGAAAGAACAGAAAGTGAGTTTATTGGCACCAGTGTTGGCAAAAATTTTTCAGGATAGGAGCAGAGGATTTGTAAGTAAGAGCACACAAAGAAGATTTGTAATAGCTGAGGACTCAGCCGTGTGTCTCCTGGGAAAGGATCTGTTGCAAGCTTTGGATGTAGAAATAAGGTTGGCATCAGAAGGAATAGATTTAGATGTTATGGGAATTAATATGATAAAAGAAAAACTGAAAGAAGGTACAACCAGAAATGCTTTTGGAATACCCTCAGAATTGAAGAAAGTCCCAAAGTTATTGTGGAGCCAGACAAACACAGATATAGGACTATTGCAATGAGCATAACCAGTGCAGATAAAAACCAAGGGGGGTGTTCCACCTGCAGTAAAGCAGTATCCTATCCCCAGGGAAGCACTTCCAAGTATTCAAAACCTAATTTATGTGGTTTTAAGAAACAGTATTCTAAGGAAATGTGAATCCCCTTATAATACCCCATTATTACCAGTTACCACGACCAGAATCAATTAAGAGGGTAGTCCAGGATATAGATTTATACAGGACCTAAGAAAAAATCATGAGCATGTGATAGTGCCACATCCAGTGGTACCAGATCCATCAACAATTTTATTACAAATTCCACACTGGGAAAGAGTATTTGTGGTCATAGATTTAACTACTGCATTTTTTAGTATTCCAATGGAAGAAGAAAGCCAGCTACTGGTTGCTTTCACTTGGGAAGGGAAACAGTTAACTTGGACAAGGTTGCCTCAAGGCTTTGCAGGAGCACCAAATATATTTTTACAAATATTGAAAAGAGATTTGGAAGATGTACAACTACCCATAGATTCAGTGTTAGTACAGTATGTGGATGATTTATTGATAGTAATTCAAAAGATAAGTGTACAGTATATGCCAGTTATGTACAGAATTGTGTAGGAGTCTAGAAATGCAGGGACATTTCTCTGTCTATGTAATCCTTTAAAAAATACATCAATTATATATAATACTGATAAAAAGGCTTCCAAATATCCCTGAGTAAGCCAGAGTTTGTAAGAAATTAAATAGAAGGTAGAAAAATGTTTCTTTTGACACAGAGGTGAAAGTATAAGTTTTAAGAGGGTTCCACACGTGGAGTAAAGATGGAGGAAAAAGGGTGTAGTTTTTAATCCTTCTTCTTCCTTCTTCTCCATGCTTCTGCAGTTTATAAAAGCACAAAATATAATTGGTTTAGAGTTAGTCGCACTTTTAATTACGTGAGTAGATATAGAAAACTTATTTGTTGAGATATAATAACAATATACGTGTCTGTAGCTAATAGGATAAAAGTTAGTATAAAGGTGAAAAGACCGCGTGGTTCGGGGCCATTTTGTATCATTAGAACAAGATGAGCCAGGCTGTGGTGATTTAAGCTTGTGCAGTTAGTCTGGATAGACCTGCCAAGTTTTGTAAGGATCCTTCAATAAACACGAGAAACCAGAATCTAATGAGCCCGGGAGTTTTCGTTGAATAATAAGGACTGAGATAAGTGGAACTCCCCACGAGGGAGGATCCCAGAAGAATTCAGCCCAAGGAAGGCTGAGAGACTAGAGAAAAGTTGTATCCACAGAGAATTGAGCCCAAAGGAGGCAAAGAGAGAAAGGTAACAAATTGTCTGAGAAAGGACACTGCATTTCTATCTAAATTACAGCCGTGTCAAGCGGAAGTATTTGGGATTCATCCTAAGAGAAGGGCAGAGGTTAATAGATCCAGACAGAATTCAAGTGATCATAAATTTACCCCAGCCAGAGACAAAAAAGCAGTTAAGGGTTTTACTTAGGACAAGTAGGATTCTGTAGACCATGGATTCTGGGGCAGGGAGAGTTAATGAAACCCTTAGCTGAAGCCAAAAAGTAGGAAGAATTTGAACCTTTGACATGGGGCCCAGAAAGAAAGCAAGCATTTGGAACTGTCAAGAAAGCTTTAATGAGTGCACTGGCATTAGATTTGCCAGACTATATTAAGCCTTTTTATTTGCATAGACATGAGAGAAAGGGAGTAGCTAGTGGAGTAAATACACAGCAACTCGGATCACATTAGATGACTGTAGCATATTATTCAGCTAAGTTAGATCCTGTTGGATCTGGTACTCCTCAGTGTACTAGGGCTATAGTCATAGCAGCTGAGATGGTAGAAAAGAGCCATTCTTGGATTTGAGGACATCAGCTGTACATACTCATGCCACATGAGGTGGAAATATTCTTGAATTAATATGCAACTCAGGCCCTACCACCACAAAGAACTCATATGTATGAGCTTATTTTGCTGATGGCAGACAACATCATTTTAAGGTGTTGTAATCCCTTGAACCCTGCTACGCTCTTGCCATTGCCAGAAGATGGTACTCCACACTAGGATTGCAGAAGTGTCATTATGACACCTAGCAAACCATGGGAGCATTTAAAAGATGAACTTATGTTAAACCTTGATTTAACCCTGTATGTGGATGGATCGTCATATTACCAGGATGGAAAGTGTGTGATGGGATATGTAGCTGTGGATGACGAAGGTGTAAGAGAGTCAGAAGCCTTGCTAGCAGAAATAAGTGCACAAGGTGCAGAACTGATAGCCCTTATACAAGCAGTGAAAAGGTAAAAACAGGTGAGTGAATATTTATACTGACTCACGATATGCTTTTGGATTGTCATACTGTAGGGATGCTATGGAAGGAGAGAGAATTTCTAACTACATCAGGAAAAGAAGTGGCAAATGGAAAAGGAGATAAAAAAACTGCTAAAGGCTATACATTTCCCAGAGCAAATATCAGTGATACACTGTGCAGCCCATACCCCAAGGAAATGCTTTGGCCAATGCCACAGCAAAAGCAGCAGCCAGACAGCAGGTACAGCTTTTTATGCTTGTGACTCCAAATCTGGAAGGACTGAACTTACCAGGTATAACTGAATTATCTAAAGAGGTATGACTGGAGAAGAAACTGGGAAAAGTGAGAAGCTGTCCAAGACAGATGGAGTGTGGACAATTGGATGAAAGGCTGTTTTACTGAATAAAGTATTTATTGGTCATTGTAAGATGGTTCCACAATCAATCTCACAGCAGCACTGAAAACATCACAAACCAAGTGCCATGAATGTGGGCAGCACTGGGAATTTATGCTGCTGCAAAAAGGATTGTGGGGGGATGCAAAACTTGTCTGCATTTAATTGTTACCAAGACCCTTGATCATACATAAGGGTGTACAATCCCCAGCATACTTTCCTTTTCAGTACATGATTATGCAGACATGCCATCATCATTAGCATATAAGCATTTGTTGGTGACAGTGGAGCAATTATTGGGGTGGGTGGAAGCTTTTCCTACCCAAAAGGAAGGTTCAGGAACCATAGTAAAAATTTTACTGAAGGAAATAATTCCTAGGTATGGAGTAACAGAAATAACAGATTCAGGTAGTCTGACATTTTGGAGCAGCTATACGTATTCAAATATTTAAGGTATTGGGAATTTTACAACAGTTATATACTCCTTAACAATCCAAATTGTCAGGGAATGTAGAGAGGATGAATAGGACAATCAAAGAAAATTTAGCCAAAGTATGTATGCACACAGCATTAAAATGGCCAGAAGCCCTAAAACTAGTTTTATGGAAGATAAGAAATGCACCCAAGCAACCCACAGGACTATGTCTGCCAGAAATATTGTTTGGAAGACATTTGGCAGTGCCTGGGACTTATATCTTGGCAAGGACCAGCCTATTAGATGGAGATGAATGAGTGACACAATAGATATTGTATGCACAACAAACTTTTGAAACTTACAGGAGACAAGCTTATTGGTATCAGGGAGTGCCACTTGAAATAAAAGTATATTTATATTCAACCTGGAGATCAAGTATGGGTAAAAAATTATCAGAGAAAGAATAAATTTGAACTGAAATGGTCTTTACACTGTATTACAGCATACTTATTATGCAGTAAAGTTGCATGAAAAGATTCCTGGATTCATCATTCACTTGTAAGAAGGCTGGTCACTGACAACCACAGAAATTGCTAACTTCATGTTGCATCCCATGATAGTCTTGTTGGGTTTGATTTTGTTATGTCTATCACTTACATTAATATTATATATTAAAATATTGAAAATGAATAGGCATTTTAAGAAATTCTAGGAATTCTGTCTAAAATATTAGCAGGCATGCTGAATAAAACCAAAGGGGGGATTGTTGGGATTTAAAATAAGTTTACTTATAGAATATTAGAAATTAATTGTGTAGGTTTAAGTTCAATTGTAACTTGCTCACAGCTTAGCACGAGTGGGCCCTGCTCAAAACTTGGCATAGGTACACTTTAAATGAACTCCATTCGTTAGCATAAATGGCTAAGCAGGGGAGGAAATAGAGAAAGACTGGATACCTTCATTTAAGGGATTGAGACCCTGGTACTGAGAAGAGGGCGCAAAGGCTGGCCCAAACTGAAGAGCAGCTAATGGCCTGCCCATGTGGACATGGAGAAAGAATACAATGAGGTGCTAGAAGATCCCAGACCATAAATCACTATTGGACCAAGTGGTACACGCAGTGCACATGAAGATCAGGTACACAGACTGTAAAAGTATAAAGGCCCAAGGATTTCTTTGTTCAGAGTACCTCTCTGGAGGCACTCAGCTCGAGCTGAAATAAACTGACTGCCTCACAACCCAGGGTCCGAACTCTTCTTTAACAAAAAGTATAAATCATTTTTCTTCGTAAACTCTTACCTTTACACAAGGCTAGGTGGAAACTGGCTATTTTATCTAAAAGGTTATGATAGTTTGGCATTTAGGGAAAGAAATGGGAAACACCCACGGAAGTGATTTCTCTGAGAGAGGCTGCTGGGAGTTTCTTCTCTGCTTGAGATCAGGCCAATAGCTGTCCAGTTCTGAGAACTAACAGCATTTTGCACCACTGAAAAGTAAGTTCACCTTTGTGAATACCACCTTTTAAAAATCCAAGCCCGGGAACTTCTTCCTCTTTCTTTCCGGCCTTTCAAGGTAGCAGAACTCTGGTTCGGCTGGCCCGCTCCCCTGAGGCCTGTGCGGGGGGCTGGGCTGGACTCCAGCGGCTCCCAGGCGGGGGATGGAGACTTCGGAGGACTCCCCAGGCCAGGCCAAGCTGTGTTGCAATGCTGGCTTCTCCTGGGAAGCCCTCCAGATCCCGTTCTGGTGGGGTGGCCCCCGGCCCTAGGCTGGGCCAGGCCACGGCTGCTGACATCTCACCAACATCCTCCTCCTGGCCTGCACAGGTCCCTCCCAGCAGCTGCCGGCCTGAAATCTGACACCATGACTGCCTGCCGTGGCTTGGGCCAGATGTAACCCTTTCACTACACAGATGAGACCTGCAGAATTTGATCCTCTCTCCAAAGAGAGAAAAAGACAGGAGCGATCAACATGTACAGAGACAACATGAAACATCAAGGTCAGTAAAAGAAGGAGTCAAGCCTCAGATGGAAGGAGAACGAGGAGATGCTGTAATAAGCTGAAATATTCTTTTGGTAGGGTCTTGGAGATGGACAATAATGTTCTGAAAAATAACTCCTTTAATTCATGAAAGAGTATTTGGAGGGAATGAAGTATTCAATCTGTAGGTCTGAGCAAAGATATCCATTGATGAAGCTAAGCAGATGATGGAGTAGCTGTGATCCCATGAGAAGCTTGAACAGAGAGAGAGAGAGATGAGAGCTGAGGAAGACCCTTTGTCCCCAGGGAGGGAAGAAGAAAATCTCTGTTCCCAGAGATGATCACAGAGACAGATGGAGAGAACTTTTGCCTTTGAATAACTCATCCTTAAAATAATACCCCTTGAGTTCATGGCCCATGGACACATCTCAAGGAAGGCTGTGAAAATGGGAGGAGAGCACAATGGCAGAATTTCTGACTGGGCGGCTGCCATTTGTGGAAATGAAAAGCCATGAGAAAACTGTTTTCTATTGGAGAACTCTCCATGGAATGCCAAGAGAAAACTCCTCTCCCTACAAGAACTGATGAAAGACTATTGTATAGTTGGTACTACTTTAACATCCCAGGTTTTCTCTACATTGTCAGTTGGGAAAGGAAAAAGGTTGGGTGGGGGGAGAAAAGGTTTCTGGAGGTTTCATCCTGTTTTCTTATTCTTGTAGTCCTGTTAATAAAGTTTCCTTTTTCCTTTTAAGTTTTAAGCCTGTTTTTCCCTTCTCCTAATCCATATCTCAGAGCAAGAAATGAGTAAGTGCCCTGGTGATTTTAGCCAGTGCTAAAACCCACCACATTATTTGGTGCGTTGGCTGGGAAACGCAAATTGGTGAATCTAAACTACTGTAAGGGTATACTCTATTAGGAGGTGCTGAAGCTGGTAGCTCAGTACAGGCAAGGCTACCACAGTACCAGGTCAAAAAAGAAGCAAGACTAAGTGAGAGTGTATTTCAAATAGGCACACTTGCACAAAATATGTGCTTACAAAGCCAGCCACACAGAGCAATACAGAAAAATACAGCAGCACTCTCAGAAACAGCACTAATGGCCTGTTCCTCTTTCCGGCTGATCAGGATGAAAGATCATTAATGGAAAATACATGCATATGCACAATAAGAATCCCTCCAGTAGCTAGCCCATGTTCTGGGGTGACTTTATGATGCTGAATTGTATCCCCATTCATCTGTTTAGTCCAGAAATAAGTTTTCTGCCTTTAGAATTAAATCTGAGAGCAAAGGGGGAGAGAAGGAAAAGCGGTGGAATATTTTCGTGGCTGTATTCAAAAACATAGAGATAAGAGCTTCAGCTCTCTCTCTCTCTTGGTGTGTGTTGTCTGCAGCACAGTGGGAGAGAGCTCTCCTTTGCTCTTAGTTATTGTTTTTAGTTAGCTGAGGCAGAGAAGTTCCCCAGACTGTAGCTCCAAAACATTTGCAGTACATCGATAACATCATTGTGTGATGGAACAGGGCAGCAAAAAATATTTAAAAAAAAAAAGAGGAAATCATCCAAATTCTCCTAAAAGCTGCTTTCGCCATCAAAAAGAGTAAAGTTTAAGGACCTGCTCAAAAGATCCAGTTCCTAAGAGTGAAGTGGCAAGATAGATGACGCCAAATTCCCACCGATGTCATGAACAAAATCACAACACCTCCACCAACCTACAAAAAAGAAACACAAGCTTTCCTAAGTGCCATAGGCTTTTAGAAAATGCATGTTCCTGAATACAGCCAAATTGTAAGCCTTCTTTACTTAGTTACCCTCAAAAAAAACTACTTTCCAGTGGAGCCCTGAACAACAGCAAGCCTTTGCCCAAATTAAGCAAAAGATTGCTCATGCAGTAGCCCTTGGCCCAGTCAGGACAGGACCAGATGTGAAGAACGTGCTCTACTCCTCAGCCGAGAGCCATGGTCTGTCCTGGAGCCTTTGGCAGAAGGTGCCTAGTGAGACTCGAAGCTGACCACTGGTATTCTAGAATTGAAGCTACAGAGAGTCCAAAGACAAATACACCCCAACAGAAAAGAAAATTTTAGCAGCCTATGAAGGAGTCCAAGCCACCTCAGAGGTAACAGACACTGAAACAACTCCTCCTAGTACCCTGACTACCAATGCTGGGGTGGATGTTCAAAGCAAAAGTTCCCTCTATCCACCATGCCACCAATGCCACATGGAGCAAAAGGATTGCTCTCATTGCACAGCATGCCTGTACTAAAAAATTTAATCACCCTAGTGTCGTTCTAATTAGGAACGGCAAGAAGAACGACAGACTCTCAAGGGAGTCAGAACAGGAGAATTCTCTAGTTTATTCCTTTAGGCTTGTTATATAGATTAGTTCGTGGAAAGTACAGAAAGGAAACTCTTATTGGTTAATAAATCACTACATCACCATCATTGGTCAGTGGTGTATACCACCCCCTGACCTTCTCTTGCAAAGACAACAAGAGACAGGAAAACAGCACCTGGCAGTTATTTTCTGTCTCTAAGAATTGTTTTGATTCCTCCTTAAAACTTCCCAGGCTAGCTCTCCAGAGCTAGCATCCATACCCTAGAATTTTGGAAATAATTACAAACTGGCCCAAAAGTAAAAACTTTGGTTGGTCTCACTGGCGAAAAGAAACAACAGCAAGTGACACGTGCTGAAGAAGCTCCACCATACAACCAACTGCCAGCAGAAGAAACACACTACGCTCTTTTTACTGATGGTTCCTGTCGCATCGTAGGAATGAAACAAAAGTGGAAAGCAGCCGTATGGAGCCAAACATGACAAGTTGCAGAAGCTGCTGAAAGAAAAGGTAGATCAAGCCAACTTGCTGAACTCAAAGCCGTTCAACTAATCCTAGACATTGCTGAAAGAAAAAAGTGGCCAAAAGTCTACCTCTACACTGATTCATAGATGGTAGCCAATGCTCTGTGAAAATGGCTAGAGAGGTGGAATAAGACTGATTGACAGCCTAAGAGAAAACAAATCTGGGCTGCTAAAGAGTGGAAAGACATCACTGCCCGAATAGAAAAACTATCTATGAAAGTCTGCCATGTAAATGCTCATGTCCCCAAGAGTAGGGCTAATGAAGAGCACCAAAATAACGAGCAGGTAAATCAAGCTACAAAGATAGAAGTGTCAAAGATAGACTTAAATTGGCAACACAAAGAAAAATTATTCCTAGCTCGATAAGCTCATGATGCCTCAGGTCATCAGGGTAGAGATGCCACCTATAAGTGGGTACAAGACCAAGGAGTGAATTTAACCATAGACAATATTTCTCAAGTTATCCATGACTGTGAGACATGTGCTGCAATCAAGCAGGCCAAGCAAGTAAACCCCCCCCTATGATATGCTGGGCAGTAGTCCAAATATAAATATAGAGAGGCCTGACAAATTGACTACAACACATTGCCCCAAACACGCCAAGGTAAGCACTACGTGCTCACAATGGTAGAAACCACCACAAAATGGTTAGAGACCTATGCTGTGACTCACACTACAGCCCATAACACCATCCTAAGTATTTAAAATCAAGTCCTTTGGAGATATAGTACCCCTGAGAAGATTGAATCAAACAACAAGACTCATTTTAAGAACAGGACACTAAATGATTCACACGAACGCCTCTCAGTGTTAGAACAGGAAAGAACCAACTTTTGTTCTCTGACTCCAGTATTTATAGATACTCGACAATGACCAGGGATTGGATAACTGAGTTACCACCTTCCCAAGCACACTGATCATGCAAAATGTCCATCAAAAGACATTTCTTAGAAGGAATGTGATAAACAACTTATGTTTATAGAACTTTCATGGGAAAGTAACTAAAACTATGAAAACATTATCAGAAGGCTTTAGTTTTCAGGGCAACACACCTGGACTAGGGAACATGGCATTAAATGGGTATACCATATCCCCTACCATGCACCAACTGCAAGCAAAGTCGAGAAATACAATGAACTGTTAAAAACCACCTTAAAAGCATTGGGTGGGGGATCTTTCAAAATTAGGAGCAGCATCTAGCAAAAGCCACTTGGTTAATTAACACCTGAAGTTCCACCAACCAAGCAAGCCCTACCCAATCTAAGCCCCTGCATACAGTAGACAAAGTCCCAATGATACATGTCAGAGGTCTGTATGGGAAGACTGTTTAGATCAATTCTGCCTTGAATACAAACAAACCCATTCATGGAGCTGTCTTTGCTCAAAGACCAAGCTGCACATGGTGAATAATGCAGAAAAATGGAACAACACGATGTGTACCTCAAGGACATCTGATTGTTGGATGAAAACCATGTGTAAATATCACTGTTTGCTAAATGTCATTGCCATTGTCTGTATATAACTGTATACTGTATATTATATATATGGATGGATAAATGTATGTGTGTGTAGAATTAGAATATATGGTAGTTTTGGTAGTAAGCTGATGATATGGGGATAAGGGGTGGAATGTCCTAGGGTAACTTTATGATGCTGAATTGTATCCCCATTCATCTGTTTAGCCCAGAAATAAGTTTTGTGCCTTTAAAATTAAATCTGAGAACAAAGGGGGAGAGAAAGAAAAGTGGTGAAATTTTTTTGTGGCTGTATTTAAAAACTTAGAGATAAGAGCTTCAGCTCTCTCTCTCTCTCGGTGCATGTTGTCTGCAACACAGATAGCAGGAGAGAGCTCTCCTTTGCTTTTAGTTTTTTTAGCTAGCTGAGGCAGAGAAGTTCCCTGGACTGTAGCTTTACTTTTTCTTAGAACTGATCAGCCTTGCTCTAGACTGAAAACCCAGGAGCTCATACCTGTGACCCACTGGGGCTCAGGACACAGCATTTTCCAGTACAAAAAGAACTGATAAGAGACTGAGTGAGCCGAGCTACACCCCACAAAAGGGACTCTCTCTCTAAATCTACCATCTCTTCAGAACAATAAAAAGTTCAGGTTTTTTATATTATTAATTTTCTCATATTTGTGAATACTTTGCTTGTTAAATAAACAGTTTTTTCCACTTTTTTTAGAAAAAAAATTATATCTCCCAAACAGATGAAGGAAAGGTCCACTTGAATTTACTTTTTAGAAGGACCCCTTCAAAGGTTTCCTCCCAAATTTTGCCCTAAACCAATACAGCCCCATTCCTGGCAATTTGGCATAAGAATTCTCAAAGCCTGCAGCCTCACTCCAGCTGTTGGTACTCAGACCTCATGCATGCGCACATGCAAACACACACGCACTGGGCTCCTCCAGTAACTGGCCTTAGACACTCAGTCAATCCAGAACTGGCACCTGAATTCCCTGGTCTGCCAGTTGCCTCACACAGACACATGTACACACAAATAGCTCACTCTAGTGGCTCATCTGGACTTATGGCCTTTCCAATAGCTCTCTCTGAGATCCTCTGGTCTCTCCAGTAACTGCCTCCAACTTACCATCTCTCCAATATCTGGCTCCCAAGCCTCTCATCCTACTTTCTGGCTAGTCCAGCTTGAATTTTACTAGCTATTACACACACCCACTGTGATAGATTGGCATTTAAGAAAAAAGTAGGAAACATCTAAGGAAGTTAAGGTTTGCTGGAGGTTGATGGGAGTTTCCTCTCCTGGCCAATAACTGGCCATTTCTGAGAATTGACAGTAGTTTTGACCATTGAAAAGTGAGATCAACCTATGAACACCACCCTTTAAAACTTAAGCCTGGGAATTTCTCTCTCTCTTTGGTTTCCAGTTTTGAAAGGTAACAGAACTCCAGCTGGCTCCTGTCCCCTCCCCAGGCCATGCAGCCTGGCGGGGAGGGGGGGGGGGCTGGGCTCGGCCTGCCATGGTTTCCAGGTGGGGGATGGAGCCTGCAGGGTTTCCCACAGCCCCAGGCCACCGGGCTCTGCTGTGGCTTCCCGGGAAGCCTCCAGGAAGCCTCCGGGGTGGCTGAAGCTTTTCCCAGAAGGGACCCAGCTCTAGGCACCGCTGAGCTGAAACCCCGCACCATGAATACCTGCTGCGGCTTGAGCCAGATTTTAACCCTTTCACTACCCAGATGAGACTTGCAGATTTAATCCTTTTTCCAGAGAGAGGGAGAGAACATAAACTATCAAAGCCAGTGAGGAAAGGAATTAAGCCTCGGATGGGAAGAGAATAAGGAGACGCCTTAATAAGCTGAAATATTCTTTTGTTAAAGCTATGAAGATGGACAATAGTGTTCTGAAAAAACTCCTTTAATTCATGACAGAGTATTTTGGAGGGAATGGAGTATTTCAAAGTGTGGATCAAAGCAAATGATGAAGTAGTTGTGATCTTATGAGTTCCTGGAACAGAAAAAAGAAGTGAGAGTTGTTGAAGATTTGGGGCCCTTAAGAGACAAAGAGAAAAGTTCTGTTTCCAGAGATGATCACAGAGACAGATGAAGAGAACCTTTGCCTTTGAATAACTCATCCTTAAAATGACACCCCTTGAACCATGGCCCACGAACACACCTCAGAGTGGTGTGAAATGGAAGGAGAAGACTGATGGCAGCGTTTTCCAGGCGGCTGGCATCAGAGATATAGAAAGCCATGAGAAAATGGTTTTCTTGTGAAAAACTCTCCATTAAATGACAAAAGAAAACTTATTTTTCTCTACAAAGAGTGATGAAAATACTATAGCGAAGTTGGGACTTCTTTAACCACCAGGTTTTGTCTCTGTGTTATCAGTTGGACAAGGGAATGGTTGGGTGCTGGGGGAAAAGGGTTTTCTGGAAGTTTTATTCTGGCTTCTTATTCTTGTAGTTTTGTTAATAAACTTTCTTTATTCCTTTTAAGTTTTAAGGCTGTTTTGCCCTTCTCTTAATCCATATCTCACAGCAAGAAATGAGTAAGTTTTCTAGTGAATTTCTAGCTAATGCTTTTAAACCACGACACCAACACAACTGGAAGACACTCCAGTTGCTGAGACCTCAGGCTCAGGAGTCCCTATAATTCCATGATCCCTTCTGCTGGCATTTAGAGCACTATGTATGCATGCAAAATAAAAAACCTCCTCGTCTAAGAAGACTAGTCGAGGCATTTGATAATTGTCCTTTAAGTACCATATACTAAGTCTTGTACAATCCCAAAATGCTCTTCCCCTGCAACCTATGAGTCCTATATCCCTGAAGGCAGAACACACACTCACACACACATTCCTTGGAGTCTGCACAGTAATATAAGGGGAGCTTCATCTGTTGATTCCTCTCAGCAGGTCTCATGCCCAGACAATGGTCTGACTTGCAAAACTAAGGGTTTGTCTGAACCCAAAATAATACAAGTGTAGTGAAAAAAAGTAAAAATTTATAGTAGAACATAAAAACCCTTATGATAGATCATTAAAGTATTACCCATGTTCTACCTTGAGGAATTCTCAAACATTTCCTTATAATGGAAACATAACAAAGAGAATGGCTTCACAACCACTCCCACTCATAATCACAGAGAATATCTCTTTTTTAGTCAGTTAAAAAAAACACAGAAACTACAATTGTTTACGAGGAAAAGTAATACTAGGAACATACTATCTTTAATATGAGAATTATACAGTCTTTATAATAAAAAGCTTTAAGAACTTTAATGCCTACTTCACTCAAGCTTTAAACTTGTTCTGCTCCTCTGCCCAACTTCTTTCTTTAACTCATTAGTGCACGTGCTTCTTCGCTATCGGCTTGTACTTTCTCCAAATACACCACCCAAACATCTGCCTTTCATACCACACATCCATGTTGCATTCCCTTGGTCTCATAAGCAAGGGTCATCCCAATGGTTTCATTATTTAAAGTTTCTAATTTTTTTCCTGTTGACATACACAGGAAGTATCCAAAATATATGATCCTGTTCCAGTCTTGCATAATTTTTACACGCCACACTTGGTGAGGTAAAAGTGGCAGTAGCAGCAACTGAGGTAAGTCCAGGGGTGAGGGTTAGATCAGGCTGTACAGGGGGGGTCACCAGCTCAGGAACAAATGAGCAGCAGCCTCGAGCCTCGTGTGGACCCGGAAGCCCCCGGCAGCCAATCAGATGAAGAGGGGGCGTTGCCAGAACCATCTGTCTTGGTTTGACACTGGCCAAACACCAGGAACCCACAAAAGCTGCTCACTCACCCTTCCCTGCCACAGCTGGACAGAGGAGAGAAAAATGTAATGAAGGCTTCATTAGTTGAGATAAGGACCGAGAGAAAACACTCCAAGGGCAAAACAGGTTCAACTTAGAGGTACAAAATGAATTTATTACTAACAAAGTCAGAGGAGGATAATGAGAAGTAAAATAAGCCCTTGAAAACACCTTTTCTTCCCCTAACCCCTCCTTCCTTCCCACCAACAGTGCAGGGAGACAGGGACTGGGTGTTTTGGTCAGTTCATCACCTGAGGCTTTCTTACGCTGTTCAGGGAGAGAAGTCCTTCCCCTGTGAGACCATGGAGTCTCTTCCCATGGGAGACAGTTTTCTGTGAACCTCTACAATGTGGATCCACTCTTACGAGCAGCAGTCCTCCCAAAACTGCTGTGGCATAGGTCACTCTTCCACGGGGTGCAATCCTCCAAGGACAGTCTGCTCCAGCCTGGAAGCAGGGGCCCTCTCTCTCCACCAGGTCTCCCACTGAATCACAGCCTCCTCTAGGCATGCACCTGTTCTGGTGTGAGCACCTCCCTCACAGGCTGCGGATAGATCTCTGCATCCCCCATGGACCCCCATGGGCAGCAGGGGGACAGCCTGATTCACCATGGTCGTCACCATGGCCTGCAGAGGAATCTCAGCTCCGGCACCTGAAGCACTTCCTGCCCCTCCTTCTTCATTCACCTCGATGTCTACATAGTTGTTTCCCTCACATGTTCTCACCTCCTCTTCTTCTCTGGCTGGAAAATTACAACTGCATGCCAAATTTTGTTTTGATTTTCTTCTTAAATATGTTATTGCATAGGCGTTACCACCATCTCTAATTGCCCCAGGCTTGGCCAGCGGCACATCCATCTTCAGAGCCATCAGGGATTGGCTCTGCCGAACATGGTGGAAGCTTCTAACAGTTTCTCACAGAAGACACCTCTGTGGCCCCCCCACTACCAAGAAACAGGCAATGCAAAACCAACACAGCATCCAAGAGAGATTTAAATGGCTCTAGGGAGAGTGAGCGATCTAGAGAACAGCAAACAGGAGTGGGAAAACGGGCATGGCATGCAGTGTAGGCATGGCATGGCAGTTTGCACGGCACATTGCACAGGAAGAACAAGCAGGAAGGGCTCCTCTCTGATCATCTGGGAGCAGCCAATAGATGCAGCAAAGTCTTGGTAGCTGGTGAAGAGCACAAAGAGATCCTTTCATCCCCAGCCTTAATAGCTGTCTTGGTTTGAAAGACAGGTGTCTGATAAGGAAGGCAGGAGCCTCCCTTGGAATGGAAAATATGACCCCCTTCCCTCTGAATTATTATAATTTTGAAATTAAGGGGCTTTCAGGAAAAGATATGAGAAAAGGAATAACAGTTCTTTAATAGTGTGTGTATGTATAACAAGGCAAACAAACAACAACAATGGTAACAACAACAAACAAGAGCAGAAAGCCCAATAAACAGTCTCTTCCCACTGTTTAAGCAATTTCCCCTTTGGTGTAGTTACGGTCGCAGCAGGCAGGGGTGCTGGCAGGCTCCCAGACAGGCAGGGCAGGTGCGATGACTCCCCCTCAACTGCAGGCGGCGCTGTGGCACGAGTCCGGCTGTCTACATGGACAATGGCAGATGGGTTCAGCGGAAGGGATGGAAATGGGGCTTCCTTTACAAACCCTCAGGGGCAGCCGATCCCGGTGCCCCCTCTGGACAGCAAAAAGGAGCTGTAGCAGGGACTTCGGAGTAGCAAGGTGGGAAGGCAGGGATGAGCAAAGTCTTGGAGTGGTAGATGAGATGTATCAGAAACCTGTCAGCTGTAGCTGGAACTGCGGGGCGTCCCGACAGGGCAGGGGGTACAGAGCTACAGTGTAGCGAAAACTCGGAGCAGTGGCAAAAATACCCAAAAAAACCAGAAGGGGTGGGGCGGGGCAGGGTCAGCGGCAGCCTGGGTCCCGAGCAGGGCAGAGAAAAGGGTCCCTGGGAGAGGAAAGGGCTTGGGATCCCGGGGTTTTCCCCCAAGGCACAAGTGCAGATAGTGAAAGTCCTTTCTTAGTGAGGTAGGGTGCTAATAAGGTCCCAGTTCAGTGACTGCTCTCACAAGCAGATGCTCACCCCACAGCAGAAGCAGCAGGACTGGTCTGGGCTCCGGCGGCAGCAGTGAATTCCCTCCCCCTAGCAGCAGCTCCAACTGTCCTCCTCCGAAGCCAAGCACAAGAGAGCTAGCAGTTGTCCCAGCCCCTTCTTTTTCCAGACCAATTCTCACTGTATCTCTGCCCTTCCCAGAGGAAACCCCCAGGTAAAAAGAGAGAGTAGCCAGTTGTACCCCTCCCCTGAGCTGAAGCCACTTCTTATGTCTCTCTTAAGTACCTGGTCGATACTGTCTCCTAGTGACACATATGGGGGAAAATTCTTTGAGAGAAAGAAACAAAAGATAGAATCTTAAACCCCAACATTAGCGTACTAGTGTATGCTTCCTCAGTTATGGTGTTGACATGCCATAGAGCTCAATCCCCTGTAGCTGTGGGAGTCACTGACCCAGCTGTGCCAAGAGGCCTCCAGACAGACAGACCTACCTGCTGATGGTAGATGCAGCTCTCCAGGTCACAGGTTGCTGGGAATGCTTGATGCCTCTATGTGAGGCTGGGGCAGACAAGCAGTTCTTTTGCAGAAGATGTGCTGTGGTTGAGGAGCTGTGTCGCCAAGTGAAGGAGCTACAGGAAGAAGTGAACAAGCTACATAGTATTTG
This sequence comes from Poecile atricapillus, assembly GCF_030490865.1. Classification (NCBI taxonomy): domain Eukaryota; kingdom Metazoa; phylum Chordata; class Aves; order Passeriformes; family Paridae; genus Poecile; species Poecile atricapillus. The sequence continues at coordinate 94,348,061 of NC_081288.1, read as the reverse complement.
AGTGAACGAGCAAGAGATTGAACAGTTATTTTCAGAGACACTACAGTCCCAAGACTCTCAGGAGTCTCAAGCCTCCATTGTAGTGGAGAAGCAGGTGGACTCAGAACCCTGCAGGGTAATTAGTCAACGTTCTGTTAAAGAGGAAGGCTGGAAGCAGGTCACATGTACCAGGAGGAAGGTTCCTCCTCCTTCTCAAAATTTGACAAGTAGGACTGGCATTTTCTACAACAGGTATGAGGCCCTGGAACTAGAAGGCCAGACAACTGATGAGATGGGCGAAGGTCCTTCTGGGATAGAGGGGCCTCCTAAAGCAACCCCACCTGTACGTACATCACGATCTCCTCTGTTAAGAGGAGAAGAGAGTAGTTGTAATAAGAGACTCCCTCCTAAGGGGAATGGAGGGTCCAATATGCAGACCGGACCCAACTCACAGGGAAGTCTGTGGTCTCCCAGGGGTTTGGATAAGGGACATTACTGGAAAACTTTCCAGTCTAGTAAGGCCTTCTGGTTACTATCCCTTATTGGTTGTTCAAGCCAGCAGTGACAAAATAACAAAGGGAAGTCTGAGGGCAATTAAAAGAGACTTCAGGGCCCTGGGGCAATTGGTAGAAGGATCAGGAGCACAGACTGATTTCCTTGAATCTTCTGGTAACAAGGAATAATATTGATAGGAATATGCAGATCCATCAGGTCACTATGTAGCTCTGAGGTTGGTGTCAGCAGAAAAATTTTGGGGTTTTTTGACCATGGGATGATCTACTCAACACCTTGTCTACTGACACCTGGTGGGATACACCTTTCTCAGAGGGGAAAAAGCTCTAGCGCAGGAGCTAGCAGGGCTCATTGATAGAGCTTTAAACTAGATTGGAAGGGGGGACAAAACCAGGCTTGCCAGTGCTGAGTGATGGGACAGTGTGCCAAAACTTGAGGAAACAAGCACTAATGGGATCCCTCAATATACTTCACGAGGTGTTGGCTACAATGTGCCACACCTGAAATGTTTCTATACCAGTGCACACAGCATGAGGAACAAACAAGAGGAGCTCAAAGCTTTGGCCCAGTCCCAGAGATTTGACATCATTGGCATAAGTGAAACCTGGTGGGATGAGTCCTGTGACTGGAGTGCCCTGTTGGATGGTTCCAGGTTCTTCAGGAGGGATAGATAGGGAAGGTGAGGCAGGGGGTGGCATTCTATGTAATAGAAGGATTAGAATGTATGGAGCTCACAGTTGGCAATGAAACAGTTGAAAGCCTCTGGGTAAGAATCAAGGGATGAGAAAGTAAAGCAGATGTCACTGTGGGAGTCTACTATAGACCTCCTAACCAGGACAATGACGCCAATGAATTATTCTTTGAACAGCTAAGGAACACTTCCAAGTCAACTGCCCTTGTCCTTATGGAGACTTCAACTTGACAGAAATTAACTGGGAGCATCATGTAATCCAGGCCAGAAGATTTCTTAAAAACCTGGATGACAACTTCATGGAACAGGTACTAAGGAAGCCACCTTGGAAAGATGCCCTCCTCGACCTACTGCTTGTCAATAGAGTGGATCTTGTGAGTGAAGTGGTGATTGGCAGCCACCTTAGCCACAGCAACTACAAAGCAATTGAGTTTAAAATCTCTAGTGACAAAAGGAAAAGTGCCAGAAAAACCTCAACCCTGAACACAAGAAGAGCAGACTTCAGGCTGCTCAGGAAACTAGTAAGTTCGTTCCCCTGGGAAAATGTTTTTACAGGTGCTGGGGTCCATCACTGCTGGTCACTTTTTAAGCATCACATCCTAAGGGCAAAGGAGCAGGTGATTCCCAAATGTTGGAAGTCAAGCAGGCGAGGCAGAAGGCCGGCTTGGCTGAACAGGAATCTTCTCTTGGAAATAAGGCAAAACAGGAATGTATATGGCCAGTGGAAGCAAGGTCAAGTGACATGGGAAGAATACAGAGATGCTGCTCATTTGGATTGAAAGGGACCTTTAAAGATCATCTAGTCAAAACCCCCCTGAAATGAACAGGGACATCCTTAACTAGATCAGGCTGATCAGAGCCCCATCCAATCTAACCTTGAATGTTTCCAGTGATGGAGAAACATTTGAATCTACCCTCTTTTAGTTTAAAACCATTACCCCTTGTCCTACTGAAAAAGGCCCTGCTAAAAAGGCTCACTCAGTCTTTCTTATAAGCCCAAACCTTGAAAGACCACAATAAGGTCTCCCCAGAGCCCATCCTAAACAACCCCAACTGTTTCAGCCTTTCCTAATAGGAGAGGTACTCCACCCGTCTGATCACTTTTGTGGCCCTCCTCTGGACCCACTCTAAGAGGTCCATGTCTTGTACTGAGGACTCCAGAGCTGGATGCAGCACTCCAAGTGGGGCCTCACCAGAGAAGAGCAGAGTAGAGAGGAGGAATCACCTCCCTTGACCTACTGACCACGCTGCTTTGGATGCAGCCCGGGACATGGCTGGTTTCTGAGCTGCAAATTCACATTGCCAGCTCATGTCCAACCTCTCATCCACCAGCACCCCCAAGTCCTTCTTGGCAGGTGTTGCCGCTGAAGATGAATAGATCACACTGACACAGGTCGAGGTGTGGTGAAGGAAAGAGAGAGGTTTATTTTTCCCTCCAGGATTTATAGGCTCCTGACCACAGCCAGGGATTGGGTGGTCAGGATAACACTTTCTCACTGCACTGGCCATGAGAGATGCCCATCACAAGACGTGTAACAGAAAGAATGTACACATATCTATGTTTACAGTTACTGTCCTGGGAAAGTCTTTAGAAAACTATGTTAGCAAGCTCAGAAGCTGAGTTTTCAGGGCGACAGCAGGGATGCTCTCAATTTGTTCATCCTCCAGTCTGGATTGATACCAGGGGCTGCCCCAACCCAGGTGCAAAACCTTGCACTTGGCCTTGTTGAACCTCATGAGGTTCATATATGACCACTTCTCAAGCTTGTCCAGGTCCCCCTGGATGGAATCCAGTCCCTCAGGCATGTCAACTACACCACATGTTCATGTCTGTCTTGTACTAGAGAGCCCAGAACTGGACAAGAGATTACACCTGGAGTCCCAAATGGTGCATTGGGTTTGCGTGGCCAGGTTTTGGTAGCAGGGGGCTACAGGGGTGGCTTGTGTGAAGATGCCAGAAGCTTCCATTATTTCCAACAGAGCCAATGCCAGCCAGCTCCAAGATGGACCTGGCCAAGGCCAAGCAAATTGGAGATGGTATTAACACCTCTGTAACAACATATTTAAGAAGAAAAAAAGAAAAAGTTATTGCACAGGATTGCAGCCAGAGAAGAGCGGATTGAGAATATGTGAGAGGAACAACAAAGGTCAGTGGAAAAGGAGTGGGAGGAGGTGCTCCAGACATCAGAGATGTGATTCCCCTGCAGCCCATGGTGAAAACCATGGTGAAGCAGCTGTGCCCCTGCAGCCCATGGAGATCCATGGGGACCAAGTTACATCTGCAGCCCCTGGAGAAGACCCATGCTGGAGCAGGTGAATGCCTGAGAAGAGGCTATGAACCCATGGTAGTCCCATGCTGGAGCAGGGTCCTGGCAGGGACCTGCAGACCCATGGAGAGAGGAGCCCACACTAGAGCAGGTTTCCTTGTAGGACTTGGGACCACATAGGGCATTGGAGCAAACTGTGCCTGAAGGACTGCCTCCCATGAAAAGGGACCCACGTTGGACTGGTTCATGAAGAGCTGTACCCAGTGGGAAAGACTCACGTTGGAGAAGTTTGTGGAGAACTGTCACCCATGGAAAAGACCCTAAGATGGAGAAGGGGAAGGGTTCCTCTCCCTGAAGAGGAAACAGCAGCAGAAACCACCTGTGATAAACTGACTGTAACCTACAGTCCCTGCCTCCCTGTGTGTGCTGGTTTTCCATTAGTTGATATTTAGTAAGAAAGAAGAAACCACCCACGGAAATTATTTTTCTGAGAGAAGCTGCTGAGAGCTTCCTCTGTGCCTGGAAAAAAAAAAACAATAGCTGGCTAGTTCTGAGATAGACAAGTGATTGAACCGTTTAGAAGTTGGATCCGCCTCTGTGAGATCCACATTTTAAAAACAGACAAGCCTGGGAAACTCTCTTAGCTTCCAGCCTTGAACAGGTAACTGGGGGCCAGCCCCTGCTCGGCCTGTACGGCCTGGCAGGGCCAGGCCGGGGCTCTGCTGCGGCACTGGCCTCTCTCGGGAAGCCCTCCGGGTCCCGTTCCGGCAAGGTGGCTGGGGCCCTTTCCCAGGGGAGAGCCGGCCAAGCCCTTTCCAGCGGTGCCGCTGGGCCAGGCTGGCCCTCGGCTCGGCTGAAATTCTGCTGCCACTGAGTTTCACCAGAAACTGCCAGGCAGGGGGAGGGGAAGCCATCGGTCCGTGGCATGCTACCTCTGGGCTGAGATCCTAGCTGCCCTCCCCCAATGCAGCCACTGAAAATCGTCCAGCATAAACAGCTCCAACCAATGCCCCCAGCAGAGATCACATGACTATCCACAGGCCTGGGCAAGATTTAATCCTTTCACTACACAGATAAGACCTGCAGACCTCGATCCTCTCTCAAGGGAGAGAAAAGACACATAGAAAGACAACATGAAGACACCAATCTCAGTAAAGGGGTCAAGCCTCAGATGGGAGGAGAATGAGGAGATGCCCTAATGGGGCTGAAAGTTCTTTTGGTAGGGCCATGGAGATGGACAATGATACACTGAAATATCCCCTTTAATTCATGAGAAATGTATGGGAGGTTGAAGTGTTCAAACTGTAGATGTGAGCAGAGGTATCCATGATGAAGCAAAATAGATGCTGAAGAGCTGTGATCCCATGAGAAGCTTGAACAGAGAGAGAGATGAGAGTGAGGAAGACCCTTTGCCCCTGGGGAGAGAAGAAGACCTCTGTTCCTAGAGATGAAGATGATCGCAGAGATAGATGGAGAGAACCTTTGCCTTTGAACAGCTCATCCTTAAAATAATACCCCATAAATTGACATGGCCCATTAACTCAACTGTGGGAAGGCTGTGAAAATGGGAGGAACTTCATGGTTGCAGATTTTCCCAGGCAGCTGCTATTCGTGGAAATGAAAAGCCATGAGAGAACTGTTTCTTGTGGAGAAGTCTCCATGGTATGGCAAGAGAAAGCTCCTCTCCCTAAAAGAACTGATGAAAGACTATTGTAGAGTTGGTAACTGATTCAAAATCCCAGGTTTTATCTCTGTTGTCAGTTGGGAAAGAAGTCAGGCAGGGGGAGGAAAAAGCTTCTCAATATTTTATTCTGATGCTTCTTATTCTTATAGTCCTGTTAATAAAGTTTCTTTATTCCTTTTAAGTTTTAAGTCTGTTTTGCCCTTCTCCTAATCCATATCTCACAGCAAGAAACGAGTAAGTGCCCTGGTGATTTTAGCTAGCGCTAAACCCACCACATTATTTGGTGCATTGTCTAGGAAACTCAAATTGGCGAATCTAAACCACTACACTAAATTGGTGTTTCTGCCCAGTTTCAAACTAAAACCGCTACACTGTGCCACTGGGGTAGGGGAAGGAGGTAGAGCCTGGGAAGGAGAGAGAGGTAGAGGGAAGGTGCTTTTAAGATTTGTTTTACTTTTCATTATCCTGCTCTGATTTTGACTGGTAATAAATTCAGTAATTTCCCCAAGTCAAGTTTGTTTTGCCCATGAGGGTAATTGGTGAGTGATCTCTCCCTGTCCTTATCTCAACTCATGAACTTTTTCTTACATTTTCTCTCCCCTGCCCAACTGAGGGGAGTGATAGAGTGGATTTGGTGGATGCCTGACATACAGCCAGGGTCAAACCACCACAGCTTAATAGAAGGAAACCATCTCTTCCCTCAAGTTGCTACTACACTTGCTGAAACAGCCCAGTATTTGCTAGAACTTCACTAGAAGGGCATACTGCTGTCTCATACTCAGTTTATCTTACAGGACCCTCATGTTCTTTTCTGCAAAGCTGCTTTCTAGCTAGTTGGTGCTCAGCCTGAACTGGTGTGGGGTGTTTACCTCCCCAGGCGCAGGATTTGGCATTTGTCCTTGTTGAACTGCATGAGGTGCCTACCAGACCATTTCTCCAGCCTATTGAGGTCCTTCTGAATAACAGCCCAGCCTTATAACATATTGACTGCTTCCCACTATTTGGTCTTATCTGCAAACTTGTAGACAGAGGACAAAGTTGTGTTATCCAGCTGTTTAAAAACATTGAACAGAATTTGCCCCAGTATCCATCTCTAAGAAATACCACTAGTAATTGACCACCAGTTGGACTTTGCATTGCTGATCACAACCCTCTAAGTCTAGCAGTCTGTCCTAGTTACAGGGATAGGGGCAGAGTCCAAATTGTGTATTCTACGCCCCATCTACATCATCTTTAGTAGACTGCCTCTTTAAGACCTGCAGCTGAACCAGAAGGACAGCCCAAGCCATTAGCAGTTGCCCCCATTCAAAGAGGAAATCCAAGACCAAATCAGTTCACATAGTGAGTGACAAAGGGGAGGAAGAACCTTCACAACCAGTGGAAGATACAATCATTAAATCCATGTCCCTGCGTGAGCTGCGTAAAGAGTTCACCTGTCAGACAGATGAGTCTATATTGACCTGGCTGCTCCAAATCTGGGATGCCACAGCCAACAATACAAACTTAGATGGTGGTGAAGACAGGCAACTGGGATCCCTGTCCTGGGATGTGGTTATTGACCAGAGGATTGGAAAAAAGCAAGAAAATCTCAGCCTCTGGAGGCAACTCCTGTCAAATGAGGGAAATACACCTTTACAGAGAAGACCTCTATGTGCAGCAAGGCCAGTGAATCACTATGGTTCAAGGTATCCAGTGCCCAAGAGAAATAGCTGTGATGGAGATAATTTTTTCAGATGATGCGCAATTCCCTGAAAGTCTGGACTGCATTCAATGTACATCACAGATGTGGCGGAAATTTGTACAGCTTGGGCCAAAGATATAATCCCACTACTTAGCATTGCTGCAATGGAAGGAGGGAGAAGACAGAGTGATTGCTTTGGCTATCAAACTCTGGATATATGAAGACACTACTGCCACCCCATTACAGGCCCATGTATCAGCTGTGGAAACAGAACTGGCCAAGCATGTCCAGAACTGGGAAGAAAAAGTTGAAAGGTGACACCAGAAACTCAGAGAGGAGTTTAAGGAAGAAACTTTCCATGTCTCACCAATACAGACCAGTCTCTGCTATTAGGAGCAGGCATCCCCCAAGCCAGGGAGAGAGGTAATCTGTGGTTTTACTTGCATGAACATGGAGAAGACACAAGGAGATGAGATGGAAAACTCACCTCTGCCCTAGCAGCAAGAGTACGTGAGTTGAAAGGAGGAAAACTACCACAGGAAACTCATCAAGGATAAATGCTTGTCCTAAGGTGACTTTATGATACTAGTATCCCAAATCGCCTGGTTTATGTTAATATATTAAGTTCTGCACCTTTAAGACTGGCTGAGAGTGAAAGGGAAGAAAAAGAAAGGTGCAGTTTGTGTTGAAAGAAAACATCACTCCCCCGCATCCTGCTCCTGGGCTGTAGTGTCTGCAGCACAGACAGACAGCGGGACAGAGCTTCTCTTCAGCTTTTAGTTAGTTTTAGCTAGTTGAGGCAGAGGAGTTCCCTAGACTTTTTTTTTTCTTTTTTCCTTAGATCTGTTTAAACCTGCTCTAGACTGAAAAACACCCAGACAAACCCCAAGAGCTCACGCCTGTGGCCCACCAGGGCCTGGGCCTCGGCACTATCCAGCGCCGGAGAGACTGATAAGAACCTGAGCGGGCCAAGCTACACCACATGAAAAGGACTTTTCTTCCTGGATTTGCCATCCCATCAAACAGTGAAAGGTTTTATTGTTTAATATTATTCAATTTGTGTTACATAAACAGTTTTTTCCACTTCTCTCCAAAGAAATCTTTTTCCCGAACCAGTTGGGGGGAGGGGTCGTTTGAATTTTGCTTTCCTGAGGGAACCCCATCTGGAGGTTCTCTCCCAAATTTACCCTAAACTAAGACAATGCTGTTCCAGTTTCCTATGGACACGCCCCTAGGCAGAAGAGAAGGGATGATGTCATGTTCGATCCTCTGGAAGGGACCTCCAGGTCATATTTACAGGGAGGGAGCAATGAGTACCATAACTAGAACTAGAGGGACCTTGCCTCCCGCCAGGTAGAGGAAATTGACAATTTGATCAATTGGATCTATTTGATCTATTGGATCCGATAGCCTGGTGTCACCCTGAAAACTCAGCTTCTGAGCTTGCTGACATAGTTTTCTAAGACTTTACCAGGACAGTAATTGTAAACATAGAGATATGTATGCATTCCTTCTGTTACACGTCTTGTGATGGACATCTCTCACGGCCAGTGCAGTTGGGAAAGTGTTATCCTGACCATCCAATCCCTGGCCGTGGTCAGAAACCTATAAATCCTGGGAGAAGAAACAAACTCTCTTCTTCCTTTCACCACACCTCAAGCTGTGTCCGTGTGATCTATTCATCTCCAGCGGCAACAGCCTGGTACATCAGACCCACAAGTGTATAATGCTCTAGTTAACACGAGCACACAATGCATCCTGATGCCATCAAGATATGTAGGGACAGAATTTATCTCCATCTCTGGGGTGACAGGGGATTTCAGCAGCTGACTGCACTGGAAGTTGAAGTGAGCTTGACTGGGAAGGAATGGCAAAAACACCCCGTTGTGACTGGTCCAGAGAACCCATGCATCCTTGGAATAGATTATTTCAGAATCAGGTATTTCAAAGACCCAAAGAGATACCGTTGGGCTTTTAGAATAGCTGCTGTGCAGACAGAAGAAACTAGACCTTGCCTGGTCTCTCAGAAGACCTTTCTGCTGTAGGACTGCTGAGGCTTGAAGAGCAACTGGTTCCAACTGCTATTGCAACAGTACATCATCAGCAATACTGCACCAACTGAGATTCCGTGATTCCTATCCATAAGATGATTTGTGAACCGGAGAGCCAGGAAGTGGTCAGCAAGACTTACTCACCCTTTAATAGTCCTATATATCCAGTGTGTAAGTCCAATGGAAACTGACAGTAGACTATTGTGGCCTGAACAGTCACACTACTGAGTGCTGCTGTGCTGGACATGCTCAAATTCAGTATGAGCTCGAGTCCAAGGCAGCAAAGTGGCGCCACCATCGACATTCTAATGTGTTTTTCTCCATTCCTTTAGCAGCAGAGTGCAGGCCACAGTTTGCTTTCACCTGGAGGGGCATGCAGTACACCTGGAATCAACTGTCCCAGGTGTAGAAACACAGTCCCACTATTTGTCATGGACTGATCCAGGCTGCACTGGAAAAGGGTGAGGCTCCAGAACATTTGCAGTACATTGATGATGTCATCATATGGGGTGTGGAATTCAGCCTTGGCCACAAACCTGAGCCAGCTATTGCCTCTGAAGAGCCACCTATCAATCTGAAGCTGTGGGAATCTTTCATTTAAGTTACAGCAATCTAAAAGTCTTTCCCAAAATACCCCTCTGTTGTTATGTTAAATAAGTTATGTGTCAGTTACAGACTGGGTAATGTTGCTCCCTATATGGTTAGGCTACTAGAATGTTTGTCCCCTAAGGTTATATATCGTTGTGCCTTCCTTTATTCTTGTCTTTGGTTGGTCACCCTCACGAAGCTCCCCCTGGTTATTGTTGTTCGGCTTTTGGGCATTGTCCCCATTTTCTTTCATTCCTTATTAAAGTGTTATTTTCCTGGTTCCAACCATTGCTCCCACTCCTATTTATTTTCTCGCCACCCTCTGCCCTGAAATCAGGGGACCTAAAGGTTTGTTGCAGTCACCCTCACTGCAAAAATGGGGGAACACAGCAGAGGAAGCTTTGGAGAAAAGTATGACTGTAAGCCCTCTCTATCTTGTGATACGGAAGAAAAATTATTTTAAATGGGGCCCTGAACAACAACAGCCTTTTGAACAAATTAAACAGGAGATTGATCATGCAATAGCCCTTGGACCTGTCAGGACAGGACAGGATATGAAGAACATGCTCTACACTGAAGCTGGGGAGAATGGTCCTTCCTGAAGCCTCTGGCAGAAAATATCAGAGGAGAATCAAGGACAACCCCTGGGGTTCTGGAGTCGGGGATACAAAGGATCCAAGGCCTGTTACACCCTGTGGTGGCTTGACATTGACATTTGGGGAAAGAAGTAAGAAACACCCACGGGAGTGATTTCTTTGAGAGAAGCTGCTAGGAGCCTCCTCTGTGCCTGAAACAGGCAAATAGCTGGCTAGTTCTGAGAACTGTCAACATTTTGCACTACTTAGAAATTAGATCCACCTCTGTGATGATCCACATTTTAAAAACTACAAGCCCGGGAACTGGCTTCTCTTTGCTCCTGGCCTTGAAAGGTAACACAGCTCTGATGAGGCCAGCCCTCCTCCCCCATGGTCGGTGTGGCCTAAAGGAGGCCAGGCTGGACACCAGCGGCTCCTGGGCGGGGGATGGAGGCTGCGACGGCTGTTAACATCTCACTGACACTAAGCCTCCTCCAGTGCCCGACAGCTCCAGGGTGAGCCCTGCCCCCCCCCCCCCACCTCCCAGAGGCTGCCGGGCGGAGGGAGGCACCCAGCACAGCCTGAAATCCAACACCATGACTGATATGGCACTGGGCAAGATATTAACTCTTTCACTACACAGATGAGACCTGCAGACCTCGATCCTCTCTCCAGGGAGAGAAAAGGACTGACGACACGTAGAAAGACAACATGAAGACACCAAGGTCAGTAAAAGAAGTAGTCAAGACTCAGATGGAAGGAGGATGAGGAGATGCCGCAAAAGGCTGAAATATTCTTTTGGTAGGGCCATGGAGATGGACAATGATATACTGAAATATCTCCTTTAATTCATGAGAAATGTATAGGGGGGATGAAGTATTCAAACTGTAGATCTGAGCAGAGGCATCCATTGATGGAGACAAGCAGATGTTGGAGTAGCTGTGATCCCATGAGAAGCTTGAATAGAGAGAGAGAGATGAGAGTAAGGAAGACCCATTGCACCCAGGGAGAGAAGAAAACCTCTGTTCCCAGAGATGATCACTGAGACAGATGAGAACCTTTGCCTTTGAACAACTCATCCTTAAAATAATACCCCATAAGTTCATGGCCCATGGACACACCTCTAGGAGGGCAGTGAAAATGGGAGGAATGTCACGATGCAAAATTTTTGCCTAGGTGGCTGCTATTCATAAAAAAGAGAATCCACAAGAAAACTGTTTCTTGTGGAGAAGTCTCCATGGCATGACAAGAGAAAACTACTCTCCCTACAAGAACTGATGAAAGACTGTTGTATAGTTGGTACTGCTTTAACATTCCAGCTTTTGTCTCTACATGGTCAGTTGGGAAAGGCAAAAGTTGGGCAGGGGGAAGAAAGGTATTCTGGAGGTTTTATTCTGATGCTTCTTATTCTTGTAGTCCTGTTAATAAAGTTTCTTTATTCCTTTTTAAGCCTGTTTTGCCCTTCTCCTAATCCTTATCTCACAGCAAGAAATGAGTAAGTGCCCTGGTGATTTTAGCCAGCGCTAAAATCTACCATGCTATTTGGTGCGTTGGCCAGGAAATTCAAATTGGCGAATCTAAACCACTACACACCCCAACTGCATTTCGGGAAAGGCCACCAGGTTAGTTAACACTAGCAGCTCTACCAGTTGAGCTGGCTCTGCCCAATCAGAACCCCTGCATACAGCAGATGCAGATAAAGTCCCTGTGGTGCATATGAGAAACATGTTAGGAAAGAGTTTGGATTAGTCCTGCCTCAAGCAAAGGCAAACCCCTCTGCAGGATTCTTTTTGCTCAAGGACCAGGATGCACTTGGTGCATAATGCAGGAGGGAGAAACACAATGTGTACCCCAAAGGGATTTGATTTGGTGTGAGAACCCTCTGTAATGTTGAATTGCCTATGTAATTCTGGTTGTTGAATGATACTGTGTCTTGTGGTGACTTTATGATACTGTATTCCTTATCATCTGCTTTATGCCTAGACATGGGTCCTGTAACTTTAAGCTAGGTCTGGGAGAGGGGGGGAAGCCAGGGGAATTCTTTCTGCTGTTTGTGTTCAGACACATCCTCCCCCATTCTTTCTCAGCAGAAAGAGGGAGAGTTAATTGCTTTGCTTTTAGCTAGCTTCTTTTTTTTCTTGTTAGCTGAGGCAAGAAGTTTTCCCAGGACTGCATACAGCTTTTCCATTGACTTCTGTGGCTTCTTTTGGAACTGTTCATCTTTGCTCTGGTCCAAGAACAGACCATCGCCGGGAGCAGGCGGGGAGGCCCCAGGATGCCCCATCCTGGCTCCGGACCTCGGGAGGAGCCAAGACACCTACAGAAAGATCTCTGAATTCACCAGCTTTCTCCACAGCAAGGTTTTAATATTTAACATTATTCTTTTTTTCTCATGCCTGCGTGCACTTTGTGTGTGTTAAATAAACAGGTTTTTTTCACTTTCCTTCAAGAAATTCCTTTCGTATCAGTGGTGGGGGAGGGAGTGCTGAAACCTGCCTTCTTTAGAGGAGACATTCATTTCAGGACATTTCTTCATAAACTTGTCTCAGAGACATACTGCCACTGTATACCATAAAGACCAGTCAAGCACAAAATTAACTCAAATCTTGAAGGATGGTCAGTGATGACTGAAATAATACCTGTGCTTGTGTAAATATTATATATATATATATGCATATAGTTTAAAGGGTATTAATTTGAGAATGACATAGATGGTATAGAATAAGGGGTGGAATATGTTCTAGTTACAGGGATAGGAGGCAGAGTCCAAATTGTGTATTCTACACCCCCTTACATCATCTTTAGTGGACTGTCTCTAAGACCCACAGATAGAAATGGAAGGTCAGCCATTTTTGCTGCTGCACAGGCAGGAGAGGGCATGTTGGACTGGGGGTTAGGACCACATGGCCGATAGGCACCAGGAGAGGAATAGCTTGTACACCACCACTGGTGGGGCTGCCACAGCTGTCATTGCGGGCTGCTTGCAGCTTTTGCCAGCCACTGCCATGCAGGAACCCACATCAGCATCTTTACAGAGCAAATCCTTTAATACCTTCCAGGTTTTGCTTTGCCCCTGTTCCCCATTGTTTTGTCTGTCTGGAGAAGGTGTTAAACCATGGAAATCTGTTTGGCACAGTACTTTGTTCTCCAGAGCCACATGGCACTTTTGTTCACCTAAGTAAAATTGTGACTTCTGTTTTAAACCTCATGCAGTCTTGTTTTCTTTGTTTTCCCCTCCACTGTCATGGGGAAGGGAAGGAGGGTCTCAAGCAGTTTGTTGGGTTTGGGGTTTTTTTTTTTAAACCATTACACAGTCCAGCTAGTTTTCCACCCACCTTATCATCCACTTCACCAAATTTGTGAGGTATGCAGACCATGTCAAGTGTTTCTAAAGTCAACATATACCATTTTTCCCCCTGTCCACACAGCCAGTCATGCAGGGAAGACAATCAGGCACAACTTATCCTTGATAAATCCATGCTGTCTGCTCACAACCACCTTCTTGCACTTTATATTCTCAGACATGACTTCCAGGAGGATTTGTTCCTTAATTTTTCCAAGGACTGAGGCAAGGCTAACCAGCCTGTTGTTTCCCAGATCCTACTTCTTAAAAATTGAAATAATGTTTGGGTTTTTTCCTCCCCAAGTCATCCACCAATCACCATGGTCTTTCAGAGAAGATGGAGCAGGCTCACAATAACATGAGCCAATTTCCTCAGCACCCTCAGGGGCATCTCATCTGGTCCCACAGGCTTGTAACTGCAATTGGCTTAAGTGGTCCCTAACTTAATCCTTGTCTACTGTGGGCAATATTTCACTCCTGCAGACTGTCAACTAGGCTCTGGTACCTGAGAGGCCAGAAGGCAGATCTTACCACTGAAAACCAAGAATCCTGGTTTCAGCTGGAAAATAGTCCAATTTCTTCTTAGTAGCTAGTACATTACTGGGTTTTGGATTCAGTATGAGAATAATGTTGATAACACACAGATGTTTTGGCTGTCGCCCAGCAGTGCTCACCCTGAGTCAAGGACTTTGCAGTGTCTCATGCTCTACCAGTGAGCAGGTGCACAAAAAGCTGGGAGGGAGCACACCTAAGACAAATGAACTGAACTGGCCAAAGGGATATTCCATAACAGAGAGCTGGGAATGGCTAATCACTGCTCGAGGACTGGCTGGGCATCAGTCAGCAGGTGGTGAGCAATGGTACTGTGCATCACTTGTGTTTCTTGGGTTTTATTCCCCCCTCTCTCCTTTTCATTACAGTTAATTATTATATTTTATTTCAATTATTAACCTGTTCTTATCTCAACCCACAAGTTTTACCTTTTTTTACCCCCAGTTCTCCTCCCCATCCCATTGCAGGGGGAGAGTGAGCAAGCTGGTGTGTGGTACTTAGGGGAGACTAGCTGGCAGCTTTCTCTTAATTTAAGGCTAATCTTATAAAACATTGATGATTCTTCATAGAATCAGACAATATTCTAAGTTGGAAGGGACACACAGGGATCAAGTCCAACTCTCAAGTGAATGTCCCATAATTAAACCATGACACTAAGGCAAAGTGGCATCTAGTACCCAATTACCTCAGCCTTTTACATGTTCATTGAGAAGAAAACCGGGCCTTTTGCTGCCCATGTAACCCTTCCTGCTGTCTTCCACATCCCTCTCTAGTTGCAACTCCAGGTGATCTCAGGCTTTCCTAACTCTGTCCCTGCATGCTCAGACAGTGTTCTGGGCTCCCCACATCTCTATAAAGACTTTTGATACACTCAAGATCACCCTAGCATTACCATGGGCATCTACATGTATGAGCAAAAAGGGATAGATGAGTCTTTGCTCTTTCTGCCACTGTCCAAATCCAGGTCACTGATAGGCAACAAGCCTCCCAAGACTGTAAGTCAGGCTAGTAGATGAGTGCCTCACTCCCCCACAAGAGGTTTCCAACCACCATCACCCTCTACTTACTATGGTGAGAAATCATTCATAATTAATTTTTTCAATAAAAATTAACATTTAAGTGAAACTATTGTGCTTTTTTAAATTAGAATATGTGTGTGTTGAGAGTTAAGTGTCCTTCCTTTAGTTCTGGCTGACCTGTGGAATTTTTACCCATTAGTTGCAGGGAAAAACTGACCGCTGGTACTTAGTGGGTGCTTAAGAAACACAAAGAGTTCGGCCAGGGCCCAGGGGGGAAGGGGGGCAGGAAGAAAGGGAGGGCAGGGGGAAGTTTTGCTGGTTTCTTCGGCTTCAGAGAAAGACACTTTGCTGGGAACTGTTGCTACAGAGAGAAGGGAATTCACCATCACGCAAACGGAGCTGCTGCTTCTTCTTCTTCCCTCTTCGTTGGTGGGCCTCACACACCCTGTCCTGTCGGGATGTGCAGCAGTGCCAGCCACCGCTGCAGAGCTGTTGATACACCTCATCCACTGACCCAGGATCTCTGCTCATTCCTGCCGTTCCAGCTAAACAGTCCTCAGAGTCCTGCAAGAGCACCGGGACTGACTGCCCGAGGGGGTTTGTGAAGCAAAGCCTCTCCTCCATCCTTTCCCGTCTCGGCCGAAAAAGCTATCACAGGGTCCTTGGTTCTGTTTTGCTGTTAATGCTGTAGTTACTGTTGTTTGTGTGCCTCGTTATACATACTAGTAAAGAACTGTTATTCCTATCCCCAGATCTCTGCCTGAGAGCCCCTTGATTTCAAAATTATAATAATTTGGAGAGAGGGGGTCTACATTTTCATTCCAAGGGAGGCTCCTGCCCTCCCTAGCAGACACCTGTCTTCCAAAACCGAGACAGTGTGAAAACCCATCCTCTGAAAATAAAAATCTGACTTACAACCAAAACATTATGCAGCTTCATTTTCAGTGTAATGCAGCTAGAAGATACATCACTTCCTACAGCTGGGAAAAAGAAAATTCCTAATTCTGTCAACACCAGACAGCAGATCAACATACTGTAAAGAACAAATAGAAATACAATTTCATTAGCCTCCAAATCATTAGAAAATTTCATTACAAGAAGAGAGAATTCACTTTCATTTCTAAAAAACAGAAGAATCACATAAAAAGCCAACAAACATCTATTTCTGCATGTGTAGAAATTGAAAACACATTAAGACCACTACTTAGAGCATTTTTATTTGGGGGATAATGACTCCAAAGTAGTTCCTTTAAAATAGTCACTGTGGTTTTATTCTCAACATAAATCCCTTTGAAAAGGCTTAGTATGGGATCTCAAATTTAGTAACTGACTAACTGAACAAAACATACACACCAAGTTTTAAAAATTAAAACATTGAACTCGAAATAAAAAAATCCTTTTTCTTAAATTTAAGTGATTCTATGCTACAAAGATATTGCTTTATTTGCTGAACTAGCTTTCTGGAAATACAAACTTTATTATACCATTACATTGAAATATACAACGCAGCACTGTAGTTAATAAATCACTGCATCAAAACACATGTATCCCACTCCATAAATTGAGGTACAAGTAAAGAGAGCATCAAAATCCAGATCTCATGATTCCTAATTCTATACTCAGACCCCAAGGTACAACTACAAAAAGAAAAGGCACAAAATAATATAATATTATTTAATATTTTAACAGGTTGAGGGGGTCAACAATAGTAATAGGTTTGACAAATCTACACCAATTATTATTTCAGTGACCTACCTATTAGAAAAGCTTACAAAATTACTGATAATTAGGAAATTTAAAATATAGCTAGAAATCAAGAAACAGCTACTCTGTCAAATATGCCGTTTATATGATGCAGTCACATTAAAAAAAAATCATAATTATCTAAGATTCCCCTTGATCTTTAAGTCAGTATATTTTAGTCTTGTTCACTTCTTCATAGAAGCAAGATTTTTTTAAATCTAATATTTAGCTAAAGAAATTGGATAATAGCTGAGATACAAGTTAGAAGTTTGGACTTAAAAATCTGCTAGGTAGCAAAATAAGACCAAGTAGTTTTGATAAATAACAGGAGAGAATATAGATTTGATTGAGGTTCACAACTGAGCAATATGGTAAAAACTGCCTATAGAAGTTAGGACATGAAAATACCAGTCCAGAGATCACAATAATGTCACAAAACAGGAAAAGCATGTCTCTGATCTGCATATAAAAGCTAAGAGGAAAGACAATGCTTTAAGTTAGTTCAAAAGAAAGGTCCAGTGTTGTCTTGCTGCAAGCATAGTATGTTTGTACATGTACTGACCACTAGGAAGTAGAAAGGAAATCAGAGGCTCGGGAAGAAAACCTAGATAATAAACAAAGGCGACATGCTAAAAATACAGAAAAAACCCACGAGGTAACAGTGTAGAAGTATCTCAAGGAAAGAGATATGACAGCTGAAATACTGAAGAGCAAACAGTTCCAACTTTAAAATTTAGAAAAGTTAGTTTATAAGATCTTATCTTGTTTTCTATTGAGCTTAATTCAAATGCCATTGACCTGGTTTTGGCCAGTAGCTGGGAGGGGGTGTGGCCAGGACTCTGAGGCTTCCAAGGAGAAAGGGTTCCTTCCTTCCAGTCAAAAAAACTGTGGTGGGGGGAAAGCTGTCAGGCATTGTTTATTGTTTTGGTGGTAAAGCTTTTTTTTTTTTTGCATGTGAATCACTCTCTCTTTTGTATACTTTTGCTATTAGGATTGTTGCTGTTCCTTTCTTATCTCATTGCTGTTTCCAGTAAATTGTTCTTATCTCAACCCATGATCTTTGCCTTTTGTACCTCAAATTCTCCCTTCCAGCCACCTTAAGGGGGCAGGGGGAAAAGGGAGGGGGTTATCGAACAGCAGCGTGATTTTAGTGGGAGTACTAAATTGGGGAGTACCATTCCTAAACCACAACAGCCATTCAAAAGACTCATTTTTGCTCAGTAGATTTATGAGCAATCTGAAATCGTCAAATGCCTGTGAGGAAATGCTCACCCTCACAAGAAATGGACCTCCAGTAGTTAGCACCTTCTTTAAAAACATGAGATGCACATAACATGCGACTCAATGTCCAAGTGGACATCAAGTGGTGTCCCTCAGGGATCTTTATTGGGACCAAAATAGTTTAATATCTTCATTAATAACATTGATACTGGGACTGAGTACACCCTTGGTAAGTTTACAAATGACACCAAGCTGAGTGGTGCAGTTGATTCCCTAGAGGGAAGGGATGCCATCCAGAGGGACCTTGAGAGGCTTGAGGAGTTGGCCTATGGAATCCTCATGAAGTCCAACAAGGCCAAATGCAAGGTCCTGCACCTGGGTCAGGGCAATTCCCAGGATCAATACAGGCTGGGAAATAAATGGATTGAGAGCAGTACTGCAGAGGAGTTGAGGATACTAGTGAATAAAAAATTGAACATGAGCTAGTAGTATGTGCTTGCAGCTCAAAAAGCCAACTGTATCCTGGGCTGCATCAAAAGAAGCCTGGCCAGTAGGTTAAGGGAAATGATTATCCCCCTCTGCTCTGCTCTTGTGAGACCACACCTGGAGTACTGAGTCCAGCCCTGGTGTCCCCAGTAAAAGACAGACATGTACCTGTTAGATGAAGTCCAAGAGGGCCACAAAAGGGTTCAGAGGGCTGAAACACCTCTCCTATGAAGAAAAGCTGAGAGAGTTGGGATAGACTTTATCATGGTCTTTCAATAGTTAAAAGGGGACTTATAAGAAAGACAGAGACACTTTTACCAAGGCCTATAGTGACAGAACAATGAGTAACAGTTTTGAACTGAAAGCAGGTGGTGAGACACTGGAACAGGTTGCCCAGAGAAGTTGGAAGGTTGCTCCATCCTTGGAAGTGTTCAGGGTCAGACTGGATGAAGCTTTGAGCAGCCTGATCTACTGAAAGATGTCCAAAGTATTCTTTGATTTGATGCTGCACATAAGATGGTCTCACCCATGTGCTGTATTCTCATGTTTCCTTCTAAGAATACATGACAGAAACATACAACTCTATCACCCTTGCTCTTTTACCGCATCAAGACAGCACAGTTCTCTAGCCTAAAAAATTATGCATACACAGGCATAAGCTTAATATTCCATCAATTAATTTCAGAGCAATTTTTAAGAAGGTAGCATTTGGGGAGACGCTCTAGCCTATAGAGTAAGTCTACCTGTAACACAGAACTTGCATACACCTAGTACTACTTTAAAGAAACTTTTCAACATCTTAGCCCATGCTGACTCCTGCAGGAGATCCTAAGCATGAATTGTTTTCCTCCTATGTACTGCCACACACTCCATAGCAGTAACCACCTTACAGCATTGGTAATGCTGCTTTGCAGAACACTCATTCAGAAATAGCTCGGCACCTCATACCAGCCTCCTGACAATACCAACAGATGTCTAAAACTTTTTAAATCTTGCATTAGCCTGTCAAAGAGGGGTATGGTATAGCAAAGGTCCTAGTGTAGCAATTGTAATATTGACCACAGAATGTATTTTACAAAAATAGCTCAAACTTTTTCAAGTTAGAGCTAAAAAACAGGTCTGCTTTTCTTCTGCACCATTTGCAGAGGCCTTAGAACAACCACAGGTAGAAAACAAAAGGATCCCCAACCCTACTGAGAGGAATGACAGGTTTGTCTTTACAAACAAGCTGTGGGTCTGCTGAGATAAGATGAAACTATCACTGAGAGATAACAAGAAACAATGGGATGGATTCCACTGAAGGATGAAAGAGGCACTGAGGAAACACCATGAATTCCACAAGAGTTAAGAATTAAGAAGGGATTATGCATGGGGGGGGGGGGGGGGGGTGTCTCAGGTATCAGGCATTCTGGGAAGCCTGTACTTCTCAAATACCTCAGCCTATGGGGAAAGAGAGAAGGGACATATGGCCAGGAAATTAGGGTAAAAAGGAGGCTGCACCCTCCAAAAATTTGAGAGACCCCAGGGGAATGCCCCATGGCCTCTCCCTTTATTCGAATAAAGTAAAAGGACTCCTCTGTCTCCTTTTTGGACATAAACCTCTGGTGTTTGTGGATTAATTCTCCTGACACTACTGTTTATATGCAACTTCTCTAGCCTCCTGAACTTATTTTTTATTGAACTATATAAATCTAATAATTGAAAGTTATTGCCTCGTTTGAACCAAAAGAAACTAAAGCAGCACAGACTACTATAACTGCATGATACAGCTGAGACTCAAGTCCTTACTGTCACAAAAAAGAATGCAGACAGCTTCTTGCAGTTTATAGAGGTTTAACACATTATTCTACAGTTTAAAAAATCCATTTTTTTCAAAAGCATTAATTAACAAAGAGCATTTGAGGAAAGGGAACAATGTCTTTGTAGCAAGTTTAACATGAAATTCAATACAAGCATCACAAACAGAAGTCATTAGCTGCTGATCTGGTACAGTTATTCAGAACACATCCATCCCAGCACCCTCCAACAAATTATTCGGTTCTGTACCCCCAAGCAATTATTATTTCAAACTGCTGTGTTGGGGTTTTTCAATTCCTGAATAGACTGACATATTTTTACATATGATTCTCAACAATCCTATCAGAGATGAGGTCCTTATTCAGATTTCTGGTCACACTGCTTAAATCATTCCTGCTTCCAGGATACAAGAAACAGAAGGAGTAACCCTCACACCATTACACAGTATAAAACCCACACATATATGTGAAAACACCATTTAAATACAATCTCTTCAATATGATGCCATGCACTGAGCCTAATAATTTGTGCTCTGCAGATTCCATTCCTTCAGGCAGCTATCTGAAATGTCTATAGCAACACCTACCAATACTAGCTTGACTCATGAGGGTCACAGAACTACTTTAAGAATAGCCTTAAGGCATCTATGATAAAGTCAAGTCAGACTGCAGAAGTGAAAGCCATCCAACTAGTCCTAGAGATTGCTGAGACAGAAAAGTAGCCTGTACTCTATACTGACTCCTGGATGGTGGCTAATGTCCTATGGGGGTGGCTATAGAAATGGAAGAGCAGCAATTGGCAACGCAGAGGCAAACCCATCTGGGCTGCTGCATTGTGGCAGGACATCACTGCATGGGTAGAAAATTACTCTGAAGGTATGTCATTGTCCTGGGGTGACTTTATGATGCCTGTATCCTCAATCATCTGTTCTGTTTATGTTGGATATTAAGTGCTGCACCTTTAAGACTGGTTCTGAGAGTGAAAGGGGGGAAAGAAGAAGCGTGGAGTTTGTTTTCAGAAACTGCACTTCACCCTTCTCTGGACAGTTGTCTGCAGCGCAGACAGACAGCGGAAGAGAGCTCTCCTTTGCTTTTTAGTTAGTTTTTTAGCTAGCTGAGACAGAGAAGTTCCTTGGACTGTGGCTTTTTTCTTGGAACTCTTCAAACCTGCTCTGGACCAAAACCCCAGAAAAACACCAGGAGCTCACGTCTGTGGCCCACCGGGGCCTGGGCCTCAGCATTTTCCAGCACCGGAGGGACTGATAAGAGACTAAGACAGCCAAGCTACACTCCACGACAAGGACTTTCTGAATTTGCCATCTGTTTGAACAGTGAGAGGTTTTATTGTTTAATATTTTTCATTTTTCTTATGCTTGTGGATACTTTGCTTGTTAAGTAAACAGGCTTTTTTCCATTTTTCTCCAAAGAAATCTTTTTCTGAACCAGTTGGGGTAGGGGCCGCTTGAATTTGCTTTCTGGCGGGACCCCATTCGGAGGTTTCTTCCTTCAAATTTGCCCTAAACCAGGACAGTCATGTAGATGCTCACATGCTCAAAAATCATGCCACTGAAGAACATCAAAACAATGAACAGGTAGATAAGGCTGCCAAAATTGGAATAGCTCAGGTAGACTTGGACTGGGAGCAGAAGGGTGAGCTATTTATAGCCCAACAGACCCATGAAACATCAGGACATCTAGGAAGGGATGCAACATACAGATGGGCTCATGATCAAGGGGTGGACCTGACCATGGAGGCCATCACACAGGTTATTCATGAATATGTAATGCACTGCAATCAAGCAAGCCACAAATAAAGAACAAACCTAATCACTTGAATAAAACCCTCAAGATACTTTGACATCTTCAAAAAGGGCTCCAACCTTGAACCAAAGACTGTAAAAGGTATGAATCAAGTAACTGCCTGTACTCACTTCTGAACTCCCAGAAATACTTACTTTCTACAATGTCTCATCTGGTCCTCCCCTACATACAACAGTCTCCTTCCCTTTACACCCTTGACAAGGTAGAACACAACAAAGATAATATGTGGCTATTAAATTTCACAGTGCATGTGCTCAAAGGTCTGAATTAGGTTTCTCTGCACAATCTAGTTCTGGCACATCCCAACTCCTGAATACTCAACTTGAAAACCTTACTGTTCTGAACAGCTTCTTGAATGCAGTAAGATTTTTCATATCTAACCAATAAACACAGTAGCAGTAAAAACAAGCATGATAATCCACACTGATACCCCCCAACCTTTCCCAAGTTGATACAGATGAAGTAAACACTAAGGTACACAAAAAGTTAGTTTTTCCATATTGCTTTTCCTCTCAACACAAGTTAATTTTGCTCACCTTGTGTCACTCATTATTGAGCATTAGATCTTTCTAAAGTTTCTTGGAAGACCTTCTAATCACTCCAGCTCAAATAATTGTCATATTTGCTAACATTTCTATTCCACTATTCCCCTCCCTCACATCCTCCACTCTGGATAATTTCTCCAGTTCTATACCCATTCCACTTTTGAAGGTATGCAGCAGTCAATGGCAAAAGGCCAACGGTTAAATTTATTCTCTCTTTTCCTGTCTCCCAACCAACTTCTTATCACAACAGGACTTAATTTCTCTCCACAAAGTAAAGAAAGCAATAAGAGACCCTGATTAAAAGTATGCTTATACTTCCATCAGGTACTTATTTAAGAGGCCTAAGACACTGGAATTTCAAATTCTCCAGCATTTATCTTCTCAAACACACTCTTCCCCATCACAAAACTGATTCTGGCAAAACCAAGCCATTTTGATAAAAAAAACACAGAGCAGTGATACAATTTATTAACACGTCTGAAGCTCACTTTTCTCCTATACCTTATCCTTGCAAGAACAACTTCCGTCATCTTACAGATTGAGAACTTTCAGCCAACCACAGACCCTATATCAAGGCAACTTATCCAAAACTTATAACAAATATAAAATTAATGTGTTAAATGAGGAATAAAAGAAAACATTAAGAAAACTCAAGAAAAACCAGGTTCCTATAAAATCTATCACAAAAGTACAACTGTTGCTGCAGCTTTATCTTTTCAGTTTTGATGAAGTTTTTCCTTCCTAATATAGGATATTTATGTCAACAATGTAACATTACTATCAACAGTTTATTAGAATATAACTATTTTAATTTTTAAAAATCTGCAACTTCAAAGGACACCAATATATCCATTTCTATTTTTTTACAAAACCATGCTTAACATTATTTCCATATTTAAATTTTTGCTGATAAGACTAAGAAAAACATTATTCCCTGCACTACAAACAAAACATACACCAGAAAAAAATCAAAACCTAACCTCTATCAATCAGGAACACATTTTTTAAAATTCTCTTTTAATAAAACATCACAACTCATCATACTACTTTTGTGGCTTTAACCAGTATAATCTAACAAACCCACATCCTACTACCTTGCTTTAAATCACATACCATGGATCTCTATCACAGCAGGAGTTTATGGAGTACTTTTTCCAACAAAGCCACAAAACCTTTTTATTAACCCTTACTTTACTTCTTGTTGTTCACATTTGCCTCATTATCTGAATTATCACACACTCTTTGGGAAAAAAAACAAAACAAAAAAAACCAACAGCAGAAAAAAACCCCAACAAACCAAAACAAACAAAAAAACAAAGATAAAAAAACCCCAAACAAAAACACGAACCCCACACACACCACCATAAACAAATAACAAACACACAATACGCCACATCTTAATCAGAAAAGTAACAAGAGGATTTAGTACCTTTACTAGAAAAAAAGGATTAGTAGATTTGGGCAAGTCTAGTCTTAGGCAAGCATGCACACTAACAAAATGCTCTAGCTATACACCAAATAGCCATCATCCCAATCCTCCATCTCTAAGTCAGTATTACTCCCAAAAATTGAAGTCTTCCAGCACATTGCTTTAGAAACATCAAGATTAAATAAAGATATCTCAATTCTTTTTAAAAAGATTATTCTCACAGCTCTAGGAGTTTCAAAATTATGTATGGAGACAGGTGCTAAATTTAGTTCCTAACAGAGCCAAAAATTATCCTTTCAAGATATAAGGTAGAACTTCTACATAATATTTTTAGTGCAATTACCAGTAAAAAGGGGTAGAAAACCAAGCAATTTTATTTACACATAACTCCTCTCTACATAAATTCCCTTCTTTCATTTTTCTCTCCATCCTCCTCATATTTTTATTAATCCTTAACTATCCTCTTCATATACCCATAGGAAAAAAAAAAGACCAAAACAAAGAAAAATACACCAAAAATAAAAACAAGGACAAACACACAAAATACTTAGATGATGACCTCTACAAAAGCTGGTACTAGACTGGCATGCTTCCTCTTTTTAAATACAAAAGTTGAAAAGAATATATTATTTCTCAACCTGCCAAAGCTACCAAAAAACAAACTACACTTGAACAAGACAAACTCTCCCAATGCCAACACCACAGCCAATTACCTGCATAAGTTCCTTCTACACCTACCATTCAACCCCCTCACCCATCTTCATGATACCCAAGTAGACCACACCCCAATCCACTTCTGGATTCCAGGCCACCCTTTTTGCATCGACTCCCTCCAAGCACTGCTCTCCCCGAGCCTTATGCCCCACAATCCCTTTTCCTCTTCCTCCATACCCTAAGAAACCTGAGGGTACTTCCCCTCACAGGGAGCATATCAAGCCAAGCCCACCTCCTCTTCTTCTGCACTCCTCCCTTCACATCATGCCATTCAGAACTCCCAGGGCACATCAGCAAGACACTCAGATGCCCACCCACCCCCCACACCTTCCTCCTTTCCCTCAAAACAGATTCCTTCAGGCCCACCTCTCAGGCTCATCTTTCAAACAGTGAAGGAAGTGAAAAGAAACAGCTCTTCTGTCTCCTACCCTCTATTATCTGCCTCGGACACACTCCTTGTCCGGGGCGAGGCAAGGCCCAAATCACGGGCTAGTGAGGAGTGGCAGAGACCAGGCCCACTTCAAACTGCAGTAGGCCCTTCAACCTCAGCAAGCTCAGCCCTGGTATGCGTGCTTAGTGGCGACAGAAAAAGGACTCAGAGCCTACCCATAAA
Organism: Poecile atricapillus; assembly: GCF_030490865.1. Taxonomy (NCBI): domain Eukaryota; kingdom Metazoa; phylum Chordata; class Aves; order Passeriformes; family Paridae; genus Poecile; species Poecile atricapillus. The sequence goes on along the minus strand of NC_081288.1, from coordinate 94,322,750 downwards.
GTACACGACCACAGCCTCCCCTCCCGCAACACTACAAAGCAAGGCTTGGCCGCCGCCTTCCTCCTCCCACCATGGCCACTTTTCGCGACCGACTCCACAGGCCCCGCTCTCAGCGACGGTGCCGCCATATTGACCCACCTCACACAGCGACAAGCGAGGCCGTACAGGGCTCAAGGACATCCCCTCCCCACCCCCCACCACGGTCGTGGGTCTCTCACCTTCATGTCGGGACATCCTAATGTGGAGGCTGCTGCCCAGGCCTGTCCCTAGGCTCCCGCTGGGCTGCTCAGGCGTCGCTTTAGGCCACGTCCCTCCCGCTTTACGCACTGACCCCCAAACGCGAAGCGAACATGCAACAAAAAAGGGAAAGAAATGGGGGGGGGGGGGGGGGGGGGGGGCGGGGTGAAGTAAAGAGGTATTTGTTTCAACGGCCTCAGCCAGCCAGCCGGCTGGCCGGCCTGTATCTCTCCACCTCCCTCTCTCTCTTCCTCCCTCCCTCCGGGGGGGGCGGATCCACCAGCAGTGACTTCCCAGGCGCCACGATACAGTGAATCGTAGGTCCCTCTTCCTCTTCCGCCGTTTATAATCCACACCCCGCTTCCTGAGTTCCCACCTCTATTCCCTCTTCTGTTGTTACTGTAAAAAAACCTGACTGCTCGCACCCCTCGGCTCTTTACCGCCCTAAGATCAAGATCTCCCAGTTTCTTTCCTTCTCTACCTGTTTATTTAGGATATTTAATTATTTCTCTCTTTTTTCTTCATTCCTTCTCTGTCCGATAGCCACTGCTACTGCAAACGAGAAGGAAGAGTAAGTACGCAGCCAATAGAAAAGAGGATCAGTACCACCCAGCGCAGAGAAAGCCGCGGAGTTGAGCGTATCTTATGTGTAACTGGATGGGTTTCTCCCCTTCTTCCTCTAAATTAGGAGAGACTGCTTTCTCCTGGTATTCACCAGAGACACGGCCTCCTTCACCATTTTGGCCTCTGACAATTGCCCATGTGCCACGGGGGGCAGAGAGAGAGCCTCCCTGCTTGATCCTGTTGTAGAACACACCGCTGTAGTGGTGGGGCTGCGCCTCTGCGGGTGCACGGAGGTCTCCCTCGTCCCCTAGTAAAGACGCCAGAGAGTGAGAAATGGCAGCAACCCGACAGCAGCCTTAAGGAAGGGGATAAGCTCAGCGAGGTGGTTCATGGTACTTCCCATTCCCTCTCTTTTCCAGTATGGCTTGCAAAGCCCTCTCTGTCATTTGGGGAGGCATAGCGAGCCGTGACACATGCTCTGATGCTTCCTGCCCCGTCCTGGCTGCCTGACTCATGAAACACTGAGAGTGCTTGGGTAACTTCTCAATCAGCTGAGAAAGGTAAACGCCGGCCTGCCTGCAACAGCTACCGCAGCACATGTGTGGGTTTTACCTAGTCTTGATAATTTTCAGTGTTTCTGCTTAGGCTGCAAAGTGCTAAGAGTGGGCGACCTTGTGGCCACAGTAACATACTAATTTTTCATAGGCGAACTAAACCATTTTAGTGGGATATTCCCATACTTTTCTGTGCATTTTTCCCCATTCTGCCTCTTAGTAGTGTTAGGCTACAAAGGATAGGGATGTGTGTTTCAGAATGGGGAAGGGGAGCTCCAAACCTTGCACAGCTCTTGGCTGCTGCAGGAGCTTTCCCATAATAAATTTAAGATAACAGTAGCATGCCTGATTACTGTGACGGTGAAGTGAGAGCCTCATAGTTGCAAAGGGAGGAGGCAGAACCTTATAAAGAATGATGAAAAATAAAAAGATTGTGACTTGCAGAACTCTGTTTGCTTTCCCCACATCTTTTTGTCTTTTGCAAAAAGGCATTAGTCTAGAAAATAAATTGTAAAGGTAAAATGGGATGAATGGTTTGAAAACGGGTTGCAAAGGACCTAGGGGTGCTGGTTGACAGTGGCTGAACACGAGCCAGGGTGTGCCCAGGTGGCCAAGAAGGCCAATGGCAAACCTGGCTTGTACCAGAAATAGTGTGGCCAGCAGGATCAGGGAAGTGATTGTTCATTTGTACTCCACACTGGTGAGGCCACACCTCAACTACTGTGTTCAGTATTGGACCTCTCACTACAAGAAAGACATTGAGGTGTTGGAGTGTGTCCAGAGAAGGGCAATGAAGCTGGTGAAGGGTCTGGACCACAAGTCTTATGAGGACTGGTTGAGGGGGCTGGAGTTGTTTAGCCCAGAGAAAAGGAGGCTCAAGGGAAATGTTATCACTCTCTTCAGCTACCTGAAAGGAGGTTGAAGCCAGGTGGGGGTTGGTCTCTTCTCCCAGGTAATAAGTGACAAAATGAGAGGAAATGGACTCAAGTTGCACCAAGGGAGGTTTAGATTAGATATTAAGAAAAAAAAATCACAGAAAGATTTGTAAAGCATTGTAACAGGCTGCCCAGGAAAGTGATGGAGTCATCATCCCTGGAACTGTTCAAAAAACGTGGGTATGGCATTTGAGGACATGGGTTTATGGTGAATATGGTGGTGGTGCTGGGTTGACAGTTGGACCTGATGATCTTAAAGGTCTTTTCCAACCTTAATGATTCTATGATTCTAAACTACCTATCATGGGAGGATGAAGAAGCAATCAGGTGGGGGAGGGATGGTTGGGGGAAGGAAAAGGTGGTAGGGAGAGGGCTAAGAGGAAGAGGGAAATGGGGAAAATGGGGAGAAGTTAGAAGGTGGACAGGAAGTGAGAGAGGGGGAAAGAATGGAGGGAAGGGGAGAGGGGAAGAGGCACAGAGGTGTGGGGTTGAAGAGAAGGGCAAGAGGGGAAAGTAGAGAGAGTGGGTGCCGCGGCGGCGGAAAGCCCGGAACACCGCGACTTCTCCAGAAGCAGCCTTGAGAAAGGCTGGCCCGAAGCGCATGCGAGCAGCTTCGAGCAGTCGAGTGATTCCAGCTCAGCTCAGTAATAGTATAGTGATTTCAGCTCAGCTCGGCAGCAGCGGCAGCAGGCAACACAGGAAGCAGGGACGAGATAGCTGGTCCAGCGTTCCACCGAGGCACAAGCCTTTATTCAGGCAAAGCTTCGGCAAAGGGTGCCGGTAACAGCGAATCTCCCGAACAGAGGAAAACCCGGGATATTTATGGGGAAGGAGAGGGGCGGGGGGAAGCCCGAGATACCTGTATCGGGGTGGGACAGCAGGGGGGAACACCAATGAAACACAACAGTTTAACATAACTAACTCAAAGACCCCTGGGAGCGACATTGTGTCGCTCTTACAGAGAAGTATCTCCTCTCCAGGGGAGGGCCAGTATCTCGGGCCCAGCGGGCTCCTCCGTACCCACAACTCCCACTTCTTTATTTATTAAAAAGGCATCCCCTAGAGAGTTAGCTGATAGCTTCTTAAAACATGAAAACATACTTAGGAAGATAATAACAACTAGGAAAACCCAAGAAAAAAAAAAATATTTTTGAGGAGGGAGGCAACCCATCCTTTGAGCCCTTAGTTCCCAAAAAGGTCCTCAAGCCACTGGGGCTCCTTTTCAGTTTGGAGTTCCTGGACCGTGTGTTGGAGTCTCTGGATGCGAGCGTGGATGCCTTCACTGGGGCTGGAGAGGTCAAAGCAGCACAGTCCGTTAAATTCCTCGCAGCCATGTCCATGGGCCAGGAGCAAAAGGTCTAGAGGGTTGGTGGCACTGCCCATGGACAAGCACATGTGGTCTTGTTGGAGTGTCTTTGCGAGGGTGATCCACACGTTCTCCTGGGGCTGTGCTACTAGCCAGGCATCCACAGCTGATGTTTTCAGGAGCATCCAGATAATCAGGGACATCAGGAACTCAAGGATGGTTTTGCTCTCCATTTTCTACAACAGGACATAGAAGATTAGCTCTAATTTTTGGAGAGGGGGGGAGCTATTTTCTTTCTCCCTTTCCTCTCCCGTCTCCCCCCTCTTTTAAAAAAAAACAAAAAAAAAAACCAAACAAAAACAAAACCACCAATTATAAGCAAGGTTATTCTGTGTATTTGGAACACAAGACCCAACACCAGCAGCAGCACAGAGGTGCACTTGGGTGTAAGCTGGCAATTTGGGCTAGGCAACGAGGGCAAGAAGGGGAAGGGGGAGGGAGTTAAGAAGACTTGTGTACTGTCACGGTGTCAGGCGTGACGTTGGCAGTCGTCTCGTTGCAGCTCTGGTAGGATGGTTTGGCCTCTGGTTGTTGGTCTGGTGGCAGGTCGGTTCTGTGGACTCCGACGACATCTCCGCTTCCAGGCTGCAGTGGGCTGCTGTTTTTCTGGACCTGTGTGGGTCTCAGGAGACTTTGAAAGTTCTGAATCTGGTGCAGGGTTTGTAGGGCCTAAGTAAGGTTTTACATTTTTCCCTGGGAGCCACTTAGGTCCTGATGGTGTGGACACACACGCATACCCTCTCCCCCAGGTAATCAGTGGGAAGGGTCCTGATGTCCGTTGTGATTCAGGATCCTTGATCAGCACCGGCGGCTTCTCGGTGAGTTTGGCATGAGTTGAGTTAGAGAAGTGCCGTATTACAGGGGGGTCAGGCTCTGTAGGCGAGCAATTTAGAAAGTTCATGACATATAGAGCCTTACAGAGCCTCTCAATGGGAGGAATGATCTCTGTTCCTCCCCGCTGGTGATCAAGGACTCTTTTTAGGTTTTGGTGGGTTCTCTCTACTATTGATTGCCCTGTAGGGGAATGAGGAATGCCCGTGGTGTGTTTCACCCCCCACTCATTGAAAAAGTCTCTTAATTTGTGAGAGGTGTAAGCAGGTCCATTGTCTGTTTTAATTTGTTCTGGGACTCCCAGGGTAGCAAAAGCAAGGAGAAAATGTCGGATGGTGTGCTTGGCATTTTCTCCTGCATGGGCTGAGGCAAACACTGCACCAGAGAAGGTGTCTACGGAGACATGTACGTATTTGACTCTCCCAAAGGATGGGACGTGAGTGACATCGGTTTGCCATATCTGGCAGCTGTTAAGTCCTCGGGGGTTAACCCCGGAGTTAACGACAGGTATTTGGAACGATTGGCAATTAGGACAGGTGGCAACTATTGCTCTAGCCTGGTCTCTGGGTAGTCTGAACATTCTCATCAGTGCAGGCACATTTTGGTGGAAGAACTGGTGGGACAATTTCGCTTGTGCGAAAATGTCAGGGACATTGGCTGCTCCAGCAGGCATGGCTATGGCATCTGCCCTCCTGTTTCCTTCGGCAATGGCACCTGGGAGGTCGGTGTGCGCCCTCACATGCATGACATAGTAAGGTTGCTTTCTGTGAGAGATAAGATATACTAATTCAGAAAGCAATTTGTATAAATTTGGGTTAGAGACTTCTTTCAGAAATGCATGTTCTGCTCTCATAGCTATTCCAGCCACATAAGCCGAATCAGTCACCAGGTTGAAAGGTTCTTGGAATTTCTCAAAAGCTCTGACAACGGCTGCTAATTCAGCAATCTGTGGTGATCCCTCGACCACTTGGACATCAGACTCCCATTTCTGTGTCCTGGGGTCCTTCCAAGTCATGACTGACTTGTGGGATTTCCCTGAGCCATCTGTGAAAACCGTCAGGGCCTGGAGCGGTGTTTTGCTCTGTAATGATTTGGGGACCAAATTAAATGTGGTTTTGAAAAGTCTGTGGCCAGGTGGGTGTATAGAAATTTGGCCTGAATAGCTATCGAGAGCGAACTGAAGGCTCTCATTGGTTTGGAGCAAAGGCTCCAAACTTCCAGTTGCCAATGGGAGGAAGATGCAGGTGAACTCACAGGCTGCAAGAGTGCGGAGACGGACTCTAGCTCTTTTAATGAGTTCAGCCATGATTTCTTGTGGAGTGGTGATAGTCTTAGTGGGCTGGTTATGTGTAAAGATCCACTCAATGATAAGGAGAGGATCCTTCAATGCAGTGTCCCATTGAAAGATGAGTGCGTGTAAGCGCGGGGCCTTACCCAGGACAACCAGCTGGAAGGGCAGGCTGGGCTCATACCGGTGGGCTTGCCGCGAAGACAGGGCCTCCTGGACCTTGGTGATGGATTCTCGAGCCTCTGGTGTGAGGGAGCACGGTGAGTCGAGGGCCTCACTGCCACGGAGCAGGTTGAAGAGGGGTACAAGGACTTCTGTTGTTACCCCAAGCAGAGGGCGTATCCAGTTGATGGACCCACAGAGCTGGTGCAAGTCCCGCAGGGTCTTGGGGTCGTCTTTGATGGTCAGCTGCTGGGGCACGATGGTCCGCTCACGGATCTGGAGTCCCAGGTAGGTCCACGGGCAGGTGTGCTGGATCTTGTCCTCACGGATCTCAAATCCAGCGTCCTCGATTGTCTGGATAGTTTTTTGTAAAGTCCGGTGCAGATAGTCATCGTCAGCAGCACAAACCAGGATGTCATCCATGTAGTGGAGGATGACAGCATCTGGGAACAGGGTCCTCACAGGTGACAGGATGCGGGTCACGTACCATTGGCAGATGGTAGGAGAATTTTTCATCCCCTGAGGAAGGACTAGCCAATGGTATCTTTTTAAAGGTGCTTGTCTGTTTGGAGAGGGAACCGAGAATGCAAATCTGGGGGCGTCCTGAGGATGGAGTGGTATGTTGAAAAAACAGTCCTTTATGTCAATGACAGCCAGCTTCCAATCCCGGGGGAGCATTGAAGGGGAGGGCATGCCAGGCTGGAGGGGGCCCATGTCTTCAATAACATCATTGATTTTCCTGAGGTCATGAAGGAGTCTCCACCTGTCTTTGCCTGGTTTGCGTAGGACAAAGACAGGGGAGTTCCAAGGGCTATTGGTCTCAGTGATGTGGCCCTTGGCAAGCTGCTCTTCTACGAGAGCTTCCAGTGCGCGCAGTTTGGTCTCAGATAGGGGCCACTGATCAACCCACACTGGATGGTGCTGTTTCCAGGTGAGTTGGGGGATGGTAGGCGTGGCGCGCTTCTCAGTGACCCCCACTAAAAATCCCTGCTGGGAATCCTCAGAGAAGCTCCCCATTGGGACAGGAGATCCCGTCCCCAGAGGGTGATTGGTGCTCTCACCACAAATGGCCTGATGGTTGCCATTTGTCCCTCAGGTCCTTCGATGACAATATTCCGTTTGCTCCTCATGGAGGCTGTCATCCCTCCAATTCCTGAAATCATGCCTGCCACAGGTTGTCATTCCCAATTGTCTGGCCACTCGGAGCGGGCGATGATGGTAACATCTGCTCCAGTGTCTATCATTCCTGGGCGCTGAATCCTTTCCCCATAACAAGACAGGCTACAGTCCACAATGGGTTTGCAGGAGCCCACAACCTGTGTCCACATAGCACTGGGGTTGAGGGGAACATGATCTGGGCAGTCACTAGGAAGTAAAAAGGCCTGTGCCACAGGAATCTGTTCCTTTAAATAATAAGGAGGGTCTATGCAGGCCAAAGAGATGGAAATTTCATCTCCAGGGTATATAGTCTGGACTTCAGGAACAGTCTGAATTTGTCCTGGACAGTTAGTTGGATCCCCAAGTATTAAGATGTTAGAGGGACCGCCTGGTGGTCCACGTTTCCCTGTGGGGACTTTGTAAACACAGTCACCTTTCATATATAAAGAGAGTCTAGTTACCAGTTGACGCCGAGTTCCCATCTGAAGCGCTCCACCTGCTGGGCTTAATATCGGGGCCCCCGTGGAGGCAGGATGGTGGGTTTGGCAGGAGGGGTGGAACGGTGCGGCATTTGATTTCATGTCGAAGCGCGGGGCCGTCCCGTGCTCTGCTTGAAGTTTCCCGAATGCCAGTTCTGTCTGGGGAATCGTTGGTGGGCTGGCGGTTGTATAGAATGTCTCTCCGGACAGTCTTTGAAAAAATGTCCAGGCTCACCACAATTAAAACAACAATTTCTATTGGGGTCTGCAGCATAAGCTCCAGATATCGCCTCTGCCACTCTTTTAGCCACTGCAAGTGCCACTGTATTCTCACTTGAGGCAGAGGAGTGTTTGGTGCAGGCTTCAACCATCTGATCTATGGTTGTTTCGGGGTCCAGAGGGAGGGCTCGCAAAACTGCTTTGCACTCCTGATTAGCATTGGCCATTGCTATTTTTACTAATAATTCTTTTTGTGCCTGAGGGCTCTCTATCTGTTTTTCAATGGCTATTTTTAACTTATCAATATACTTAATAAAAGACTCAGTTGCCCCCTGCTTAATATTGGTGAAGCACTGCATTGGCACTTTATCATCAGGGGTGGTAAAAAGAGATATCTTGGCAGCATTAGCTATATCCTGTAAGGCTGCTTCAGGCAGATCCCGGGCCTGATCTCGGGGCTTTTGGAAATCTCCTTCTCCTGCTAATTGCTCTAAAGTAAAATTGGGTCTGTTAGCATCTCTTGCATAAACATCTGCCAATTGCTTTAAATGTTTTTTCCACTGCCTCTCCCACAACATGTATTCTGCTGGAGAGAGGAGGCAGTTCATAATATTTTTGATGTCATGCGGGACCATGACATGGGCAGAGAAGGAGGCTTCCAGCAAGTGTTTAAAAAAATGTGAACTCCTGCCATGTTCCTCGGCAGCTTTACAAAGTTCCTGCAGTTCCCTATAGTGAAGGGATTCCCATGCAGCAACCTGTGCCCCTGTCCTGTCTCTCCTCATTATTACAGGAAAGGCAAGTATTTTCTGGGACAGAGCTGAGTTCCCTGCCCGTGTGGCTTCCCTCTGCACCTCAGCCCAGTGATCTTCATACTCAGAATCTGAATAAGAAGATTCACTGCTCTCATCTCCTAGTGGAGATGGGGGGTGTTTGGTGGCAGCGCGGGGCCGGCTCAGGTGTCTAGAGCTGGCCCTTTTGTGGCTGCGTGGGGAAGCGGGGGTGGCCCCGCTCCGGGCGGAGCCGTCCCGACCTCCGGGGCACTGGGACCCTGGAGCGGGAGCGCAGCTGGGGACGGGGCCCCGGCACGAAAGGACAGGACCGGGGTCCGCGACGAGGAGTAGTTTCCTGATGGATGCGGGAGGGCCCGATGCGGTTACACCCAACGACGCAGTGGGGGGGGAGGAGGAACAGGACGCGGCAGGAAGAGAAGGGGTGAAGGCGGGAAAGTGGCCATTTTGGGCATCGAGGGCGGGAAAACCGGGGTGGGAGTGGGACAAAATGGCGGGGCTGGCCACGCTGCCGGCGCCATCTGTGCTAACGCTAGGAACTGGGGGGGACACAACCGGGTGTGAGGGCATAGGAGAAAGGGTAGAGGAAAGACCCAGAGCGGCATGGCCATTGCCACCCTGGTGCGGGTAGAGAGACAGTGGGGGGGTGTCAGGGAGACGGCAGCAGCCCTGTGCCCGGGGGCAATGTCCACCCGCCGACTGGCTCTCAGACAGGGAAAGGGGTTCAGGGACACCTGGAGGGGCTGACGGGGTTGGGGGGTTTAACTGGGGACCCAAAACTCCCTCTTCTTTTTTTCCCTCTTTTTCCAATGAGAAAATAATATTTTGAAACACAGGAAAGAACTTTGCAACAGAAAAATCCCTTTTAGCTTGAACTGTATATAACTTTCTCCCCACATTATCCCAAAAAAATCCTGATTTAGCAGAGTCCGAATTAATCTTAAAATGCTTAAAAACCCAATGAATAAATCTTTTTAAATCCCCTTTAGAAAACTTAAAATTTCCCGCTTTTAAGGTAGTTACAACTTGGATATAAAAGTCCCTCTCAGGTGGGGTCAGCCTCAATACAGAGGACTCATTCCCCATCCTTTTTCACTCCCCGTCCAGCAGTGAAACAGCAAAAAAAAGAAAAAAGCCCGAAAAAAAAACCTTTCACGGGATACACTTACAATTTCTCTTTGGCAGATGCCGGCGGGCGAAAACAAAGCTGCTGGGTAGGTGGTCACCTGGCGACCGGTCCTCAGGGGCTTTCCCTTGCCCCAGATGGTCAGCGAGGGTCCCAGTCGCAGCCTCTTGGATCGCTTCTTGCTAGAACGCAAGCAAGCTTCCTTGAGGGGTGGCGGCTCCAGCGGCGGCTCGCCTCACAGCTGAAGGTGCAGGCGGACGCTTCTTCAGGGCTTCTTCAAAGCCCCACGTTGGGCGCCACTTGCCGCGGCGGCGGAAAGCCTGGAACACCGCGACTTCTCCAGAAGCAGCCTTGAGAAAGGCTGGCCCGAAGCGCATGCGAGCAGCTTCGAGCAGTCGAGTGATTCCAGCTCAGCTCAGTAATAGTATAGTGATTTCAGCTCAGCTCGGCAGCAGCGGCGGCAGGCAACTTAGGAAGCAGGGACGAGATAGCTGGTCCAGCGTTCCACCGAGGCACAAGCCTTTATTCAGGCAAAGCTTCGGCAAAGGGTGCCGGTAACAGCGAATCTCCCGAACAGAGGAAAACCCGGGATATTTATGGGGAAGGAGAGGGGCGGGGGGAAGCCCGAGATACCTGTATCGGGGTGGGACAGCAGGGGGGAACACCAATGAAACACAACAGTTTAACATAACTAACTCAAAGACCCCTGGGAGCGACATTGTGTCGCTCTTACAGAGAAGTATCTCCTCTCCAGGGGAGGGCCAGTATCTCGGGCCCAGCGGGCTCCTCCGTACCCACAAGTGGGTTGTGGTGAAGAGGGGAGAAGTAAAGGAAAAGGAGTGTTGGGGGTAAAGGGGAGAGAATGTGGTGAGGTGCAAAGAGGGAGGGATGGGGGAGAGGGCAGAAGGGGACTGGGGGGATAGGGATTTGGGAGTAGAGAGGGAAGAGGGTGTTTTGCACCAGGAGGTGCTGCTTCAAGATGATGATGATGGTAAGAAAAGCACTTAGACTCTGTATCATTTAAAATGCTATTTATTAGACCTAAAACTGTAAAGAGGAAGAGGATAGTTTGAGAAAGAAGCCTCACTCTTTTAAAATTTTAAAAGTTTAATAAGAGATAAAAAGGGACTTTTACAGTGCTGGGTGCATAGCCGTAGCTAGATACACACCAGTTTACTATAACAGCTCTTCTTATATACTTTTTCATTGCATTGATCAAATGCATATTCATGAAGATTATACATATTCAAACATTCCTTTGAGTTCTTTTACATGTTCCAGGAATTCTTTAGCTTAGTTCGACCCCTGACCCATCATACAATAGTGTAGATTTGATTTTTGGGAGTCATGTATGTAATTTCCTCACAACATGTATGCCATTTCCTCACAACAACAAATGGGGAGTTATTGATAGTCAAAGGGTGAGTGGCAGAAGCCCTCTTCATATCCTTTCTTTTGATTTTATCTGTGTGGTTCCTTCAATGTTATCTAATCATACAGACGTGAAAAACGAGGTCCACTCACTTAATAAATTTTAAAAGATTTAATATAAACAAAAAGACGATTAAGAGACAAAGATAATAAAGCAAAGGGTTAAAACGGCTGGGTGCCTGGCTCTCTGCCAAGAGCACACCTGGTATATTTGGAGCACTCCTTTTATCCCATTTTGCTGTAGGAGTTTAATGCATATTCAAACTTTTCCAAGAACTAGTTTGCGTAGCCACTCCCCAGGTCCGCCATTTTAGAGCACGCATCGTAGAAGTTTGATTCCTCCTTATCACCCTTTTATTTGGGCTGGGGTTCCTTCCTCTGCAGGCAGTCAGTGCTGATAGCAGCCTGGGCCCCATCATCTTGTCCACTGGGGGTTATCTTGCTTTGTACAGACAGGACCTAGCCCTAATATTCAAAATTCTTCTTGACCTACGCCTACAACTTGCTAGCAGGAGAAAAAGACATAGCAAAAGCATATAACATATAACATTCATCTTAATACTTGCAAAAAGCCAATATCACAATATGGATTTATAACAGACAGTTTTAGCTATTTCCACAAACTTATCTGAGTTATTCTCTCTATTGTCAGTTAATTATAAAAATAAAGACATTAGCTACCTCTGTAAAAGTTATCATTACAATGCACAACACATAGTCTCTATTTTAATATTTTACAAAAGCCTAAACTATATGTTTATCACACTAATAGATATAAACTACACATGGCTAGGGTATTGGCCACAAAAGCTGACAAATTATATGTTGTTATATTTTATATATTAGTAAAGGCCTGTCTGCACAAACCAGTATTGAGAGTCCGCCAGCTATTCACCACCCTTCACAGAAGTAAATGTGAACGCTGTTTATTTCTATTATTAACACACCTTTTATAGGGTTTTACAGGGTCCGCGGGCAGAGCAAGCTACTATTGGCTAATACACACAAGTTTACATTTTTTCCCTTGTACACAAGAATATTGTTTTGCTTTACTCTCTCTTCTGCAGCAAAGTTTCAAGGACTTTAGCCTTTAATATCACGACTTATTCCAGAGGCTGGTTTGTGCAGACAGGCCTTTACTAATATATCGTGCCCACCCTCTGCTAAAAAACTCTCTATAAACCAGCCTTTGGAATAAGTCGTGATATTAAAGGCTAAAGTCCTTGAAACTTTCCTGCAGCAGAGAGAGTAAAGCAAAACAATATCCTTGTGTATAGGAGAAAAAATGTAAACCTGTGTGTATTAGCCAATAGTAACCTGCTTAACCCGCAAACCCTGTAGAACCGTATAAGAGGTGTGCTAAAGATAGAAATAAACGGCGTTCGCATTTAATTCTGTGAAGGGTTGTGAATAGCTGGCGGTCTCTCAATATCTGGCACCCGAACAGGGACCCTGCGGGCAGGGGGGCTTCGACGGGTCCACGCACGGTGGGACGAGGCCTTGGAACGAGGTTGGTGGAGTGGATCTGAGCGCGGATAGACACTACCTCGGATCGGTACCAGATAGGCGACCCGTGGAAAAAGGAGACAGGTCGCTGGGGGAGTCCGAAGGTGGAGAAGTAAGTGAGGGGTCGCAACCGTCCTCCCGCCGTGGCCGCACAACAAAAGGATGTGGAGTCTGCGGCAGCTAAAACACTGCTTCTTAGCATTATTGTTAAATGAAGCAAAGCAGGCAGGGAAAAGGCCCTGGAAAGGCTCGATGTATGGGCTAATGAAAATTGGCACTTTTTGGTGCCCCCGCTGCTTTTTGCAGTGGAAGAATGGACGGATATAAGGGCTCTGATGTGGGAAACGGCAATCACGGGAAAGAGTAAAGACGTAGTAGCGCTCGGTTCGATCTGGAAAATTGTGTTGGATACCTTAAAAGATATGAAGGCGGAGTCCAGGGTCGTAGCCGCCGCTGTAGAAGCCATGGTGAGACCTGAAACGGATGTGCCATCACAGTCACCTCCTGCCACATCAATCAGCTGTCTGGGTGCCTTTCTCGGGGTTAGGCACTTTCGGCCAGTGAAGGGGCTCACAGGAAGGCAGTGTAGCACTGTATCGGAACTTTTAAAATCACAGGGGTGCTCCTGAGCGGCTGAGTCCGCGTCAGCGAAGCCAAAACCAGAAGTTACTCCACCGTATGCAGATGTAGAAATGACTCATCTCTGGAAGGAGACAGTGCCAGCCCCAGCTGGGTGGAGCCTCAGACGTCATCAGAAATCAGAGCCCCAGATTGCCAGCCACCATCTACTGTTCACTGGGGAAAGCTGCAGGACATCGCTCTCCCCCCTAGGCGTGTTGATACATTCAACAGACAGGCAACCACCGGCAGGAGATGAATCAGTAAATTATAATGGTGCATCGAAAAAAGATCTATTAGGGTGGCAACAACAAATAGAACAGCTCGTGCAACAGCTGCAAGTTCAGATTGAGCAGACACTACATGCAAACGAAGTACAGCGTTATCAAGAGAAAGCAGCTCTGTATCAAACACCGAAGCAGCAAGCAGAGTCTGTTCAGCTACGGCAGGATGTGATATGTCCTGAACTATTTGCTTCACTTTTAGAGACACTCTTAACACTACAATCTTACTTACGTTCCAACTTTACTACCCTGGAAGAAAAGAAGCCAAATTTCGATTGGTTTCTACCCGAACCAGGGGGACATGGGGGAGCACTGAGGTGTGCGCAGAGAACAAAGGCACCACCAGGGCAGAGGCACCGCAGAAAAAGTTCCAAGGCCATGCTGAACAATTACAGAAGCAGTTGAGCAGAAACAGGTGGCTCAGACAGCTTCAAAGAGAGACAAAATAGCCAAAAAATTGCTAACTATATGGTATCTAGTTCGAAATTCATCACTGTAATTAAAAGTTGATAAGCTGCAATGGTCACCGTTGTTAGCACCTGGCCCTGAGAGACTTTTCATGTAACATCGCCTGCTTTTGTAAAATCGTGCCCTTTTTCCTCTATCTGCAAACAACGAGAGAGAAATTGAGAGAAAGAACTGTATGTGTTAAAGTTAACTTTGTGAAGTTTTTTCTTTCACTCTGTTTTTCCTCTCTGCGAGAGTATGTGGGGGATGTGGAGAAAGATAATGTCAGGAAAATTAATCCACAAACACCAGAGGTTTATGTCCAAAAAGGAGACAGAGGAGTCCTTTTACTTTATTCGAATAAAGGGAGAGGCCATGGCGCATTCCCCTGGGGTCTCTCAAATTTTTGGAGGGCGCAGCCTCCTTTTTAATCCTAATTCCCGGCCGCTTGTCCCTTCTCTCTTTCCCCATAGGCTGAGGTACTTGAGAGGTACAGGCTTCCCGGAACGCCTGATACTGGCGGCGATACCTTCCCCCCCACCCCCAATGCATAATCCCTTCTTAACTTTTATGGAATTCATAGTGTTCTTTCAGTGCCTCTTTGATCTTCTACTGGAATCCATCCCATTGTTTCCGTAGTCTCTCACTGATAGCTACATCTTATCAACTGACCCACAGCTTGTTTGTAAAGACAAGCTCATCATTCCTCTCAATCCCTCCTCTTTTAATTTTTGTTAGTAATTGTCTTTACAAACTTTAGTTATCATTGACTTAATTTCTTGTTCTTGGGTCTTTTTTGGCTTTGCAACTATTTGCAGTGGCATTACTTTCTGCCCTTTTGTAGCTATCTCTGGGTCAGTAGGCACGGCTACTACCTGCATTCCTTTGATCACATGTTGAATGAGTTGTATTAAGCAAGGGATCATGCATGGTAAAAAGATTAGAGTTGATACAACACATAAGAGGAAAAAAGCATTTGTTTGACCCATAGGCCACCAGGTAACCATGAAAACATGTCCCATTCCCATCCTTTCCATGTTTGGACCGGTACATGGGCTAACTTTTTTATTCCTTTTGTTATTTGTTTTACCACTTTTCCATTGTCATCTATTTGCAAACAGCAGTTTGAGTCATTAAATTTTCCACACACCCCCCCTTCTTCTGCTAATAAGTAGTCTAATACCATCCGATGTTGAAATATTGCATTTCTCATCTGAGTAGACTGGTCAGCAAGAAGGTCAAGAGCTGTAGCTGTCTGGTTGATTATTATTTCAAAGACAGCTTGCAACCTAATTATCCGATTTAGATTATAAATGGGTTCTCTGGCACCTGATATTAATTCATTTGGGTTCCAGGTAGCTGGTCCATAATGTTGTATGATTCGTTCAGGTGGCCATTCATCTTTTCCCCACTTTTGGGTGCTCTTTCCAACCAGGGATGTATCAATGGACCGCTTTTCTCCAATTAGATCATCATATACTTTGATTCCTAACTGATTTCCTTGAACTTGTGGTAGCAGAAAGAACAATGGTCTAATATACCCCACATAACATATCCCTGACCAGTTTGGGGGTAGCCTGCGGTAAGCATTTTGGCCACAAATCCAGTAATGCCCCTTTAGAGCCCAGGTCCCATTAGCGAAGGGACCTTTCCAATTTTCATCATCAACTGGTGGGTCAAAATACAGCTTGCTTCCAGGGCCTAGTGGTCCACCAACAATAGTCGCCTTGCCATAAGAATCACAATATTGACATTTCCAAGCTCCTACATGAAGTTTCCACTTGCAGTCACATCCCAGATCTGTTTTATTAGATCTGGACCAGAACTTACTGAAAAGGGTTCGAGTTCTATTCCGGTGTTGCCGTTTCCACTGATAGTCTCGGACAACATGTGTCGGACTTGTGGAATTATCCCGGGGGCAGCTTAAAAATAAAGGGTCAAAAATTTTATCCTTCCCCACTGCTTTACAGCCTTCAAAATCTTTTTGGTAATTATGGAAGGAACACCTTACCCAGCTACCATTAGTGAGCTTAACATGCATTTGATTCCATCTGCCTTGATATCTGGAACAGTCATAAGGAGGGCAGTTGGGGGTCCAACAATCTAAACCCAAAGATAAAGTCCAGTCACAAACGCTCTTTCCCACATATGTGCTTCCTGTTCTGTTTAGGCAATAAATGCCTCTTTCAGAAGAATGAAGCTGCCATGGACTTCCTTCTTTGTCCCAAAATCCTGTTCCATTATGGACTTCACTCAGGGTGCTAACCCACCATTTAGGCTCAACCGGGCTGGCCACCCATGGCCAGCTTTCAGATCCCCCTGGCCCTCCGCAGACCCAACAGTTCTGTAATAGATAAACTTATGTATAAAAATTCGTAAAGGTCAAATTAAATATATTTGTAATAATATAAAATAAAACAGTGTGGCAAAAAGTCCTTCCCCAGATCTAGTTGCGAATTCCCATTCAGGAGAAAACAATGCTAGCCTGCGCCCATCGACCGAAAAGAATAAGCAGGACAGGAGCCATCAGGCTAACAAAAGAACGAGCTGGGAGGAGATATTCATCGCCAGACCCGAACACCCCACCTGGCAAACCGCTGTTGGGGAAGCAATCAGACTGGACAAAGGGAAAAGCCCAGCCGAGATATCCATCCGCTCCAACCCGGATCCCACCACTCCATCCTGATGGCCCAAACCAAAATTGAAATCTGGGAACATTAAAAACCTCTTTACATATGAGGAGACTCTGCCCAGACATTTACTAACTCTATTCTCCAATGCCAGGAAATCCATTCATCCAACAATCAAGGACCCTTGGTGAATGGTGCCTGCTTGGAATTTGGCCTCAGGACACAAAATCCCTATAAAAACCCAGACCAGAGAACCCTCAAGCATGGATTTGGGAACACCTATACCTTTGGTATAGACCCTGTCCACCCAGCGCTGCGCTGCCCATTTTATTGTGGTTTTTCTCGTTGTTTGTTCTTTATTGTTTTATAATAAATTTCTCTTTATTAACCTGAATTTGCCTTTGCATTTATAACAGTTCCTAAGGTTAAAGGTCTTTGCTACTTGTTCTCCTAAAGTAAAAAAATTATTTTCCCACTTTAGACCCCAACTTAACTGAAAATATAAAGGTAAAATTATTAAGAGAAACATTCTAATAGTGTTATAATCTAATTTCTAATTTTCAATTTCACGTTGTCTTCTACACCACCTGTGGCAAGTGAAAGCACAGAAACAGCTTAGCATAAAGAAAGCAATGACAGCATGGATTGGCTCCCAGTGTCTGGAGATTTGAGAGTAGGGATGCCCATACAATTTCATCAGTCAGTCTGTGGGTAGGCACTCGGGGCTTCCCCCGATGTTGACGCACCGGCTACTGCTCCAGTCCACTCCTGCGGAGTGTCAGTCGCGGCTTCCCATCCTTCTCCTCCAGCTGAGATGTCCAAATCTCTGGAGCTTTAGAGACCTTGACTCGAGTGTGATGTGTCCACCCATGTTCAGCTGTCTTGACGGCTGTTTCTGTGGTCAGCAACACCTGGAAAGGTCCACGCCACTTAGCCTCTAGGGGTGCTTCTTTCCACTCTTTAACTAGGACCCAGTCTCCTGGTTGGATATTATACACAGCAAAGTCCAAAGGCAGGGTCTGTGTCAGCTGAGCTTCCTGTCGAAGAGATTTCACAAGAGACAGTATCCGAGCCACATACTGTTTTAGATATACATCACTTATCTCTACCCCCGCCCCAGGCTGAGAATTACAAGGATAAGGAATTCCAAACATCAATTCAAAAGGAGATAGTTGAATATCTTCCCTGGGTCTGGCTCTTATTCTTGCTAAAGCCAGTGGTAAGAGCCGCAGCTATGGCATTTTCGTTTCTATCACTAGCTTCAGAAGATGTTTTTTTATCTCTCCATTCATCCTTTCAACCTGGCCTGAGCTTTGGAGATGCCAGGGAGTGTGGAGGTTCCATTGTATCCCTAAAGCAGTCATTACTCCTTTAAGAATTTTTCCAGTAAAATGAGTTCCTCTATCTGAGTCTATTGCTTCCACCATCCCATATCTTGGAATTATTTGTTCCAAGAATACTTTAATAACTGACCCTGTGGTTGCTGAAACAGCAGGGAAGGCTTCTGGCCATCCTGTTAACTGACATATTATCACCAAAAGATATTTAAATTTCCCCACCCGGGGCATCTCAGTAAAATCTACTTGGCATCTTTGGAAGGGATGTACAGCCCAAGGTCTCCCACCCCTGGCCAGTTTCTTTGTAACTTTGTTATTTGTCTTAGCACAAATTAAACAACCATCAACAGCTCGTTTTGCCAGAACAAAAAGACCCACAGCAGCATACATTTTTAGGAAGGCTTCTGCTATCCCTCGGGAGCCCCAATGACTCCCTTTGTGGAGCTGTTTTAGCAGTTGTGAGGCTAAAGCTTTTGGTATCCACTGCTTACCATCTCTTGTAAACCAATTACCCCCTCTTTCTTCTGCCCCACTCTTTTTAACTATCTCAAGTTCTTCTGGTGGAAAAGACAGCTTCTCTGGCAAGGGGGCAGTTACTGGGAGCAAGGGAAGTAACTTAGAGATTTCTGGCAACAATGCAGCTTTCCGAGCTTCTTCATCAGCCAGTCTGTTTCCTATTGCCTCTTCCGAGCACCCTGCCTGGTGTCCCTTGATGTGTATTATTGCTACCTTTTTTGGTAAATTCACCACCTCTAATAGGCGGGAGATAAAGTTCTCATGAGCCAACGTTTTTCCTCTGCAGGTTAATAAACCTCTCTCTTCCCACAGTTTCCCAAATGCGTGTATCACACCATATGCATATTTAGAATCAGTAAAAACATTTACTGTCTTGTCTCGGTATAACCCACAGGCTCTCACAAGCGCATACAGCTCGGGCCGTCTGAGCTGACCAGTGGGTGGAAACCTCCCCCCTTCCTTTAATTGCTTTCCATTCACGACAGAGTACCCTGTAAATCGTCTTCCTTCTATCACTCTTGAAGACCCATCAATAAACACGTTTTCCCCTTCAGGCCATGGAATGTCTCGCAAATCATTCCTTGCCCTAGTTTGCAGATCTATTACTTGAATACAATCATGGAATTTGCCTTGGCTCCCCTCCTCAGGGCCATTCAAACAGGAGGCTGGGTTAAAACCTTCCTTGCTTTTAAATTCTAAATCCTCCTGTTCTAATAGACACATCTCATATTGTAACAACCGAGAGCTGGTCATCCACTTAGAGGCTCTCTCAGTTAACAAAGCTTTAATCTGGTGTAAAACTTTAACAATCAGATAACCCCCCCTTGTCAGCTTTCGGGCCTCAGCCACCATCAGCGCTGTGGCTGCACAGTTTTGCAAACAATGGGGCCAGCCTCTGGCGACCGGGTCTAACATTTTTGAAAAATAGGCAACAGGTCTCTGTGTTCCCCCATGCTCCTGAACCAAAATTCCTTTTGCATGACCTTGTGTAACATCTACATATAATTCAAATTCTTTTTCTGTATCTGGAAGAGCTAGGACTGGGGCCTTAACCAATTTGTCTTTTAATTTTTTAAAACTTTGTTCTCCTTCTGGTGTCCATACTACAACATTAGGACTGTCTTGTGCTAAAAAGCCATATAAAGGTCTGGCCACAACAGAAAAGTTTTCTATCCACACTCGGCAGTATCATACCAACCCTAAGAACTGCCGTAATTCCCTTTTTGTTTGGGGTAATGGTACTTGTAGAATTCCTTGTATCCTTTCTGGATCAATACACCGTAACCCTCCAGTTAAAATATGCCCCAAATATTTGACCTGTTTCTCTACCAACTGTGCTTTCTTTTCAGACACTCTAAGTCCTTTTTTAGCAAGAAAATTAAGCAGTTTCACAGTAGCTCTTTCAACCATTTCCTCTTGTTCTCCTGATAACAGTAAATCATCCACATACTGTAACAACTTAACTCCGGAGGGTGGAGTAAATTCTCTTAGTATTTTTTGCAAAGCTTGTCCAAACAAAACAGGTGACTCTGTATAACCCTGTGGGAGGACTGTCCAAGTCAATTGCTGTTTTACTATTTTACCTCCTTCCTCTTGTTCCCCCTCAAAGGCAAAATACTGTTTACTCTCTTCTGTAATCGGACACCCCCAGAAAGCATCCTTTAAATCCGGTACTGAATAGTACTGATGTGAGGAGGGGACCTGGTTCAGAATCGTATAGGGATCCAGAACTGTGGGATGCCTTGATTTGACAATTTTATTTATTATTCTTAAATCTTGCACCATTCTGTAGGTTCCATCTCGTTTCTTAACTGGCAGGATAGGGGTGTTATAAGGAGACATGCACGGTTCCAACAGACCTGCCTTTAGCAGGGACTCAATGATAGGCTGTAACCCCTTCCCTCCCTTGAAAGAGGGTATTGCTTTTTTGACACAACTTGTCCTGGTTGCTTCAAAGTAATTTGGAGAGGCTCTATGTCTAATTTTCCATATTCCCCGGGGCTGCCCACACTTCCGGATCTATTTCAGCATAAGCTCTCTCAGACATTTTACACAAAGATATTACAGTGCTGGACTCAGTGTCATTTTTTATAATACTGATTTGCATTCCCATTTTTGCCATCAAATCTCTTCCCAGTAAATTACAATCACAATTAGGAACAAACAGGAACTCATGCATTTCAAACTTGTCCCCCATATCTATTAACAGCGGTTGAATAAAATGCACTCGCTCATCTTTTCCGCTTACTCCTTGAATAACCAATGACCTTTTTGACAGTTTCCCTCCTTTAGGTATAAAATTTAAGGTGGATCAAGAGGCACCTGTGTCTACTAGAAAACACACCTCCTCTTGATCCGGACCCACCTTAAAAGTTATCAAGGGCTCCTGAGTGGTGGGTCCCTGGTATAATGGAAGCCCCTGACATCCCTAACAATCCATTTCCATTATCCTCTGGACTTCTTCCTCTTGTGGGTCCAGCTCTTTCTGTGGGCATTCCCTTTTCCAATGCCCTTCTTTCCTGCAGATGGCACATTGGTTCCTCCCCAGCCGCTGTTTCGGTCGGTTTTCCCCTGTCGAGGAGGGAATGCCCTGGACACCTCTTTATGGCCGACCCTGTCCCCTCTGCCCCGGGGGACCCCTTGGACCTTGTGGTTTATTCTTTTGGGGCTGCAAAAACTCTGCCATCATCTTTGCCTTAGCTCTTACTTTTTCTTCATCCCTTCTTACATATATTTGCTGTGTTTTTCTCACCAATTCTTCTAGAGGCTTATTCTGCCACTCTTGATCTTTTTGTACTCCTTTCCTTATGTCAGGCCAAGCCTTAGTAACAAATTGTACTTTTAACAATGTGTCAAAGGCTTGCCCCTCAGGGTCCATTCCCCCATGCTTACGCAAGGCATCCCTAATCCTCTCTAACCAATGAGAGGGGCTTTCATGTTTCTCCTGTTCTAACGACATAGCCTTAGCTATGTTGTTAGTTCTAGGAGCTGCTGATTTGATTGCCCTAATCAAATAAGCACGGTAATCACGGAGGTGAGCCAGGCTGGCCTGGTTATTTGGATCCCACTGGGGGTCCACCTGTGGGATGGCATCATCCACTATAGGTACATTAGGTCCAGAACCCCCCACTGCCTGTGGATGTTCATCTTCCCACAGCTGCCGAGCTTTTTGCAAAATCATTCGTTTCTCTGATGGCCAAACAAAATCCCCAAAAGGAAATCCCGGTCTTTCCAGGTATAATCTGCATTTCCCAAATATTCTTCTATCTTTTCCCCCACCCCTATGGGATCGTCCAAGTATGGGGGTAATTCTTTTTTCAATCCTCTTATATCCTGGGTAGTAAGTGGTACAACTACAAACCTAAATCCTCCCCGTTGACCTCCCAAAGGGACTTGGCGGAGTGGCATTTGATAGACCCCTGTCTCTTGGGTCCAGGGGGCTTCTGATGCTCTAAATTGAGTTCCCCTTCTAGTTCTAGGGGGTGATATGATATGCTGCTTCCCCCCGCCCACACCATTGTTATTCTCAGGTGGAGCTGTAGGAACAGCATTTCCCTGATCCCTTTGCCCTGGAAGGTGAGGATACAGGGCGTCTTCAGCTGGCCCTGGGTCAGCTGGTAACACCGGAGGACAAGACGGGGGAAGGTGATGAAAAACATCCCAGTCTTCACCATTTTCCTCTTCCCCCCTTTTTTTCTCTTCTCCTTTTTTTCTTAACACATGGGTGCCCTCCCAGGCTTGCCTGTGCTACCCTCCCTGGGTGCCCTCCCAGACTTGCTCCCCAAAGATCCCATTTTACTCACCGGTGAGATTTTCAGTGGTCCTTCCCTGTGGACTCTTCACGGACCCCCCTGGTGCGCCACTCATCTGTCTCCTGGACAGTCTCGGGAACCCAATCGATCGCCCGGTGCTGGCCGCCACCATGGGGAGCTGATCACCGAAACTGGGTGAGGAGCGCCTTCAGCTCCGCTCGCTGCCCGCCGCCCCGGGCGGTGGAAAAATCCCGGATGAGCCCCCCAAAATTATCAGGAAAATTAATCCACAAACACCAGAGGTTTATGTCCAAAAAGGAGACAGAGGAGTCCTTTTACTTTATTCGAATAAAGGGAGAGGCCATGGCGCATTCCCCTGGGGTCTCTCAAATTTTTGGAGGGCGCAGCCTCCTTTTTAATCCTAATTCCCGGCCGCTTGTCCCTTCTCCCTTTCCCCATAGGCTGAGGTACTTGAGAGGTACAGGCTTCCCGGAACGCCTGATACTGGCGGCGATACCTTCCCCCCCACCCCCAATGCATAATCCCTTCTTAACTTTTATGGAATTCATAGTGTTCTTTCAGTGCCTCTTTGATCTTCTACTGGAATCCATCCCATTGTTTCCGTAGTCTCTCACTGATAGCTACATCTTATCAACTGACCCACAGCTTGTTTGTAAAGACAAGCTCATCATTCCTCTCAATAACAACAGCAGAGAGCAGCAACAGAGCGGGCAGTCCATCCCCCCCCTGCTCCCTCTCTAAGAAAAAGCAGCGGGATAGTACCCAGTTTGTTAAAAAGTCATGATTCATTGGTTTTTAAAAATGTTTTTATATACCCTTTTAGAGTTAATTTTGTGTTTTAAGTAATTATGAGTTTATGCAGTTGCAGTTTTTAGAGTTTTACTAGAGAAATTATTGTGATTCTTTGAACGTTTAAAAAGCCCCTTTTCAAAAAAAGGTGTTTAAGGTGAATATTAACAGAAGTTACCTTGCAATAATCAGTTTTAAAACCTAAGGTGTCCTGGGGTGACTTTATGATACTGGTATCCCCAGTCGTCTGGTTTATGTTATATATTGAGTTCTGCACCTTTAAGGCTGGCTTTGAGAGCAAGAGAGGGGGAAGAAGAAGCGCGCGGTTTGTGTTAAAGAAAAACATCACTCCCACACATCTCACTCCTGGACTGTGGTGTCTGCAGCACGGCCAGACGGCAGGACAGAGCTTCTCTCTGGTTTTTAGTTAGTTTTAGCTAGCTGAGGCAGAGGAGTTCCCTGGACCTTTGTTTTTTTCCTTTTTTCTTGGATCTGTGCAAGCCTGCTCTGGACTGAACACCCAGCCAAACCCCGGGAGCTCACGCCTGTGGCCCACCGGGGCCTGGGCCTCGGCACTTTCCAGCGCCAGAGGGACTGATAAGAACCTGAGCGAGCCGAGCTACACCACATGAAAAGGACTTTTCTTCCTAAACTTGATCCCATCGAACAGCAAGAGGTTTTATTATTTAATATTATTCCATTTTCTGTTAAATAAACAGCTTTTTCCACTTCTCTCCAAGGAAATTTTTTTTTTTTTTTTTTTTCAGGACCAGTTGGTGGGGAGGGGCATTTCCCTAGGGAAATCCCCATTTGGAGTTTTCCTCCCTAATTTGCCCTAAACCAGGACATAAGGTTAAAATCTGGTATGATTTACAGCTACTAAGAAAACCTTCCAATTAATGTTATCTATAAAAGAGATTTGTGGTTTAAAAAATAATTAGTTAAGAGAACTTTACAAGACAAAGTTAAGTTAAAGCATATATTATCTATTTGCTTGTTTTTTCCACAATTTTAATAAGGTAATTTCAATGTGAGTCCTTTTGTTATATAAAACACATATAACTGCATATATACCAATTTGGATTTTGAATATTAGCTTAAGAATTGGACTTGATGTTCCTGAAAAGTGCTACAAAAGCTGAATGACAACTTGCCAAATCCTGTGCTATTGTGGTTTTTCTCTAGAAAAACTGCACTTTAAAATCCTAACCAACTTACGCATATACTAGGCAAATTTCTGTTATGAATAAGTATTTTTAGTAACATTTGCAGTTATTGTGAGTTATTCTCAAAGCTAGATGACATAGAATTGTAATGTATTTGTTACATTTTTATAATCTTTATAGTGAATCCATGTTACTGTTATATTGTGTTTAAAAGGTATATATCAAACTTTTAGTTGCCTTTTTGTAGTAACAGAATAAGTTATGCTTTTATTTAATATAGATTAAGTGTTAATAGAATTAAGAAAAGTCAAGTTTTATTATGTTTAGGCTTGAATGTTTTTAAGTTAAGTTTTATAACTTGGATATTCTTTTAAGGTTAAGTTTTGTTATTTCCTTTTGTTATAATTTTTATTAAGTTTAAATATTGTTTAGTTTAAATTGTTTTATGTTTTATTGGAGACACTTGTCTAAACTGCAAAGTATAGTTATTTTCCTAGAGAGATGAAGATAACTACAACTAAAACAGCTGATAGAACACTGATGAACACTTGCTTATGAATAGAAGTGAATGCAGTCTGTGACACCCTTGACTTCATTGGAAGTTCTATTGTTTGTTTCAATCTCTGCAGTTTTTGTTTTTTATAGCTTTCTTATTTTTCAGTGTTTCCAGAATTTCAAGAAAATGTACCATTGCTGAGGGTCAGCTGCCATGGGAGAGGCTTCAGATTAAACCAACTGCTGAATGGTTTAATTGGTCTGGTACCTAAAGCTTCTGATCATTTGCTTTGTACGAATGCATTTTAACAGTTTGCTGTGCTGTAAGCATCTCAAAGCTGCTACTATTGAGAACCTTGTTTTAGAAATGAGTTAAGAGGCATCTCTCCAGTTTAAAGTCTAAGGCCCTGGACAAGCCTTGACTTTACCTGGATGGAATGTTTGCCAACAGATCCAGATGTTTTCTGTTCCAAATCAGTATTTGAGTCACTTTTTGACTTTGCAATTTGACCCTATTAACATGACAGCTGGGTCAATTTTGAAGTGGGCTTGGAGAATCATTTCCAGAGGTGGTTATCCAATCCTTCACTGATTTTTTCTGTTTCTGTTTGCAAACTATGGGATGCTGGTGCAGTGTTTTAGTAGTTAATAGTAGTTTTATATTACATACTGTTGGGGAAGATGAAACAGGGAAACCTTGTGAATATGATTGTTTAACAAAAGATTCTGAAGGTATGAGGCCTAGAATCGAGATAGAAATGAAAGCCTGCTTTGAGTCATAAGATACAGAGTACTAGTTACTATATGACCAAAGAACAATAGCCTAGCCAGCTAAAGGAGAATCCCTGCTGATAAAACAATGTCCTTCTGCTGATAGAAAGTCCAAAGGTAAAGAAGCAAGGAAAGAACTTGTAAAGCTTTGTAGAGTCTAAAATGCAACACTGTATGTTAATATAGGGAAGTGCATAGGCTGTATGTAAATTCTTTAGTGGGTGTGTCTCATAGTGATTGGTTACTAAGAATTAGAATATTCACTATAGGAAAGCATATAATGGATTGTAACAAGAGCCTCGCTCTCTTACTCCCTCCCTCCCCTTTTCCAACCTCTCCTCCCCTGCTCTCCCTGCTCTCTCCCTCCTCCCCCGGACCACGTGGACGCCGAGGCTGGTGGCGGACACAGGTCTCCCCTCTCTTTACCCATATAATAAATTGCTTATACTTGAACAGCTTGACCCTGGAGAAGTCTCTCACCGTGAGCGAACATTACACACAGCAATAACATGTTATTAATAATGTTTATGATTTGATTGATTTTAACTGCCATAAGTTTTTATTCATTGTGTATATGGTTTTGTGTTAATGTTGATGTGTATAACAGAAGTACATCTCATTTTTATTTTTATTTTTTTTAAAAAAAGGGGGGAAATTGATGCCCTAAAAGCATTTGATTAGCATAATTCATTAACTTCAAGGGAAGAAGTGTCTGTGTTTTGTTGACAGGTTCAAAAAGGTCACCTGTTCATATGACCAGACTGTCTGCCTCTGAACACATGAAATCCAGTGAACAGAGATGTCATCACACAGCCTTGGTACTCCAGACATGGATCAGAAGTGGACCTGTCAGGACACAGTTGTGTCTGAACACTACACAGACAGTTGCCAACAGAAATTTTGTGTTGTTATTATGATGTTGTGTCTCTACCAATTTTTTCAGTTATCTTCTGTTTTAAGATTTAGAAGGATGTGAAGAACAACCTGAACATCGAAGCCCTCAGTCACCGATCAGCTGCCAGCTGACATCACGGGAGCAGTGAACATTCCAAGACTGAATTGTGTTAAATCATAGGCTGTTTGTGAAGGAAATTCTGCAGAAGATCTAGAAAAGTGTAGAGACTCCATCTAATTGTATATAAAGCAAATTGTAGTTGTGTGCTTACCCTTTCAGCAAATTGCTGTCACGCTTAGACTACATATATACCTTTTCCCACCTGTCTCATAGGAGTCCCTGAATGGGATCCTTAAGCATTTAAAGGTTTAGTTAGTAATGAGACTCGAGTGAATCAATGGGCAGTGTTGCAAGAGTGCAATTACACTGTTGGTTTCTCATTAAGACAACTTGAAGCCTGCTGACAAGCGAAAATTATTGAAGTTCTTAATGTTACCATGGAGCCCCCAGAAGAATTAGATTTCTTAGGTTCCACCAATACCTCAGGTGGATGGATAATGTTTGAACCCCCCTACAAAAAGCCATTCTAACAAAGTAATGCAGCACTGGGCTGCAGTCAACCCTATAGTGTCGCTCTATTAAGGAACTGCTGGGAAGAGATGACACAGACTCTCATGGAGTCAGAACAGGAGAATTTCTCTAGTTTATTGCTTCAGGTCTCTTTATAGACTGATACGTGGAAAGTACAGAAAGGAAACTCTTATTGGTTAGTAAATTGCTACATCACCATCATTGGTCAGTGGGGCACAACACCCCTCTTTCTCTTGCAAAGAAAACAAGAGACAGAAAACAACACCTGCAGGCTGTTTTCTGTTTTTGAGGATTGTTTTGAATCCTCCCATGAAATTCCCAGACTTGCTTCTCAGGCAGGACTGAGAGCTATGTGGCCTGTGATTTCTACAGGCACCCTGGTTCAGATTTAGCATCCATACTATAGCTGATCTCGTTACACTGAAAGTAAAGTTTTTTATTCACGGTGCAATCTCACAGGTCGATTACCAAAGCGAATACCTAGTTCCATATTCCTAATCTGTGGAGATAGAGCATGGAATGAGATTCCTGCTAATCCACATAGAGGACCCTGTTATCTTGGGAAACTTACTTTGTTCCATCCAAGCTTACATCAATTGCTGAATGTGTCTGATAAAAAACATCAAGCAGTCAAAGCGAAGCCTGAATGAATTAAGGCTTAGCAACTCAAAAAGGGCTCGCTTGTTAGACAAAGAAAGAATTGAACTTAACATCGACAATGTTAAGTGAACTTTCAGCTGATGTGAGTAGTCTACATCATGCAGTATTGCAAAATCGAGCTGCAATTGTCTTTTTGCTCTTAGCACAAGGACATGGTTGTGAGGAGTTTGAAGGCATGTGCTGTTTGAATCTTGCTGATCATTCAGTTTCCATCCATAAGCAACTACAACAGCTACAGGATGGGTTATGTGGCCTGAAAGAAGATAGTGACCCTATTGGAAGTTGGTTCACCAGCTGGGGTATCACTGGATGGCTGAGGTCTCTTGTGCTAGAAGGGGGATGGACTTTACTTATAGTGTTAATTGAGATGACAGTTTAAGTTGTATGTTATCTTATCTTCATAAAAGTATAGAATGAGTCACATCCAAAGCCTGGTTTGTGCAAAAAGAGAAAGGGGGAATGTCGCCCTGAAAATTCAGCTTCTGAGCTTGCTAACATAGTTTTCTAAAGACTTTCCCAGGACAGTAACTGTAAACATAGGTATGTGTACATTCTTTCTGTTACACATCTTGTGATGGGCATCTCTCATGGCCAGTGCAGTGAGAAAGTCTTATCCTGACCATCCAATCCCTGGCCGTGGTCAGAAGCCTATAAATCCTGGGAGGAAAAATAAACTCTTCTTTTCACCACACCTCGACCTGTGTCCATATGATCTATTCATCTTCAGCGGCGACAGGGGAATTGTTGTTATATTTTATATATTAGTAAAGGCCTGTCTGCACAAACCAGCCTTTGGAATAAGTCGTGATATTAAAGGCTAAAGTCCTTGAAACTTTGCTGCAGAAGAGAGAGTAAAGCAAAACAATATCCTTGTGTATAGGAGAAAAAAATGTAAACCTGTGTGTATTAGCAATAGTAACTTGCTTAGCCCGCGAACCCTGTAGAACCCTATAAAAGGTGTGCTAAAGATAGAAATAAACAGCGTTCACGTTTACTTCTGTGAAGGGTTGTGAATAGCTGGCGGTCTCTCAATAATTATACTATATCAAAAACAGTTAAAAGTGATTACAAACTGTACTATATCAAAATTGTTGTGATTAATAATAATTTGCAAAAGCCAATACATAATAGCAAAAGCCAGCAACTACATAGGTATTTATAACAGATAATATAGATAACGTTATGTTTCTTCAGATGGTGGGAACCCTGAGTTGTGCTGCATTGAATGGGCCTCTGATCAGGAACCAGCACACTGTGAAAACCCTGTCTGTAGAAAGGTGTCTTGGGGTGATTTTATGATGATACTCTATTCCTGATTGTCTGCTTTTTGACCATAAATGTTTGCTGTAGCTTTAAGGTGGGTCCAGGGGAGCAGGAAGCCTTGAGCTTCTTGCGCGGGTTTTGTTCTGTTATAAATGCATATTATATTATTGGCTTTTCGCAAATATTATAATGAATGTTATATGTATAAGATTAGAAAATTTATCTGTATTAATATAGTTTCCTTTGTTTCTGTTATTGATGAAACTTAGAAATAGTGGTATAATACATATATGTTAAGCTATGGCATAGTATTAAAACAAAAACTACTTTTGTCTGTATAACCCAAAGACTTAAGAAGATAGCTAGAGACCCCCCTGCATTTGTAAACTATCTTATCCAGATGAAGACAGCAGTGACCAGAGCTCTGAGGGAGGAATTTATTTCATTTCTGTTATCAGGGAATGTAAATCTTGATGGCGCCTAGAAGATTGATCTATTGGGAAGGGGGCAAGAGAAAACTAAACAGAAGAACGCCAAAGATCCTAAGAAGAATGTATGAATATGTATAAGAATTTATGGATATGTAGTAAAGTTCTGTTTTTAAGGGACAATCCTTTGTTAGTAGGTGTGCTCTCTTGGCTGAATGCAGAGACACCCGGCCGTATCTGTATACTTTTCTTTATTTTTATCTCTTAATTGTCTTTTAATTAAACTTTTAAACTCTATAAGAAAAATATGTGAACCTCATTTTTCACAAAAGTTAAATGAGCTCTGTGTGATAAATGGACTTATGAATAAAAATTGGTGGAGGTCTAAATAAATACATTTGTAGCTATAATAATATAAAATATAAAATACAGTGTGGCCAAAGAATCCTTCCCCAGATCTAGTCCCGAATTCCCATTCAGGAGATAACAATTCTAGCTGCACCTAGATAACGATTCTAGCACCCATCAACCGAAGAGAATGAGCAGGACACGGGCCATCAGGCTGACAAAGGAACGAGCTGGTTGTGGACCTGAATACCCCACCCTGCAGACCACTGTTAGGGAAGCAATCAGGCTGACAAAAGAACGAGCTCGGACAAGATAATCATCACCAGACCTGAGCACCCCGCCTTGCAGACCACTGTTGAAGAAGCAATCAGACTGGACAAAGGGAGAAGCCCAGCCGAGATATTCATCGGCTCCAACCCGGATCCAACCACTCCATCCTGATGGCCCGAACCAAAATGAAATCAAGCAACACTCAGAACTTCTTTTACATATGAGGAGACTCTGCCCGAACGTCTATGGACTCTATTCTCCAACACCAGGAAATCCATTCATCCAACAATCAAGGACCCTTGGTGAATGGTGCCTGCTTGGAATTTGGCCTTAGGACACAAAATCCCTATAAAAACCCAGGCCAGAGAACCCTCTAGGGTGGATTTGGGAACACCTATACCTTGGGTATAGACCCCTGTCCACCCAGCACTGCGCTGACCTATTTATTGTGGTTTTTCTCTTTCGTTGCAGGTGTTTAAATTGTTTTATAATAAATTGCTTTTTATTGACCTTATTTTGCCATTGCATTTATAACATCTGGTAGGGCTGGCCCCACTCCACCGCAGCCTGGCGGGGTGGGCGGGGGGATGGAAGGCTGCAGGCCGCCGGCTGAAGTTGGGCCAGTTCACAGCTGCTAACATCTTGCTAACACCAAGCCCTGCCCCCGCCATCGGCCCGCACCGAGCCCTGGGGGCGAGTTCGGGCCATGCCAGCCCCTCCCCACCCCTCCCAGCGGCTGCCGGACAGAGGGAGAGGCCCAGCGCGGCCTGAAATCCATCACAGTGACTGCTTGGCCACTGCCTATAACCATCTGCAGGCCAAGACAAGATATTAACCCTTTCACTGCACAGATGAGACTTGCAGACCTTAATCATCTCTCAAGGGAGAGAAAAAGACAAAGTGATGACATGCAGAAAGACAACATAAAGACACCAAAGTAAGTAAAGTCTCATGAAATTCAACAAGGGGAACTGCTAAATCCTGCACCTGGGGAATAAGAAATCCATACACCAATATATATTGGGGGGCACCAAGCTGCAAAGCAGCTTGGCAGAGAAGGACCTGAGGGTCCTGGCAGACAGGGTGGTGAGTTGACCTTGACTGGTTACCAGGTACACAAGTTAGTCTATCACTCACCCCTCTCAACAGGACAGGGGGAGAAAGTACTATGAAAACCTCATGGGTCAGGATAAGGAGAGGGAGATCCCTCAGCAATTGCCACCATGGGCAAAACAGACTCGACTTGGAGAAATGTGATGGATTGGCATTTAAGAAAAAGTAGAAAACACCCACGAAAATTAAGGCTCTGAGATAGGCTGCTGGAGGCTTCTGTGAGTTTCTTCTCTACCTGAGAACTAGCCAATAGCTAGCTAGTTCTGAAAATTTACAGGTTTTTTGACCACTGAAAAGTGAGATTAACCTGTGAACACCACCCTTTAAACCTAAGCCCAGGAGCTTCTAGCTCTCTCTTTGTTTCTGGCTTTGAAAGGTAATAGAACTCCAGCTAGCTCCCGTTTCCCCTCCCCCCCATCCCCCCCCCCAGGCCATGAGGCCCCAGGCACGGTCTGGGCTTGGCCTGCCACAGCTCCCAGGCGGGGCATGGAGCCTGCAGGGTTTCCCACCGCCCCAGGCTGGGGCCGGGCTCTGCTGCAGCCTTCCAGGGAAGGCTCCAGCTCCTGTTCCAGCAGGGTGGCTGTAGCTTTTCCCAGGGGGGCCCCGGCTCTAGGCCCTGCTGAGCTGAAATCTGACACCATGAATACCTGCTGCAGCTTGAGCCAGATTTTAACCCTTTCACTACCCAGATGAGACCT
This sequence comes from Poecile atricapillus, assembly GCF_030490865.1. Lineage (NCBI taxonomy): Eukaryota > Metazoa > Chordata > Aves > Passeriformes > Paridae > Poecile > Poecile atricapillus. The sequence goes on along the minus strand of NC_081288.1, from coordinate 94,291,011 downwards.
GCAGATTTAATCCTTTTTCCAGAGAGAGGAGAAGAGAGAGTGATCAACATGTAAAGAGACAACATAAACTATCAAAGTCAGTGAGGGAAGGAATCAAGCCTCAGATAGGAAGAGAATGAGAAGATGCTTTAATAAGCTGAGATATTCTTTTGTTAAGGCCATAGAGATGGACAATAATGTTCTGAAAAACTCCTTTAATTCATGAAAGAATATTTTGGGGGGAATGAAGTATTTCAAAGTGCAGATTTGAGCAGAAGTAATCTGTCGAGAATATTTTAACAGAAGGTGGGCATGATATTTTAGTAAAAGTTTGTCTGCACAAGCCAGCCTTTGGTATAAGTGGCGATATTAAAGGCTAATGTCCTTGAAACTCTCCGGAAGCAGAGAGAATGAAAGAACCACGATATCCTTGTGTACAGGAGAAAAAATGTAAACCAATGTGTATTAGCCAATGGTAACTTGCTAAGCCCGCGGACCCTGTAAAACCCTATAAAAGTGTGCTAAAGATAGAAATAAACGAAGTTCACTATACATCCATGAGGACTCAGTGAATAGTCTGAGTGGTTTCTCAATACTTGGCGCTCCGATCTGGGACCCTGAGGGCCGGGGGATTTGGCAGGTCCGTGCGCGGAGAGACACGGATGCGGACCAGGGCTGGTGGAACGGATTCGTGTGCGGAGAGACACGGACGCGGATCGGTACTGGGTAGGCTAGCCCGTGTGCGGGAGGACGCGGATGCGGGCAGCTGGGGGAAGCCAAGGGTGGAAGAGGTGAGGACGGGTCACGGCCCTCTGCCCGCCCATGGGCTGCCGACATGGAAGTTGAGTTTGTGGCAGCGAAAAAACTGCTTCTGAGTATTATCGTTAAACAAGGTGAAGCAGTCAGGGAAAAAGACCTGGACAGGCTCGTTTTATGGGCTAAAGAAAACGGGCGCCTTCAGGCGCTGCCGCTGCTCTTTGCAGTGGAAGAATGGAAAGATATAGGAGATCTGATGTGGGAAAAGGTGATCACGGGGAAGAGCAAAGATGCGGTAGCTCTCGGCTTGATTTGGAAAATTGTGTTGAATACCTTAAGAGATATGAAGGTGGAGTCCACAGTCGCGGCCACTGCCTTGGAAGCCATGGCTTGGCCCGAGACAGACGTGCCGCAGTCACTTCCTGCCACATCAATCAGCCATCTGGGTGCTTTCTTTGGGGTTGGGCACGTTCAGTCAGCGAAGGGGCTCACAGGAAGGCAGTGTAGCACCGTATCAGAACTTTTAAAATCCCAGGGGAGCACTGGAGTGGGTGGGTCCGCGCTGGCAGAGCCCAAACCGGAAGTTACCCCGTCATATGCGGATGTAGAAATGACGGCTTATGGATGCTTACTCTGAAATAGAGAGCACAGTGCCTGTGGAAATTGCAGGCCACATAGCTTTCTCAGTCTTGCCTGGGAAAGTGGCCTGGGAATTCATAAAGAGGAATTAAAACAATCCTCAGAGATAGAGAACAGCCTTGCAGGTGCTGTTTGTCTATTCCTTGTTTTCTTGCAAGAGAAGGTCAAAGGGTGGTGTACCCCACTGACCAATGATGGTGATGTGTTAGTTTACTAACCAATAAGAGTTTCTTTTCTGTACTTTTCACGTATCGGTCTATTAAAAAGACCTGAGCTAATAAACTGAGAGAAATTCTCCCGATCGACTCCCAAGAGAGTCTGTGTCGTTCTTCTCGCTGTTCCCAATAGAGCGACAACGGCTCCTCCAGAAGAAGAGGCCGCCAGCACCAGCCAGGCAGAGCCTCACATGTCAGCGGAAGTAAGAGCCTTGGAGTGCAAACCAAAAAGCTATCCTTTGCTGCCATCTACTGTTCACTGGGGAAAGGCGCAAGATGTCCCTCTCCCCCCGGATGATGACATCTCAATGCATTCAGAGGACGGACGACCTCCAGCGGGAGAAGAGCCAATTAATTGTAATGATACATCAAAGAAAGAGCTACTGGAATGGCAACAACAAATAGAACAGCTTGTGCAACAGCTGCAAGCTCAGATTGAGCAGACATTACATGCAAATGGAGCACAGTGTCATCAAGAGAAAGCAGCTCTGCAGCAAAAACCAAAGCAGCAAGCAGAGTCAGTTCAGCAGCTGCAGGACATGATGCATCCTGAACCATCTGCTCCACCTTTAGAGACACTGTTAACACCACAATCTTGTTCCAGCTCTCATTCTACTACCCTAGAAGAAGAGAGCAGAAAACAAAAAGCAAGGCAAAGGTGGACTGGCATCATTAGAGATGCAATCCTTGAAGGAGAATGGCAAGCAACAGGAACAATTGCTTGTCCCATTTTATATGACCAGCAAAATCCACGCTATGAACAACACAACTGGAAAATTTTGCAGCAAGCCAAAAAGACAGTTACTGAGCATGGCATTAAATCTGAAGCTGCAAACACTGCATTGGACTGGCTGTTCACCTCTGATGTTAACAGTCCCATAGACAGCCAGAATTTAGCACGTTTGCTTTTAACTCCATCACAACTTATGGTGTGGGAGAAGGAATGGAAAAGGTTAGCAGATCTAGAAGCCAATCGACCTCGAGATCAGAATGATGTACTGTATGGACTTAATCCTGACATGATCACCGGTTCAGGAGTCTACAGTCACATGGCTGTACAGTTAAACTACCCCCTTGCAATGCATCATTTGTCTGCACAGCTTGCTGGTCAAGCCTTCAATGCTGTGCCTGATTCTAAATCTCATCCTTCCTTCACTACAGTATGGCAAGGCCTCACAGAACCATATCCTCATTTCATCAATCGTCTGTCAGCAGCCCTGAAAGCTCAGAATGACAAGACTGAGGAAGCCAAACAGAACATGTTTAAACTGTTAGCTTTTGAGAATGCTAACTCAAAGATAAAGCCTATCCTTGCCACGCTCCTGAAACAAGCAGATGTGGGAGACATGCTAGATATTGCCCTGTGGGTTAATCAGACACAACAAAAACAACTTGTAGCCAATGCAGTTGCAGAAGCCATAAAACCAACAAGTCTACTTGCTGCTGTGGTCAGTAAATTGGGAAATAGACGTAAACCTTTCACTATGCCTACAAACATTTGCTTCCAATGTGGCAACAGAGGACACTTTTGAAAGTCCTGCCAAGCTACCGTGTGGTGTGATTGATGCCAGATGGATACCCATGCTACTACTACATGTCGTTTCACAAAAAATATGAGCAAGAGTGCGAAGAGCTGTTGTGCAGGGACACAAGTAGCCGGCCCAACTCTGTACAGCTGCTCAACCCACCAGCAACCAGGGGAAGCCTGGGAATTGATTTGGCAGCATCAGTAGATGTCACTCTCATCGACAGCACCATCCATAAAATCCCAACTGGAGTTACAGGACCCATCTATTCTGCCACCAGTGCATTTGGTGCTTTGCTAATTGGAAGATCATCTGCTGGAGTTGCGGGACTTATTGTTCTCCCAGGAGTTATTGATGCTGATTATACCTGCGAAATCCAAATTTGTGCCTACACCTTAGCTCCTCCACTCACGATTAGAAAAGGGACAAGAATCCCTCAATTGGTGTTGTTTAAAAAGGTAGCAACTGAGAAGGACATTTTTCAAAGTGCTCCTGGATGTGGAGACAGAGGATTTGGATCTACAGGAGATACAGTGGTGAATCTTGTTCAACAAATGAACCATTGACCAGTAGTTGAAATCATCCCGTGCCAGAGAATGAATCAGCAAAATGTTACAATGATGTTAGACACAGGAGCTGATGTCACCATCGTCAGCCAAGTTTGGTGGCCAAGAGAGTGGCCTCTCCACAGAGCCTTAAGCTCAGTACAAGGTATAGGAGGATACTCCACACCACTGAGAAGCATACATCCAATTCAGTTTCGATTTCCTGAGGGATAGACTACCACTTTATGTCCATACGTCATGCCTTTGCCTGGGAGCCTTGTAGGGCTCGTTGGTCGAGATGTTCTCAGCCAGCTTGGAGCAACATTAACCTTTTCTGTCCAATTGCTTTTTCAGTAGTCGCCACTGCTGACAGGCTGCCGACCCCAAGGATTCAGTGGAAATCTAACGAGCCAGTGTGGGTTGAGCAGTGGCCTCTCAATCAGGAGCGGCTGGCAATTGCACATGAACTTATCAGAGAACAGCTACAAGCAAAACACATCCAACCATAGCTCAGCCCATGGAATACTCCAATCTTTGTCATCCCAAAGAAATCTGGAAAGTGGCAATTGCTGCATGATCTGCGCAAGGTAAATGACCAAATTTGGACAATGGGAGCATTACAACCAGGGATGCCCACTTCCACAATGTTGCCACAAGAATGGCATCTTTTAGTTATAGATTTGAAAGACTGTTTCATCACAATATCCCTGTAAAAAGAGGACACAGTGCGATTTGCCTTCACCTTACCATCAATCAATAAAGTAAGTCCATCACAAAGATTTGAGTGGGTGGTCCTTCCACAGGGGATGAAAAATTCTCCAACAATGTGCCAACTCTTTGTGCACTGGGCACTGACACCCATGCGTGCAAAACTTTCTCAGACAATTATCTATCACTACATGGATGATATCTTGTTCTGTCAATGTGATCCATTCCAAGATGATGACCTTGCATTTATCACCGCTCAACTCGCAGCAAAAGGCTTGGTGGTTGCCCCAGAGAAGATTCAAAAACAAGCTCCATGGAAATATCTAGGGTGGATTTTGACATCTTCATCAGTCCGCCCACAGAAATTAGAATTGACTAATGAGATCACCACTCTCAATGATGCACAGAAACTTATTGGAAATCTGCAATGGGTACGATCCATTGCTGGTATCAGAAATGATGAGATGGCACCTTTAATGAGCCTTTTAAAAGGCACAGATCCACAAACTCCTGTTACCCTTTCTATAGACCAGAAGAAATGTCTCACATCCCTAGGGAAGAAACTGCTTTCAATGCTAGCAAAGAGAAGATTACCAGATGTGCCTTTAGGACTTTTGATTTGTAACCATCCTGTTGCCCGGTGTGATATCATATTCCAGTGGCCTGCTTGGCAAAAAGAGAAAGGGGGAGAAGACCCACCTGAGAGCTGTCAAGATGCCAAGCAGCCTATCAAGGAGTGTCAGCCTGTCAAGAAGGTACAGTCAGTGAGATTATCAATGAAATGTGCAGACCCTTTAGCAATCTTTGAGTGGATTTTTACACAGCATATGCCACCAATGAGTATTTGGCAGAGAACAGAAGCAATTGCTTATCTCATAAAAAGGGCGAGAATGCGAATTATGGAAATTAGTGGTGCTGAACCAGACCATATTAGTCTACTGATAAAGATAGAAAACTTTGAATGGATGCTGAGACACTCAGAATCGATTCAATTAGTGCTGCTCAATTATCCAGGAACTGTACATAACATGCAACCTAAAGATCTACGCTTACAGATCATCTTAAAGCAGCAATGGTTGCAACAGCCCAAAATAATGCAACAACCAGTAGAAGGCCTTACAGTATACACTGATGCAGGAAAGTGACAGAAAAAAGCAGCCTGTACCTGGCAAGAAGACTTGAGTTGGAAAAGCAAAACCATAGATGGAGATGCACAACTCACTGCAGACATTAGAACTTACAGCCATCTCATGGGCATTGTCTCGTTGGCGAGACAGAAAGCTGAACATTGTATCAGATTCATTATATGTGGTAGGAGTGGTACAACGTATTGAAGATGCTCTCATCAAGTCACCGAATAATAAGCAATTGTGTCAACTATTCTTGCAAATCAAGAGAGCTATTGAAGATAGAGAAGAATCTTGTTGCATCATTCACATCCGCAGTCATCAAACGGAATTAGGTCTCAGAGAAGGCAATGCAAAAGCTGATACGCTTGTCAGTCCTGTTGTTGCAGCACCAAGAGACTCTTTCACAGCTGCAAGAGAGAGCCATGCTCTCTTCCATCAAGCTGCAAAAGCCTTACAGAGACAATTTAATATCAGCTCAATAGATGCACAAGTCATTGTAAAATCCTGTCTACAATGCAATCAATATGGAACCACTCTAGGCTTAGGTGTTAACCCTAGGGGTCTTCAAGCCTGTGAAATCTGGCAGATGGATGTAACACATGTGCCTAAATTTGGTCACCTCAATTATGTACGTCACAGTAGATACCTTTTCAAAAACGATTTGGGCCACTGCACAAGTAGGACAGAGAAGCATACATGTAATTCGACATTTAGTAGCTTGCTTTGCTGTAATGGGAGTTCCGAAAGAACTGAAAACAGACAAATGGGCCTGCATATGTAGGAACACGAGTTTCTCGGTTCTTACAAAAATGGGGAGTCAAACACGTAACTGGAATTCCCCATATGTCCACTGGACAAGCCATTGTAGAAAGAGCCCATAAGACCTTAAAGAGTATTTAAGTAAACAGAAAACACCTGAACAATCAGAACCTGTCATTCAATTGCAGCAAATGTTATTCACTCTAAATTTCCTCAGTTTAGTTGGAGATTTAGAGCAGCCCCCAGTGGTAATTCATAATAGTCAGATAAAGATGCAAGCTACCCCAGAAATTAAATTACATTATAAGGACCCAAAGACAGGTATCTGGGAGGGACCAAATCCACTGCTGTTTAACGGGCACAGTTACAGTTGTGTTTCCACAGATGCTGGACCACTATGGGTGCCTAGCCAATGGACCAAACCAGGCACGAAGGATCTGAAGAACAATCAGAATATCGATGCCCTCAGTCAGTCACTGATGGGCTGCCAGCTGACATCACGAGAGCAGCAGATGTTTCAAGACTGAATTGTGTTAAATCATTCTTTGTGAGAAAAATTGTGTAGAAGATTTAAAAGAGTGTAGAGACTCCATCTAACTGTATATAAAGCAAATTGTAGCTGTGTATTTTACCCTTTAAACAAATTGTGTTCACGCTTAGATTGCATATATACCAGAGCATGTGTGTTAAAAGTAGATAATAGTTTAAGATAAAGAGTTTTAGTTTGTATCGTAATTGTTATTTGTAGGTTATTGGTAAGTTTAGTAAAGACATTAGTATAAGGTGTAAGTATTTCCCCTTCAAGAGTTAGTGTAAGCATAATTAAAAGTTCATTTAACGTTAAAGCCTTAACTGTGAGTTTGCAAGTATGGTGTCATTTGCATGGAACAAACTGCTTAAGGTAATTGAACTGTGTATAGTCCCAACCAACTGTCTGCTCAATAACATACAAAAGTGACAGAACATATGGGTCATTCTAGCACACTTAACAGGCCAAAAATCAATGTGTCTAAGTCTAGCTACACCTGGAGATCCTTTTTGCACATGTCTCATAGGAGTCCCTGAATGGGATCCTCAAGCATTTAAAGGTTTAATTAGTAATGAGACTCGACTGAATCAATTGGCAATGTTGCAAGAGTGCAATCGCACTGTTGGTTTCACATTAAGACAACTTGAAGCCTGCTGGCAAGAAAAAATTATTGAAGTTCTTAATGTTACCATAGGGCCTCCAGAGGAATTTGATTTGTTAGGTTCCAAAAATACTTCAGGTGGATGGGTAATGTTTGAGCCCCGACAAAAAGCCACTCCAACAAAGTAATGCAACACTGGGCTACAGTTAACCCTATAGTTGATCTCGTTACTAACACTGAAAGTAAAGCTTTTTATTCACGGTGCAATCTCACAGGTCGATTACCAAGGCAATTACCTAGTTCAATATTCTTAATCTGTGGAGATAGAGCATGGAATGGAATTCCTGCTAGCCCACACAGAGGATGCTGTTACCTTGGGAAACTTTGTTCCATCCAAACTTACACCAATTGCTAAATATAGCTGGAAAAATAAAAAACATCAAACAGTCAAAGCGAAGCCTGAATACATTGTGATGATGTTAGAGACCCAGACTTTTGGAGTTGTGGTATAATATGGCTAGCCGCCTTTTCCAGCCCAGGAACAGCTGCGGCTAAAGGCTTGTCAAATCTAAAAAGGCTCTCTTGTTGGACCAAGAAAGAACTGAACTTAACATCAACAATGTTAAGTGAACTTTCAGCTGATGTGAGTAGTGTACGTCATGCAGTATTGCAAAATCGAGCTGCAATTGACTTCTTGCGCTTGGCACAAGGACATGGTTGTGAGGAGTTTGAAGGCATGTGCTGCTTGAATCTTACTGATCACTCAGTTTCCATCCACAAGCAACTACAACAACTACAGAATGGGTTACATGCCCTGAAAGAAGATAGTGACCCCATTGGAAGTTGGTTCGCCAGCTGGAGCATCACTGGATGGTTGAGGTCTCTTGTGCTAGAAGGGGGACGAATTTTGCTCATAGTGTTAATTGGGATAGTAGTTTTAAGTTGTATGTTATCTTGTCTCCGTAGAAGTGTAGAATGAGTCTCGTCTAAAGCCTGGCTTGTGCAAAAAGGGAAAGGGGGAATTGTAGTTAATATTTTAACAGAAGGTGGGCATGATATTTTAGTAAAAGTTTATCTGCACAAGCCAGCCTTTGGTATACGTGGCAATATTAAAGGCTAATATCCTTGAAACTCTCTGGAAGCAGAGAGAATGAAAGAAAAACAATATCCTTGTGTACGGGAGAAAAAATGTAAACCAACGTGTATTAGCCAATAGTAACTTGCTAAGCCCGCGGACCCTGTAAAACCCTATAAAAGTGTGCTAAAGATAGATATAAACGACGTTCACTATACCTCCATGAGGACTCAGTGAATAGTCTGAGTGATTTCTCAGTAGTAAACTATTGATGAAGCTGAGCAGATAATGAAGTAGTTGTGATCCCATGAGATGCTGGAACAGAGAGAGAAAAGTGAGAGTTGATGGAGACACAGCCTCCAGGAAAAAAAAGAGAAAACCTCAGTTCCCAGAAATGATCACAGAGACAGATGAAGAGAACCTTTGCCTTTAAATAACTCATCCTTAAAATTACACCCTTTGAGTTCATGGCCCATGAACACACCTCAGAGTGGTGTGAAATGGGAGGAGGGGCCTGATGTCAGAGTTTTTCCGGGCGGCTGGCATCAAGGGAATGAAAATCCATGAGAAAACTGTTTTCTTGTGGAGAACTCTCCATGGAATGACAAAAGGAAACTTCTCTACAAAGACTGATGAAAAGATTATTACATAGTTGGTACTGTTTTAACCACCAACTTTTGTCTCTATGTTGTCAGACGAGGGAATGGTTGGGTGATGGGGAAGAAGGGTTTCTGGAGGTTTTATTCTGTTTTTTTATTCTTGTAGTTTTGTTAATAAACTTTCTTTATTCTTTTTAAGTTTTAAGCCTGTTTTGCCCTTCTCCTAATCCATATCTCACAGTAAGAAATGAGAAAGTTTTCTAGTGTTTTTTTTAGCTAGTGCTTTAAAACCACTACAAGAAATTAGTTTAATTTATTGCCAATTAAACTGAGTAGAAAAATGAGAAATAAGAACAAATATAAAAACATCTTTTCTCCCAATCACTCCCTTCTTCTTATGCTCAGTGTCACTCCCAACTGGGAGTCACAAAATGTCCAGCATACAGTCAGATAAATAAATAATGTGACAAGTTGTCCTGGGCTGACTTTATGATACTGGTATTCCCAATTGCCTGCTTTATATATATATTAAGTTCTGCACCTTTAAGATTAGCTTTGAGAGCAGAGGAAGTTGAAACTGCTGGAGGCTGATGGGAGTTTTTTCTCCTGACCAATAACTGACAATTTCTGAGAATTGACAGTGGTTTGTTGCCGCGGCGACGGAAAGCCTGGAGCACCGCGACTTCTCTAGAGGCAGCCTTGAGAAAGGCTGGCCCGAAGCGCGTGTGAGCAGCTTCGAGCGGTCGAGTGATTCCAGCTCAGCTCAGTGGTAGTAGTGATTTCAGCTCAGCTCGGCTCGGCTCGGCGGCGGCGGCGGCGGGCAGGCAACAGAGGAAGCAGGGACGAGAAAGCTGGTCCAGCGTTCCACCGAGGCACAAGCCTTTATTCAGGCAGAGCTTCGGCGAAGGGTGCTGGTAACAGCGAATCTGCCGAACAGGGGAAAACTCGGGGTATTTATCGGAGAGAAGAGGGGTGGGGGGAAGCCCGAGATACCTGTATCGGGGTGGGACAGCAGGGGGGAACACCAATGAAGCACAACAGTTTAGCATAACTAACTCAAAGACCCCTGGGAGCGATACATTGTCTCTCTCTGAGTGAGAGGTGTCTTGCCTCCAGGAGAGAGCCAGGATCTCAGGCCCCACAGGCTCCTCCGCACCCACAGTTTTAACCATTGAAAAGTGAGATCAACCTGTGAACACCTACCTTAAGATGTAAGTCCAGGAATTTCTTGTTCTCTTTGGTTTTCGGCTTCTGAAGAGGTAACAGGCTCCGGCTCAGCCTCCTCCCCTCCCCACCAGTCTGGACAAGACCGCGGGGGGGGTGGGGGGCGGGGGGGGAAGCAGGTCCGGCTGGGCTCAGGCCGGTTCCTGGCCCAGTTTGCAGTTTCTGCTGCTGAACTGAAGCCTGACACCATGGGGATCTGCAGCTTGAGCAGGACTTTAACTCTTTTACTACCTGGATGAGACTTGCAGATTAATCCTTTTTTTTCCCAGAGAGAGAGGAAGAGAGAGAGGGAGTGATCAACATGTAAGGAGACACCATAAAACCACCAAAAACAGTAAAGAAAGGAATTAAGTTTTAGAGGGGGAAGAGAAAATAAGGAGATGCTTTAATAAGCTGATATATTCTTCTATTAAAGCTTGGAGATGGACAGTAGTGTTCTGAAAAAAAAAATCCTTTGATTCATGACAGAGTATATTGGGAGGAATGGAGTGTTTGAAAGTGTGGATTTTGAGCAAATGGTGAAGTGGTTGTGATCCTATACGATGCTGGAACAGAAAAAGAGAAGTAATAGTTGAAGATTTGTAGCCTTTAAGAGGCAAAGAGAAAACTTCTGTTTCCAGAGAGGCTCACAGAGACAGATGAAGAGAACTTTTGCCTTTGAATGACTCATCCTTAAAAATGACATCCCTAGACTGATTGACCCATAACACACCTTAGAGTGATGTGAAATGGGAGGAGACAACTGATGACAGAGTTTTCCGGGCAGCTGGCATCAGAGAAATAGAAAGCCATGAAGAAGATAGTTTTCTTGTGAAAAACTCCATAGATTAGCAGAAGACGACTTCTTTTTCTCTACAAAGACTGATGAAAAGACTATAGCAAGAATTTGGACTGTTTTAATCACCAAAGTTTTTTTGTCTCTATGTTGTCATGTGAACAAGGGAATGGTTGGGTAGTTGGGGGAAAAAAGGGTTTCTAGAAGTTTTATTCTGGTTTCTTATTGTAGTTTTTGTTAATAAACTTTCTTTGTTCCTTTTAAGTTTTAAGCCTGTTTTGCTCTTGCTCTAATCCATATCTCACAGCAAGAAATAAGTAAGTTTTCTAGTGATTTTTTTAGTTACTGCTTTAAAACCACAACACAAGTGAACAATTGGCTGTTGGGTTGGGCTCAATGACTTATAGCAAATGGGGTTACATCAGGCTGGTGGCTGGTCACTAGTGGGGTTCCACAGGACTCTATTTCAAGGCCACTTCTCTTCAATGTCTTCATACAAGTTAGATGTAGTATTCAAAGGTATACTAAGGAAGTTTGCTGATGACACTAAATTAGGAGGAAGTGCTGACTCCCTCAAAGGAGCCCTAGACAAATTAGAGAGATGGATAATCACCAACCATATGAGGTTTAAAAAGGGAAAGTGACAGGTTCTGCACCTGCAATGGAGCAACCCTGAATGTACAGACAGACTGGGGAATGAGATGCTGGAAAGCAGTGCTGCAGAGAGGGACCTGGGTGTCCTGGCTGATAGCAATTTGAATATGAGTCAGCAGTGCCCTTGCAGCCAGGAGAGACAACTGTGTCCTGGGGGACATCAAGCACAGCATCACCAGCTGGTCGAGGGACAGGATTGTCCCACTCTGCTCTGCACTGGTGGGGCCTCACCTCAAGTACTGGGTGCAGTTTTGAGCACCTCAATATAAGAAAGATATAAAGCTATTAGAGAATGTCCAAAAGAGGACTATGAAAGATGGTGAAGGGTCTAGAGGGGAAGTCATCTGAAGAACAGCTGAGGTCACTTAGTCTGTTCAGCTTGGGGAAGAGGAAACTGAGGGGAGACCTCATAACAGCCTACAGCTTTGTCTTGGGGATGGTTTTTTATCCCATACCCAGTTTTGTGTTTGTTTTGTGTCCAGGTTGGTTGTTGCTCCTCCCCCCTCCCTCCCCCAGTTTCATGAATATCACGATGGGTGAAAGCCAGCCCGGGATGTCCTGTGAGAGTAGTGGGTTGGGGGGCTGTGAGGGGCGGTTGCGTCCTTGCAGTCAAGGGATACTGTTGCAGTGTAACTTTTTCCCATTTTTTTTTCCTTCCCTTTGTCACTGTGACTGGAGCTTACAGGCTTGTTTCTCAGCTCTGCTGCTTGGGAGCCCAGAGCCAGTGCGTGCTGTGCCAGGACCCGGGAGCATACTGTTCCCTGATGGAGACCACCCCCTCTGCACACCCCGACCCCAGTATCAGCCATCACTGGTGAGCTACCCAGGGCAGTCTGCTGTTCTCTGCCACTGCTTCAAGGCTTCCTGCTACACTGTAACCCAACAACCGGCCACCCTGCAGCTTCTGGCACGGCTCTGGAGTCTCTGCTACATTGTGTTTGTCACCCGGGGTCTGCTCACCTCTGCTATTCCAGCTTGCTGCTTCCAAGATTCCTGCTACAGCCCATTTTGCTATCTGGAGGGGCACCGGGAATGGCCGCCCTTGTGAGGTAATAAAGGAAGCCCTTTTCTAGCTCTCCTGCCAGCTGAGCCACCATTACCAACATGCAGAGAGGTGGCTGAGCTCGTGCCACAGCGCCCTCTGCAGCTGGGGGCAATCATCGCACTTGCCCTGCCTGGCCAGGAGCAAACAGCACCCCTACCGGCTGTAACTATAACTACACCAAAGGGGAAAGTGCCTGACAGCTGAAAGAAGGCTGTTACTAGGTTTCTGGTTTTGTTTGTTGTTGCTGCCATTGTTGTTGTTTGTTTGCCTTGTTATACATATATATACTAGCAAAGAACTGTTATTCCTTTTCCCATATCTTTGCCTGAAAGCCCTGTAATTTCAAAGTTATAATAATTTGGAAGGAAAGGGGTCATATTTTTCATTCCAAGGGAGGTTCTCACCTTCCTTGGCAGACACCTGTATTTCAAACCAAGACAAGCTTCCACACGAGGGGAGGCAGTGGGGCAGGCACTGATCTCTTTGGTGGCCAGTGATAAGACCTGAGGGAATGGCATGAATCTGCCTCGGAGAAGATTTAGTTTGTATATTAGGAAAAGGTTCTTCTCCCAGAGGGTGGTTGGGCACTGGAACATGCTCCCCAGGAAGGTGGTCACAACACCAAGCCTGACAGTTCAAGAAATATTTGTACAGTGCTCAACATGTGATTTTTAAGGTTGTTCTGTGTAGAGGCAGGAGTTTGACTTGATGATCACTGAAGGTCTCTTTCAACTCAGGATATTCTATGGTTCAATGATTATATGAACTCTCCTATCTCCTTTTCCCTCCCTGAGCAGCACAGAGAGACAGGCAATGGGGATTCCTATCAGTTCATAAGTGTTTGTCTCTGCTACTCCCTTCTCACACTCTTCCCCTGCTCCAGCTTGGAGTCCCTCCCAACGGATACAGTCCTTCATGAACTGCTCCAGCATGTGTCCTTTCCACGGGGTAAGAAGTCCTGCCAGCAAACATGCTCTAGTGTGGGCTCCTTTCTATGGGCTGCAGTGTCCTTTGGGGTACATCCATCTGCTCTGGTGCATGGTCCTCCAAGGGCTGTAGAGTGGATGTCTGCTCTGCTGTCTGATATGGTGCTCTGTGGGCTACAGTGGGACAACTTGCATCATCATGGTCTTCTCCATAGGCTGCAGGGGATTCTGTTCTACTGCCTGTAGCACCTTCTCCCCCTCCTTCACTGACCTTGGTGTCTGCAGGTTTTTTTCTCTCACTTCACTCTCACAGCTGCTGCAGAGTATTTTTTACCCTTTGTCATGGTTTTAAAGCATTAGCTAAAAAATCACTAGAAAACTTACTAATTTCTTGCTGTGAGATAGGTATTAGAAGAAGAGCAAATCAGGCTTAAAACTTAAAAGGAATAAAGAAAGTTTATTAACAAAACTACAAGAATAAGAACACCAGAATAAAACTTCTAGAAACCCTTTTTCTCCACTACTCAACTATTTTCTTGTTCACATGACAACATAGATACAAAAAAACTTGGTGTTTAAAACAGTCCCAACTATGCTATAGTCTTTTCATCAGTCTTTGCAGAGAAAAAGAAGTTCTCTTCTGCTAATCTATGGAGTTTTTCACAAGAAAACCATTTTGCTCATGGCTTTCTATTTCTCTGATGCCAGCTGCCTGGAAAACTCTGTCATCAGTTGTCTCCTCCCATTTCACATCACTCTAAGGTGTGTTATGGGTCAATCAGTCTAGGGATGTCATTTTTAAGGATGAGTCATTCAAAGGCAAAAGTTCTCTTCATCTGTCTCTGTGAGCCTCTCTGGAAACAGAAGTTTTCTCTTTGCCTCTTAAAGGCTACAAATCTTCAACTATTACTTCTCTTTTTCTGTTCCAGCATCTTATAGGATCACAACTACTTCACCATTTTCTTAAATCCACACTTTGAAATACTCCATTCCTCCCAATATACTCTGTCATGAATTAAAGGAGTTTTTCAGAACATTATTATCCATCTCCATAGCTTTAATAGAAGAATATTTCAGCTTAATAAAGCATCTCCTTATTTCTCTCCCCCATCTGAAGCTTAATTCCTTTCTTCACTGTTTTTGATAGTTTATGGTGTCTCTTTACCTGTTGATCACTCTCTCTTTCCTTCTTCCTGGAAAAAGGATTAAATCTGCAAGTCTCATCTGGGTGGTAAAGGGGTTAAAATCTTGCTCAAGCTGCAGGTGTTCATGGTGCCAGATTTCAGCTCAGTGGCGCCTAGAGCCAGGGCCCCCCTGGGAAAAGATTCAGCCATTCCAGAGACTTCCTGGGAAGCTGCAGCAGAGCCTGGCCTGGCCTGGGCTCAGGGGAAGCCCCGCAGGCCCCATCTCCCGGCCGGGAGCCACGGCAGGCCCAGCCCACCCCCCGCCCAGGTCGCATGGCCTGGGCAGGGGACAGGGGTTGCCAGCTGGAGCTATGTTACCTTTCACAGTCAGGGAACAAAGAGACAAAGAAGTTCCCAGGCTTAGGTCTTAAGGTGGTGTTCACAGGTTGATCTCACTTTTCAATGGTCAAAACTACTGTCAATTCTCAGGAATTGGCCAGGAGAAAAAACTCCCATCAGCTTCCAGCAGCCTAAACTTCCTTAGGTGTTTCTCTTTGTTTCTTAAATGCTAATCCATCACACCCTTTTTCAAAAATTTTATCACAGAGGCACTACCAACAGTCAGTGATTGCCTTAGGGCACTCTGCAAAGAAGCAGAAGACTGAGTAATTGAGAGTGTCCTGTTAGTGATTACTGTGAAAGCAGCAAGACCCAGGCTTTAGGACAGAGACTGCATCCCTGTGCTCTTAGGGGATTTTTTCAGCTATTTTCAGCTATTTTTCAGCTATTGCAGAAAGAGGAAATGGATCAGTAAGAGCAATGGGCATGCTGCAGAGCTGAAAGACAATATTTATTTCTGGGCACAAAGAAGTAACAGGTAGGATGGTGGTGATAAAAGAGCTGGTGGGAATGTTTTCCTGTTTCTAGGAAACCAGAAAAAAAATCACAACAGAACTGCTAATTATTTGCATTGCTGCAAGCATCTTGTTTGCAAAGGTTTATGGGGACCAGAAGGGCCCTATATGCAAACTGCTTTCCTGAACTTTCTGGGCCACTGAATGTGTCTCCCACTAGGTTAGAAGATATGTTGTCTCTGTAAGGGACTTGCCAGTTACTGCAACCCCCTGCAGAGGGAGAGGCTGTTGAACACAGTGATGATATTTTCCAGGTAGGACCATCAGCTGTCCTCCCAAGTCCTGAGTGGACATTTGAAAACCCAACTTTACCCTCATCCTGAAATTCAGTAGAGGTGGTAGAGAAGGCAACAGAAAGCTCCGTGGCTTCTATAGAAAATGTTTGGCATTGGAAACGTCAAATCCGGAGGTTCAGGGATAGGCAAAATGTAGAAGAACACAGATTTGTTAATTTTGGTCAGGTATCACTTCTCACGGCTTATGAAACATTTATTCATGATATAGAGCAAATTTCTGATTATTCATGCCAGCTGTTTGATCCTGGTGATTATGTTGAGCTCCATCTTGAAGATGTCAGCATTCATGAGTCTTTATATCCTCTCAGTATTAAGTAATATGAATGCTGCAAAATTTTTAGACTGGGCCTGTACTTTCTTGCAAAGTAAGAGCCCTCTGTTTTGATCAGACTTTCCTCCTGGCTATAAATGTTGTCAAAGCTGTTGGGGGTCAGGTAAGCAAAATCTTGCAGTCTGTCCCCCATTCCAAAATTATAGACTGACAGTGGTGCTATTTAATTTATCTAAATAACAGTGATAATAATCTCTGTTTTGCCATGAATATTGTAGCACTTTGAGCTGTGGGGGACCTGACAGATGCAGAATTAATAAGTGGAGTAAACAAGCTACCTAATGGACTGAGGTGGTCTGTGCAACAGGAAGGTCATGCTGAGTGACATCCCCTTGTTTGAAGATCTAGAGTGTTAATATACACATCCTCCTCCTGTCTGAGATGAAAAAGTGTTGAGGGATTTTAAAGCAAAGCATTAGTATTAGATCTATTAGATTTGTGTGGTAAGGTTTTGGTAGCCAAGGGGACTACAGGGATAGTTTTTGTGACAAAGCTTGAAGCTTCCCATATATCCAATAAAGCCAGTATCAGCTGGCTCCAAGAGGGATCTGCCATTGACCAAGGCTGAGTCAATCAATGACAGTGGTAGTGCCTCTGTAATAACATATTTAAGAAAAAAAATGCTGT
Source organism: Poecile atricapillus (assembly GCF_030490865.1). Classification (NCBI taxonomy): domain Eukaryota; kingdom Metazoa; phylum Chordata; class Aves; order Passeriformes; family Paridae; genus Poecile; species Poecile atricapillus. The sequence continues at coordinate 94,274,034 of NC_081288.1, read as the reverse complement.
GTAACAGCAACCAGAAAAAAGGAGTGAGAATCTATGAGAGAAACAACCATGCAGACATCAAGATCAGTGATGAAGGAAGGGTAAGAAGTGATCTAGGTGCCAGAGCAGAGATTCCCCTGCAGCCTGTGGTGAAGACCATGGTAAGGGAGGTTATTCCCTTGCAGCCCATGGAGGTTAACAGTGGAGCAGAGATTTACCTGCAGCCCGTGGAGGACTTCATGTCAGGGTAGGTGGATGTGCTAGGATGAGGCTGTGACACTGTGGAGAGTCTGTCCTGGCAGGACCTGTGCACCTGTGAAGAGAGGAACAAGTTTGATGGCAGGACTTCTGACTCCATGGGGTACATATGCTGGAGCAATCTATTCCAGAAGGACTGCACCTTGTTGGGGTGTGACACTGATAGCTCAGTTCTTTTCCTCAGGACTAAGATTAACGAGAGAGAGACTGCTTTTGTGTTTGGGCTTAGGATGTTTATTCTTCTTTATTTATATTACATATTTACAGACAGTGAGGAGCTATGTACACTAGGCTAGCATGCTACAAAATGGAGAGCGATGAATCTCTTCAAGGTCTTTTAAGTTTCAACTTGCCCAATAATGAAATGCCAAGTAACTTATTTTCACTTATAACCCAATAACTAAACACTTGTGTCCCACAATGTGGATTCTTCTATCTAATCACCTGATATTACCTAAGAACCCTAGGAGAAGATGAAGAAGAAGGAAGAAAGAACAAGGCAGGTTAATGCCCTAATCCCTTCATCTTGATGCATACATATTACTATAGTCTGTTGCCGCTGGATACGAATAGATCACATGGACACAACTCGAGGTGTGGTGAAAGGAAGAGAAAGTTTATTTTTCCTCCCAGGATTTATAGGTTTCTAACCATGGCCAGGGATTGGATGGTCAGGATTACACTTTCCCACTCCACTGGCCATGAGAGATGTCCATCACAAGATGTGTAACAGAAGGAATGTATACCTATCTCTATGTTTATAGTTACTGTCCTGGGAAAGTCTTAGAAAACTATGTTAGCAAGCTCAGAAGCTGAGTTTTCAGGGTGACAATAGTCTAAAACCTTAAAGTCTAATTTTTCTACCAAGTGATATAACACACTTCTGTTTAACCTACATACTCACAGTTTCAGTTCTATGTATTAATTTTGGAAGCCTTTTCCATGGCCTCAGGTCAAACACAGTGTTTTCTTGTGGGTCTGTGCCTGTCAGCACAGAAAGCATGAAATTCTGTGTCCATGGTTCCAACAGCACCCCATGGAAAGGACACATGTGAAAGACTCACACTGGAGAAGTTCATGGAAGACTGTCTCCCATGAAAGGGCGGGACCCTACTGATGCCTTAAATTTTAGCTTTCATATTTTCAGATTCTGTGCTGCTTTAATGTAACTCTGAGCTTCATATTAAGTGTTAGTAGGTCCTCTTCACAGGGTAGGTAGACAAAACAACCCTTTTTCAGTTTGAAACCAAGGACAATCGTACAAGCTTCAGGCCCAAAAAGTATAAACAGTGAATTGAAGAGAGAAAACATGGACAAAGTGACTTCATAACCTAAAGCTATAATTGGACAATTAACTCCAATATGCAACTGGACCAAAACTTATAAAAGTGTGAAACCTCGTGACCGGTCATCCATTTTGCGACCATTTTGGGTTCATCTTGGGTGTAGCCCTGGCCAGGCTCTTGTACTGTCCAAGGTGTATCTATTAAGGCCTTTTAATAAACACCTATTTTAACTCTGTCTAGCCTCTGTTCTAGGTCAGCCTTCTCAAGGCATCGCTACGCTGGAGCAGGGGCAAAAGTGTGAGGAAGAAGGAGTGGCAGAGACAATGTGTGATGAACTGACCACAATCCCCGTTCCTTGTCCCTCTGCTCTGCTCATGGGGAGGAGGTAGAGAAAGTGGGAATAAAGTTAAGCCCAGTGTGATAGATTGGCATTTAAGAAAAAGAGAAACACCTAAGAAAGTTAAAACTGCTGGAGGCTGATGGGAGTTTTTATCCTAGCCAACAGCTGTCCATTTCTAAGAATTGACAGCAGTTTTAACCATTGAAAAGTGAGATCAACCTGTGAACACCACCTTAAGATGTAAAGCCTGGGAATTTCTTTGTCTCTTTGTTCCCTGGCTGTGAAAGGTAACAGAGCTCCAGCTGGTTTCCCGTCCCCTGCCCAGGCCATGTGACCCAGGCAGGGGGAGGGCTGGGCCTGCTGTGGCTCCCGGCTGGGAGATGGGGCCTGCGGGGTTTCTCCCCGGGATCTGGCCGGGCCAGGCTGGTCTCTGGCTCGGCTGCAGTTTTTGCTGTGACTGAATTCACCAGAGACTGCCGAGTAAAGAAAGAAAAAGCTCTTGACCTGCGGCGAGCTGAGACAGTGACCACACTTTTCAGAGCAGCCATGAAGAATCTTCCATTGCAGACAACTCCAGCCGCTGCTCTGGCAGAGATCACAGAACCATCGACAAAGCCTGGGCAAGATTTTAACCCTTTCATTACCCAGATGAAACTTGCAGATTAATCCTTTTATCCAGAGAGAGAAAAAGAGAGTAATCAACATGTAAAGAGACTTTATAAACTATTAGAGACAGTAAAGAAAAGAATTAAGCTTCAGAAAAGGTAAAGAATAAGGAGATGCTTTATAAGCTGAAATATTTTTCTGTTAAAGCTATGGAGATGGACAATAGTCTCCTGAAAAAACTCCTTTAATTCATGACAGAGTATATTGGGAGGAATGGAGTGTTCAAAGCGTGGATTTTGACCAAAAGGTGGAGTAATTATGATACAGTGAGGTGCTGGAACAGAAGGAGAGAAGTAATAGTTGAAGATTTGGGGCCGCTTGAGGCAAAGAGAAAACTTGTTTTCCAGGGAAGCTAACAGAGACAGATGAAAAGAACTTTTGCCTTTGAATGACTCATCCTTAAAATGACATCCCTAGACTCATTTGACCCATAACACACCTTAGAGTGATGTGAAATGGGAGGAGTGAACTGATGACAGGATTTCTGGGCAGCTGGCATCAGAGAAATAGAAAGCTATAACAGAAATAGCTTTCTTGTGAGAAACTCCATAGATTAGCAGAAGAAGACTTCTGTTTCTCTACAAAGGCTGATGAAAAGACTCTAGCAGGAATTGGGACTGTTTTAAACACCAAAGTTCCAAAGTTTTTTGTCTCTATGTTGTCATGTGAACAAGGGAATGGTTGGGTAGTGGGAGATAAAGGGTTTTTCTGGAGGTTTATTCTGGTGTTCTTATTCTTGTAGTTTTGTTAATAAACTTTCTTTATTCCTTTTAAATTTTAAGCCTGTTTTGCTCTTGTTCTAATCCATATCTCACAGCAAGAAATAAGTAAATTTTCTAGTAATTTTTTAGTTACTGCTTTAAAACCATGACATTTATTTGGTGTGTTGGCTGGGAAACAGAATTGACAAATCTAAACCACTACACCCAGGAAAAAGGGAGAGCTGGGGGAAAGATTTTTTAAGATCTGGGGGGCTATTTCTCATTACCCTACTCTAATCTGATTGGTAATAAATTAAATTAATTTCCCCAAGTCTAATCGGTTTTGCCCATGATGATAATAGGTGAGTGATCTCCCTGGCCTTACCTTGACCCAATAGCCTTTTATCAAATTTTTTTCTCCCCCTGTCCAACTGAGAATAGATGATGATAAAAGAGCTTGGTGGGCATCTGGCATCCAGCTAAGGTAAACCCACTGCACTATTCTAAGACCTGTTTCCTCCTTTTACATGAGGAACATTATTATGGTGTTAACTATGGCAGGAAGGTATATTGGTGGGTGTCTTGGTTTTGGAAGACAGGTGTCTGCTAGGGAGGGCAGGAGCCTCCCTTGGAATGAAAATTTAGATTCCCCCCCCCCCCCATTTGAATTATTATAATTTTGAAATTAAGGGGCTCTCCGGCAGAGATCTGGGTATAGGAATAGCAGTTCTTTACTAGTATGTATAGCAAGGCAAACAAACAACAATAACTACAGCATTAACAACAAAACAGAACCAGGGACCCCGTGATAGCTTTTTCGGCTGAGACGGGAAAGGATGGAGGAGATGCTTTGCTTCACAAACCCCCTCGGGCAGTCAGTCCCGGTGCTCCTGCAGGACTTGGAGGAACAGCCAGCTGGAATGGCAGGAATGAGCCAGTGGATGAGGTGTATCAGCAGCTCCGTGGCAGTGTCTGGCACTGCCGCACTTCCCGATAGGACAGGGTGTGCGAGGCCCACCAACGAAGAGGGAAAAAGAAGAAGCAGCAGCTCTGTCTGGGTGATGGTGAATTCCCTTCTCTTTGCAGCAACAGCTCCCAGCAGTGTCCTTGTGCGAAGCCGAAGAAACCAGCAAAACTGCCTACACCCTCCCTTTTTCCTTCCCCCCTTCCCCACTGGGCCCGGACGAACTCTTTGTGTTTCTTAAGCACCCACTAAGTACCAGCAGTCAGATTTTTCCTGCCACTTGTTATAGTTATATATTATACTGTTGGCTTTTTGCAAATATTAAAGTGAATGTTATGTGTATAAGAATGGGAAATTTTGTTGTATTAACATAGTTTCCTTTATTTCTGTTAGAAATAGTGGTATAATACATATATGTTAAGCTATGACATAGTATTAAAACAAAAACTACTTTTGTCTGTATAACCCAAAGACTGAAAAATATAGCTGGAGACCCTTTTTTTCTTTTGTAAACTATCTTATCCAGATGAAGACAGCAGTGACCAGAACTCTGGGGGGAGGAATTTATTGCATTCCTGGTATCAGAGAGTGTAAATCTCAATGGCACCAAGAGGATTGATCTATTGGGAAGGGGGCAAGAGAAAACTAAACAGAAGAACACCAAAGATCCTAAGAAGAATGTATGAATATGTATGAGAATTTATGGATATGTAGTAGGATTCTGTTTTTAAGGGACAATCCTTTGTTAGTAAGGTGTGCTCTCTTGGCTGAATGCAGAGACAACTGGCCGTATCTGTATACTTTATTTTTTTATCCTAATTGTCTTTTTTTTTTAATTAAGCTTTTAAATTCTATAAAAAGTATGTGAACCTCGTTTTTCACACACTGATGGGTAAAAATTCCACAGGTGAGCAAGAACAAAAGGAAGAACACCTAACTCCCAACAGTGGGAAAGGTTTGTGATCTTTTTCAAAAACTGTAGAACCATGGCCATAGCTATGTGAGATGTTATATAGTGATTCGTGTCATTATGGAAACACACCATGGGATCAGTATAAACAGGAATCCTGATCTTAAAGTAAAACATGGACATGAGACAACGGAAAATATAATGATTCCATTATTTTTGTTTAAATCCCTTTGCTGTGAATTGCTAGCTTTTGCTGTTATGAATTTTTTCCACTGTGTAATTGCTTTAATTATGAATTATACCCACTCTTTATGTATAAAGAAACAGCGAGCTTGTGCGAACAAACTTGTTACTGCTGTTACCTGCTTGCTAGGAGTGTAACCTGGCAACATGTTGCAGCTTTGTCCAGACCTGGTGGGGGGCTTCCAGCCACTGCTGCTGGGGAGATAGCCAACATGTTCGAGCTTGCCTGGACTTGTACCCCAGCACAGTAGGCATGACACAGCCCCACAAGAAACTGCCTATAAAAGAGCCAGTGACCAGGGGTAAGGCAGACGTGTTGGTGGAGCAAGGACTCCCCGCATCCCCAGCACTGCTTGCTCGTCCCTTATCAACAAATTAATAAATTGCCTTATTGATTGACCAACCCCATTATGGTGAGCTATTCATGCCAGCTATAAATATTATTGCTGACTTTGCTTGTCTCACAACTGTACAGTTAACTTAGGGAGGATAAGGTGCCCCAGCTGCAGACTACTGAGGAGGCCTGGAAACATGTTTCAATAGGCACAAGGCCCTAGCTATTAAAAGAGAAATTAATTGTTTGGCTATGATTTTCTGTAAGAACTGCAAGGGCACTGTAGAAATCTATCATGAATGTAAAGGCTGGAAGTGAGGAATTTGCTATAAACAGATCTATAATGTACACCAGCACCAGTGTTTCAAAAATCCATATGGAGAGCAAGGCTAGATTATCTATGAGATGGGATGTATGCAGGAGAGCAAGACACATAACTTAAATGATATTTTTTGCCATGGAACTAGCACTGAACATCCCATGGGATGAAGAAGGGGAAGTGTTATGATCCAGTTATTAAAGTTCTTAGAAATGCCTCTGCCTGAATTAAGGTGCAAACAAGACCATATGCCAATGTCAATAGTATGGGTTTTATTTGATAGTAAATATGAGAGAGAGAGAGGGAGAGAGAGAGAGAGGGAGAGAGAGAGAGAGAAAAGAAAAATATAGAAAATAGGTGGGGGGAACAGAGAGAGAGTGACAGAGACAGAATAAGGAAAATATCACTATTCCATGGATCCAAATGATGTTCCATTGATCCTCTCCAGCTGGTCTTCTTCATGGTGAAGGTCCCCCCGAAAAGCATAGAATATGACATGCAGGCTCTCAGGACTTTTAATCAATGAACCAATATGATTTCACAGAAGCAATTTATTGTTTACATTATGCACTTATTTATAGATTCTAAAATTACTGTTCACACAATCATGCATTACTTGATTGGTGCTTCTATCCTGTCCACACGTTGAGCATGCACTCATCAGGTTTTGTGATTGGTCATGTTGCAGGTGTTCAAATGTCCTCCGTTATCTGATTCTTGTGGACTTGTTTATTTGTTTCTCAGCTTCTTTCTTATTTTAGAACAGTTTATGCCATAGCAACCTTGAGAAATTCCAGAGGCTTGGACTTGAGACTTGATTCAGTATCTTGTGCATACTAGGGGCAAACATGGTTAATTTTCCTAAATAACAAGGTCTACCAAACAAATTACCTGGAATTGAGGGCCATGCCCTATCCCCACAGATTAGAAAGATACCTGGTGGAAGCTTTCTTACAGTCATATTTGCACCAGCACTCCCAGGGTAAGTCTAATTTTGGCAATATTTAATCACGTTCTTATGCCATGGAGAATTGAAATTAAGAATAACACTATTATTTTGGGGACATGGGACTAAAACACTGCTTATATCAGTTTGCCGTAACTGCAAGGGTTCCAGGACACAAGGGCTAACTCTAGGACCCAATCTGCTAATCATGCCCTGGCATTGTGGACAAGTTGTGATAATTTTTTGAGCATCCTGCAATGAAATTCTAAATTGTTTGTGTAAAACCTCTGCACTTGTCGTGGTTTTGAGCCAGTAATTAACAAAAAAGGGAAAAAAGAATTATTTATTTCTTGCTGTGAGATATGGATTAAAACAAGAGCAAACCAGGCATAAAACTTAAAAGGAATAAAGAAAGTTTATTGACAAACTACAAGAATAAGAACACCAGAATAAACTTTTAGAAAAAACCTTTTCATTTCTCACTGCTTACCATTCTTTTGTTCACATGACAACAGAGACAAAAACTTTAGAATTTTTGATGGTTTAAACAATTCTTAATTCTTTCTATAGTCTTTTATCAGTCTCTGTAGAGAAACAGAAGTTCCTTTCTGTTAATTTATGGAGTTTCTCACAAGAAAACTATTTTTGTTATAGTTTCCCGTTTCTCTGATATCAGCTGCTCAGAGCTGCTGTTATCAGAGCCCACCCCTCCTATTCCACATCACTCTGAAATGTGTTATAGGTCATTAGTTTGGGGATAGCATTTTAAGGATAAGTTATTCAAAGGCAAAAAGTATTCTTCATCTGTTTCTGTGAGCTTCACTAGAAAACAGTTTTCTCATTGCCTCTCAAGGCTTCAAATCTCCCAGCACTTCACTATACCATAATTACTCTACTTTTTCTCAAATTTACACTTTGAACACTCTATTCCTCCCCATACTCCATCATGAATTAAAGGAGTTCTTTTCAGGACTTCATTGTCCATCCCCATAGTTTTAACAGAAAGATATTTCAGCTTAATTAAAGCATCTTCTTAATTCTCTACCTTTCTTGAAGTTTCTTTTCTTTCTTGCCACTAGTAGTTTATAAAGTCTCTTTTCATGTTGATCACTCTCCTTTTCTCTCTCTGGATAAAAAGATTAATCCGAAAGTCTCATCTGGATAAGAAAGAGTTAAAATCTTGCCCAAGCTTTTGTAGATGGTTGGGTGATTTCTGCTGAACAGGAGCTGGAGCTGTCTGCGATGAAAAGTTCCTCATAGCTGCTCTGGAGAGCATAGTCACCGTCTCTGCTTGCAGCAGGCTTAGAGCTCTTCTTCTTTACTCGACAGTTTTCTGGTAGATTCCATCACGGCAAAACCTGCAGCTAAGCCAAGAACCGGCCTGGCCCGGCTTGGCTCGGAGCAAGCTCCCGCAGGCCCCATTCTCCCGGCCGGGAGAACGGCAGGCCCAGCCCGGCCCCCGCCCGGCCACGTGGCCGGGCAGAGAGCGAGAGGCCGAAGCTCTGCTACCTTTCACAGCCAGAAAACAAAGAGAGCAACAGAGTTCTGGTTGTACACTTTAAGGTGGGGTTCACAAGTTGATCTCACTTTTCAATGGCTAAAACTGCTGTCAATTCTCAGCAATGACAGATAATTGGTCATGAGAAAGACTGCAGGCAGTCCCCAGCAACTCCAACTTTCCTTAAAGGTAAAGTAACTCCATGACAGCACTTTAGTGGAAAAACTCATGAGCTCTTCTGGACTGTCCAAACTTAACAATGTTGGGTGCTGTGGCTCGACCTGGGGCCCCTGCCCCCCAAACTGCCCAAGATGGCCAGATCCCCAACCCAGCATGAGAAGAAATCAACCCAAACTCCACACCAAACCAGCCTGGCTCAACTCCACATCCAAAGCAGCACCAGTCTGACCCAGAGAAGCACCCAGCACTCCGACCTCCAAAGCTGACCAGCATGAAAAGACCAGCTCCAGCAAGGAGGCAAAACCATGAGCTCTCTCAACAAACAAGCTGGAATCTGAAAACCAAAATGAAAGCAAAAAGAGACAGTATTGACAAACTTAATTTAAAGCTGAGAAGAAAAAAACCCAAAAAACTTATGAGGAAGAAAATGAGTGTTAATGAGACCTGGAAGTAAAAAATAGGCCTTGATATGGAAAACAAAATATTGATTAGTTTTGTTTTGCAAAATTTTATAGAGCTATGTGAAATAACTACATAAGTTGTCATTATTAACATTTTTTTTGTTATGAGTATGAAGAAACATTAGAGAAAAACAATACATGTAGTGAAAAGGAAACTGACAGCAATTAAGAATTAATTTGATATACACACAATCAATAACACATGTGAAATTATATAATTACTAATCACTATAACAGTAAACTGTTGTCCAAGAGTCTGCAACAGCTGATAAACTTCAGATCAATAGAGAATTGGAAAATCACATCTGAATAATGATTCTCCAAGCTCACTTTAAAAATGGCTTCAGCTGTCATATTAATACGGTCAAATTGTCAAGCCAAAATGACTTGAATGTAGTTTTGATGCAGGAAACATTTGGGTTTGTTGGCAATTTTCCCATCCATGTAGAGCTAGGGCCTGGCCACAGCCCAAACTCTAATTGGTGGATGTCACTTAAAACATTTTAAAACAAGGCTCTTAAAAATAGCAGTTATGTGTAAAATCTTAGGGTTAAACACTAATGAAACCATCTAGTATTTGCATCTCTCTGAAGTTTCCTTCAGGATAGAGATGCTTCAAACACAGCAAACTTCTTCAAAAATCCAGCACAAAACTCAGGAACATAAGTTAATATTACAGCTGGACTCTTTGCTGAAGTGCCTTTATAGTAATAACTGAGGAAGCCACAAAACTAGCAGTCTGGAAGAGGCTTTTGATGAAGCTCAAATATATTTTCTGGGAACTCCATTGAAACAATAGGCTAGAGAAGTAGTCTGGATAAAAAAGAACATGTAAGCAACTAGACAACAAAAAGGAAAGGATCCTGAAGAGACGTGTCTTGTAGGTGATCACACAAAGAAATGGTAAAGGATATAAAAGTTGGCTGTAATTACTATAGCAATACCTTATAAATAATTCTTATCACAAAAATCAGTGAATTCACATTAAACAATTAATATATCCACAGGAATTGTTTGAGAAAGTTAAAACAACATTTTTTAAACATTCATGTAATATTAAATAACAGTCACTATTTGTCGGTGTCACCTATAAAACACAAAAATAACAGAGGTTATAAGCTCACTATTAGTATCCCCTAAAACTTTGAATCATTAGGGAAAAGGGAAACAGCTGATGATTTTACGACTAGGATCTGATCAAAGTTCTCCAAGTGTTCTGTCTTCGGAGAAATTTTGGATGGTTGCCACTACTATTAGTTTTATCTTCACACAGTGGTTTTACTTGGTGGGAAACACTTTTCCTGATAAAAGATTTCTATCTATGTCATATTTAAATTGGAACTGATTTATATAGTGTCTTCTCTTTTTTTTTTTTTTTTCATCTAAGACAACAATTAGATTGCTTTATATTTTTTATGGGCTCTGAGCAATATTTGCTTATATGTCCAGGCTTCCCACATTTGAATCATGTTTTGATGGCTCCTGTTTGCATTGCAGCAATGGCTTGTGTGAGGTGATCTATGGATAAAATGAATGGCTCAAATATCCCTTGTCTTATTTCTGTATTTGTGCCGTCTGGGCTTCCTGCTGGTTGGGCTTGCAGTGATAGTAAAAGACTTCAAAATCATAGAAAATTCAGGGAGTTAGAAAGAAAGTTAAGCTTGGAAAGCCCTGGGAAAAGTGTTAAAGGTAGGCCCTGGGAAATGTTAGGCCTTGTGCTTGCTAAGATCATGTGAAACTGCACCTGTGTAGTCAGTATATGCTAAATGATATAATTGTTAGATGTGATTAGATATAATTAGTGTTTAAAGAACCATGAGAAACTATGTTAGGGGTTTGAGGGGGATCACAAGAAATCCCTGTTTGGATAGAATCAATGTACACAATAGAACAGTGTAAGTTTAATAATTAATACGAAAGCTATACAACAATAGAATATAAAAACATGTTCAACTCAAAACCAAGTGGGGTCAGATTTTGGTATGTGTATCCCTGACACCCAGAGCTCTTAATAAAGCACCTTCATATAACCATTCTGTGATTATGTGTTCCTGAATACTAACAACACTGGATCATAGCCTCCTGCAGGCATCCACCCACTCCAGCGTGAGCACCTCCCCCATGGGTTGCAGGTGCATCTCTGCATCCCTTGTCGATCCCCATGGGCTGCAGGGGGACAGACTGCTTCACCATGGTCATCACCACAGCCTGCAGAGGAATCTCAGCTCTGGCACCTGGAGTACCTCCTCCTCCTCCTCCACTGACCTTGGTGTTGCCATGTTGTTTTCTCTCACACGTTCTCACCTCCTCTTCTAGCTAGAAAAAAGCCTGTTCTCCCTTTTTCTTTTATTTTCTACTTAAATATGTTATCACAGAGGCATTACCAACATTTCTAATTGGCCCAGCCTTGGCCAGAAGCATGTCCATCGTCAGAGCCATCAGGGATTAGCTCTTCTGGACATGGAAGCTTCTAGCAGCTTCTCACAGAAGCCACCTCTGTGGTCCCCCCTGCTACCAAAAACCAGGCTGTGTAAAACCAACACATGGGGTAACACACCTCCCTCTGCCTGCCTGAGATTGATGTGAATGGTTTTGTAATGCAGGCTCTCATGGTCTTTGCTCAGCCTTAAGTAAGTTATTATAGTGGGTTTAGTGCTGACCAAATACCAATCCACCCACTAGAATTATTTACTCATTCCCTGCTGTGAGATATGGATTAGGAGGAGCTCAAAACAGGCTCAAAACATTAAAGGGTATAAAGGAAACTTTATTAACATAATTAAAAGAAAAATAATAAGAAAACCAGAATAAACCTTCAGAACATTTCTTCTCCCCCCTCACCCTCTTTTCTTTCCCATTGACAATGTAAAGAGACAAAACCTGGGACTTTCAGTCAGTTTACCACCTCTAAAATAATCTTTTCTCAGTCTCCCTCTTCACAAGAAACAGTTCTCTTGTGGTGTCAGTGTCACAGTGAATCAGCCACCTGGAAAAGGAAAATCTGCAGTGTGAAAGTCCCTCCCAATGCCTTGCAGCCTTCCCACAGCTGCTTTCATGGGCCATGTCAACTTATTGGGGTGCTATTTTAAGGATGAGCTGTTCTAGCATAAAAGAAAAAGTTCTTTTCATCCATCTCTGGGAACAGAGGTTTTCTTCTATCCCTGGGGCAAAGTTTCTCATCTCTCTCTGTTCAAGCTTCTCATTGGATCACAGCTATTGCAACATCTGCTTACTTCAGCACTGGTGCTTCTGCTCATGGCTGTAGTTAGAATGCTACATCCCCCCAAGGCATTCCATGAATTACATGGAAAAACAAAGTCTGATATATCAAATATATCTTCACCATAGCCTTACAAAAGAATTTCAGCCCAAGACTAAGGCATCTCCTGTTGGGGAGGGTGAAACAGGGAAACCTTATGAATGTGATTGTTTGGCACTAGATTCTGAAAATATGAAGGCTAGAATCAAAGTAGAAATGAAAGCCTGTTTTGAGTCCTAGGATACTGAGTACTGGTTAACCAAAGAACAATAGCCTAGCCAGCTAAAGGAGCATCCCTGTTGATAAAACAATGTCCTTCTGCTAATAGAAAGACCAAAGGTCAAGAAGCAAGGAAAGAACTTGTAAAGCTTTGTAGAGTCTAAAATGCAACACTGTATGTTAATATAGGGAAGCGCATAGGCTGTATGTAAATTCTTTAGTGGGTGTGTCTCAGGGTGATTGGCTACTGGGAATTAGAATATTCACGATAGAAAAGGATATATTGGATTGTAACAAGAACTTCGCTCTCTTGGCTCTTAGCTTTTCTCTCTTACCTCTGAACTCCTCTCCCTTACCTCTTACTCCTTTACCCCTCTCCCCCACTCTTAACTCTCAGCCCCCTCTTCCTGCTTCTTCCCCTCTCGTCTTCCCTGCTCTCTCCCTCTGGTTTTTCTCTCTTTCCCTCTGTTGTTCTCTTACTCCCTCCCTCCCCTTTTCCAACCTCACCTCCCCTACTCTACCTGGTCTCTCTCCCCTCCCCCGGACCACGTGGACGCCGAGGCTGGTGGCGGACACGGGTCTCCCCTTTTTTTACCCTTATAATAAATTGCTTATACTTGAACAGCTTGACCCTGGAGAAGTCTCTCAACGCGAGCGAGCGTTTTTACACACCAATAATCTCCTCAATCCCCTCCCATCTAGAATGACTTCTTTACTGACCTCAGTGTTCCATGTTGTTTTCTCTATGTCTTCACCCTTTCATTTTCCTGATTTGTGAGAGAATTGGTGTTCGTAGGTTCATTTGTTCTCAAGCTTTATCAATTGAAACAGTTTTTATAGAGTTCTGCAGTGCTGAAAGGTTGATCTCATCAAAGTTCTCCATCAGGGAAATCGCTCACTGTGCCTCTCTGTTGGTCACAGTCTCCGCCGACACCATGTGAGTCACACTGGCTGCCGGCGCTACCCTGCACCTTCTCTTCATGTGGGACGCCAAAAAATAAGAGAAGCTGCTGCTGCTGCCTTTGTCCTTCTGTCTGCAGTATGGCTGGCTAAAAGTGGCTAAGCAAAGTTCATTTTGAGCCATGCCAAGATAGCCGTGGCCTCGTGGCACCGCCCCAGCTGTGCCGGTCTCAGCTGAGCAGTCCTGGCCACGTGGACGCATCCCAGACTGAGCCGTCCACTCCTGGCCTCGGGGCTGCCCCCAGTGCCAACCACAGGGGACACTCCTGGCACAGGTTCCACCTGCATGGTTGCTCCTGGCGCTGGTATAGTCCCTGACTGGCACGGCTCAGCAGCATCTCCACTGGCAATGGTGGCTCGGGCAATGGGGGAGAGAGAAGATGGCTCCTTTTGCAAAACTCACAGGGAGCAGCTGGTCTCAGTGCCACTCAGGGTGGTGAACTGGACTGTAGCAGTAGCCTCAGAGCAGCAGGCTGGAACATCAGAGGCAAGCACATCCGTGGTGGCAACCAAAGTATAGGAAAAAAACCTGATGCAGTGGCAGGAGCAGCGGGGAGATAGGGAGGATGTGGAGTGTCGAAATAAGTGTAGCAAAAACCCCCTGAAGCAGAGTCAGAAAACAATGGGGGCTGGGCAGTCCTAGAAGACAGAAGGTAGAGAAGGGGGTGTTGTTTCAGGTTTTCCTCTGCCTCTAACGTGTCCTGTGTGATGTCCTGGTGATGGCAGTGGCAGCCGGGCTCCTGCAAGCAGCCAGGAGGTGCTCCCTAAGGAGAGAGGGAGGGGGTGGGGGTCCCGGGTTTCTCCGGAAGCACCCAAGCAGATGGTGACCGTCCCTCCCAGCGAGGTTGGGTGTTGAAAAGTTCCAATTCAATGGCCACTCTTGCGAGCAAAGGCTCATCCATGGTAAGGAGAAACAGTGAAGGACAAAACTCTGCAGTGAGATGGGGAACATATATGGTTCTGGAAATTAAAAATTTTAGAAACCTATATTATGCTTAAACAGATGGAGGGCAAATAGAACACATAGCAGGAACAGTTTGTAACAAACCACATAGGAACTTAGTTGCCAGGTAAAAACCATTAAGATATATTGCAAAAATTCAGCAAAGCAAGACCTAGGTATTGCGAAAATTCAACAGAGCAGAAACCTGTGGCTCCAGAAATCAGCCAGGACCAGACTTGTGGTTTTGAGTGCGGCAAGCTGACCTGGGAGAGAGCCAAACCTCCACTGCACCTGCCTAGAAGCAGAGGTCAAACAGCGATCACTGAGGAAGATTTTTGCCTTCATCCCAAAGACCACCAAACTTGACCACCAGGAGGCGTGGCAGCTAATTCTAATACCAAGCGAGGGAAGGTGGAGAATGGGCAGGCAGGGAGGTGTGGGTTTGTGGGATCAACATGTATTTATACCTGAAACCTGTCTTGACCAGGTATGCATGTATGGTGGATGATCCCCCATGTGTCCCTGATGCTTTCAGCTGATGGAAATAAAACACACCATTTTACAATTTTGGTTGTAAAGTCCTAATTCCCCAATTCAGCAGTAGCAGTGAATCTTCTGGGCAGCAGCAGGCCAAAATGAAAAATACAACTGTCTCTCATCTGATTGCCGAGGGAGAGAGAGAGAGGGCTGAGCCCAGCTCTTGACCACCAGCCAAGCCTGTCAGGCCCACCCCCCTCCCCCCCCACCTCTCATGGTATGCAAACTCACTCCCCAGCTAAGAGACTGCAGCAAACTGCACCCCTTCCCCCCTCCTTCTCATCCCAGACACATATTTTGTCTTTTAAGTATAGTCATTCATTATCTCTTAGGCACCAAATGGGAGAAACATTTCCTGAAAGAAAGAAAAAAAAAGAAAAATCATAACCTTCAACAGGGACACTTCGGAGTTCTTTGATGGCTTATGACACCTTCTCAGCTGCCTCTCACATGAATGTCCCATGTGTATGTGTCCTTCTCAGGGTGGGGGATTTTACAACTGATCCAGTTTGTGTAAGGGAGGATGGGTGTTAATTGCCTCTTGTCCCTGTTTGAGACAAAATTTGTGAGGAAACTTTCCAGAGGGGTCTCCTCTAAAAATGCAGATTTCAGCAGGCCCTCCCCCAACGGGTTTGGGACAAAGATCTTCTTGGAGAAAATGGAAAAAAACCTGTTTATTTAACAAGCAAATTCACAAACATGAGAAAATTAATAATATTAAGCAACGAAATCTCTCTAGTTAGTTTTAGCTAGCTGAGGCAGAAGAGTTCCCTGGACTTTATTTCCTTTTTTCTTGAATCTGTTCAAACCTGCTCTGGACTGAAAAACACCCAGACAAACCCCAAGAGCTCACGCCTGTGGCCCACCAGGGCCTGGGCCTTGGCACTTTCTGGTGCCAGAGGGACTGATAAGAACCTGAGCGGGCCGAGGTACACCACATGAAAAGGACTTTTCTTCCGAGATTTTTCATCCCATCGAACAGTGAGAGGTTTTATTGTTTAATATTATTCAATTTCTGTTAAATAAACAGTTTTTTCCACTTCTCTCCAAGGAAATCTCTTTTTCCCAAACCAGTTGGGGGGAGGGGTTGTTTGAATTTTGCTTTCCTGGGGGAACCCCATTTGGAGTTTTTCTCCCAAATTTGCCCTAAACTAAGACAAATACAGTTCTTGGCGCCCAACGTGAGGCTGAGAAAGTGGAAAAACCTGTACTGATTACTAATTGTATTTTGGTTGTACTTACTCTGTATTAGTCAGTAGCCCTGTTGTTTGGATGCACAATGTCTCTCTGGGTGGAGGCCTTCATGTGGTTCTGGTCCTCAGACTTTTTTGAGGTTTTAATACCTTTCTTTTAACTCTTTTACAGTAGAGGGACACGGATTAGAATAGTTATTGTGATGGGGTCGGTGATAATGATTTATAGGAAGTTCATAAAAGTACTTGTCATGGGGTGACTTTACCTTTAAGATAGCTTTGGGAGATAAGGAAGTTGAAGCTGATGGAGGCTCATGGGAGTCTTTTCTCCTGACCAGTTATCGGTCATTTCTGAGAATTGGCAGCAGTTTTAACCATTCAAAAGTGAGATCAACTTGTGAACACCACCTTAAGATGTAAAGCCAGGGCTCTCTTGTTCTCTTTGGTTTCTGGCTTCTGACGAGGTAACAGGCTCTGTCTTGACCTCCTCCCCCCCCTCCTGGCCGGACAAAGGCCACAAAGGGCAGGGGGGGAGAAATGGAGCTGGGTAGCCTGGCTTGGTTTGCAGTTTCTGCTGCTTAACTGAAACTTGACACCATGAACATCTGCAGCTTTTCCAAGACTTAAACTTTTTTACTACCTGGATAAAACATACAGATTACTCCTTTTTCCGAGAGAGATAGAAGAATGAGAGAGAGGGATAACATGAAGAAGACATCATAAAACCATCAAAAACAGTGAAGAAAAGAGTTAAGTTTTAGATGAGGAAGAAAGTATAAGGAGATGCTTTAATCAAGCTGAAATATTTTTCTGTTAAAGCTATGGAGATGGACAATAGTGTTCTGAAAAAGAGCTCCTTTAATTCTTGACAGAGTATATTGGGAGGACTGGAGTGTTCAAAGCGTGGATTTTGAGCAAATGGTGAAGTGATTGTGATGCTGTGAGATACTGAAACAGAGAGAGAGAAGTAATAGTTGAAGATTTGTGGCCTTTTGAGAGGCAAAGAGAAAACTTCTGTTTCCAAGGAGGCTCAAAAAACAGATGACGAGAACTTTTGCCTTTGAATAACTCATCCTTAAAATGACATCCCTAGACTCATTTGACCCATACACACCTCAGAGTGATGTGAAATGGGAGGAGACAACTGATGACAGATTTTTTCTGGGCAGCTGTCATCAGAGAAATAGAAAGCTATAACAGAAATAGCTTTCTTGTGAGAAACTCCATAGATTAGCAGAAGACGACTTCTGTTTCTCTACAAAGACTGATAAAAAGACTAACAAGAATTGTGACTAATTTAAACACCAAAGTTCCAAGTTTTTTGTCTCTATGTTGTCATGTAAACAAGGGAATGGTTAGGTAGTGGTGGAGAAAGAGGTTTTCTGGAAGTTATTCTGGTTTTCTTATTCTTGTAGTTCTGTTAATAAACTTTCTTTATTCTTTTTAAGTTTTAAGCCTGTTTTACTCTTGTTCTAATCCATATCTCACAGCAAGAAATAAGTAAGTTTTCTAGTAATTTTTTAGTTACTGCTTTAAAACCATGACATTTATTTGGTGCCTTGGCTGGGAGGGATGATGTTAGACCTGTTGTTTACAAAGAGAGATGGGCTGGTGGGAGATGTGGTGGTTGGAGGCCGCTTGGGGCATAGTGATCATGAAATTGTAGTCATGAAATGTTGTCTCAATATTTGGTGAAATCAGGAGGAACACCAATAAGACTTTTACATTGGACTTCCAAAGGGCAGACTTTGGCCTGCTTAGGAGAATTACTCAGAGAGTTCCTTGGGAAGTGTCCTGGGGTGACTTTATGATACTGGTATCCCCAATCGTCTGGTTTATGTTATATATTAAGTTCTGCACCTTTAAGACTGGCTCTGAGAGCAAGAGAGGGGGAAGAAGAAGCACGCAGTTTGTGTTAAAGAAAAACATCACTCCCACACAGCTCGCTCCTGGACTGTGGTGTCTGCAGCACGGACAGACAGCGGGACAGAGTTTCTCTCTGGCTTTTAGTTAGTTTCAGCTAGCTGAGGCAGAAGAGTTCCCTGGACCTTTGTTTTTTTCCTTTTTCTTGGATCTGTGCAAGCCTGCTCTGGACTGAAAAACACCCAGCCAAACCCCGGGAGCTCACGCCTGTGGCCCACCGGGGCCTGGGCCTCGGCACTTTCCGGAGGGACTGATAAGAAACTGAGCGAGCCGAGCTACACCACATAAAAAGGACTTTTCTTCCTAGATTTGCCATCCCATCGAACAGCAAGAGGTTTTATTATTTAATATTATTCAATTTTCTGTTAAATAAACAGCTTTTTCCACTTCTCTCCAAGGAATTTTTTTCCCTTTCCCGGACCGGTTGGTGGGGAGGGGCATTTCCCTGGGGAAATCCCCATTTAGAGTTTTCCTCCCTAATTTGCCCTAAACTAAGACAATTACAGCTTTTGGCGCCCAGTGCGGGGCGAGAGAAAGTGGAAAAACCTGTACTGATTGTTGGTTGTATTTTTGGTTGTATTTATTCTGTGTTAAGATAAAGCAGTCAGTAGCCATGTTGTTTGGATACATAATATCTCTCGGGGTGGAAGCCTTCATGTCGATCTGGTCCCTAAAAGTTTTTGAGGTTTTAATACTTGTCTTTTCCCTCTTTCACAATAGAGGGGCATGGATTAGAATGGTTATTGTGCTGGGCTTGGTGATAATTATTTGTAGGAAGTTTATAGAACTACTGAAGTTTCTGTCAGGTATGTTTGGCTTATGGTTTCTTCGCCCGACCCTGCCTCCCAGTCCCAGTAGCACATTTTGGGAGTTTATTGGTAATTGTACCCAGTTTGTTAGAGGAAGAGCAGGGGATGAGGCTTTTCAGCCTTTTCTTTCCTTCTTCTCCTTTGAATCTGTTATGTCCCTCTTTGAGAATATCCAGTTTCCCCTGAGTGTTAAGGATACCACTTTCCTGGTCACTTTCCTGGTAGTTCAGCTGTTAAGCTTCCTCTATACGGCCTGTAACTTCTCTAGAGTGAGGGCTGAGATATCCAGAGGAGCCAATGAAACCCCTGTCCCAGAAGTAGGCTCAGGTGTGAAAAATCCTGAGTGGAGTAGAGAATGGGAGAGAATTGGCCGAACTCTAGAGGAATTTTCTGATTCCCCAGCCTGGGAATTTTCACGTGAACAAATTCAGAACCCAGATGAAGTAGGGAAATATCTGGAAGAGAATTGCTGTGATGATTCTAAGAAGAAAAATTTCATTGCAATAAGCTGGGCCCTAGTGTATGCTTATCGCACGCTGCTAGATACTGTAGGGCAGGCAGATAAATCAGCAGCTACCCCAGTCACTCCAGCTGCAGCCAAACCAGACAGTGAGCCTAAGCCAGCAGCCAAACCAGACAGTGAGTCTAAGCCAGTGTCTGTTGGTCCTACCACGAGAGGTATGAAATTCAAAACCAAAACCGATCGGCCAGTAGATGATGATAATGGCGATGCGGGGGAAGGACCCTCAAGACCAGCAACTGATCAAAAATCAGAAGGCGCTGGTGAACCTTTCTCCCTGAAGGACCTTCGTGGCCTGAGAAAAGATTACACTCGACGACCTGATGAATCTATAATTAGTTGGTTAGTCCGTCTGTGGGATGCTGCAGGTGAAGCTACAGTTCTGGATGGCACTGAAGCGAGGCATCTGGGATCCCTGTCACATGATCCGGTTATCGATCAAGAAGTGATGAGGGGGGCTGACCCTTACAGTCTCTGGGAACGGGTCCTAAGAAGTGTGGCACAAAGATATCTGTGTGCAGACGATCTCTATATACAGCAAACTCGTTGGAAAACCATAGAACAAGGGATTCAGCGCTTGAGAGAAATGGCAATAGTAAAGATTGTCTTCGTGGGTGACTTAGGTACTAGAAATCCAGACTTGGTGCCATGTACATCTGTGATGTGGCGAAAACTTGTTCGACTTGGGCCACAAGAATACGCTTCTGCTTTAGCAACAATGAAGCGGGATGACCGAGAGGAGACTGTGCTGGATATGGCGAAGAAACTTCGAACATATGCAGATACCGTGCATGGCCCCATGCAGGCAACAATTGCAGCTGTGAGAACAGATATGCAAAACCTCCAAGACAAAATGGAAGAGAATTTCAAGAAACTCAAGGAAGATCTTCTTCCAGTCTCGGCAGTACAGTCCAAGAGCCCCGGGACTCAACGCAGAAATTCCCCAGATAGAGAGAAAAAGCTACGAGCTGAGCTGTGGTTTTTCCTACGTGACTGTGGAGAAAACATGAAAAGATGGGATGGAAAATCTACTGGTGCTCTGGCACAGCGTGTGCGTGAATTGGAAGACAGCAAGACTCAGGGGGGATACTCCACCAAAAAGAAAGCCGCTCCAGTAGCCTGTAGTCAAACTGACGAGTATGATGATGACATGTCTGATTCTCTTGAAGGAACCTCCAAGACATATACCCAAGGAAAGAAGGATAACCAGGCTTAGAGGGGCCCTGCCTCTAGCCAGGTAGAGGCTAGGGAAAACCGTGTCTTTTGGACTGTGTGGATTCGTTGGCCTGGCACATCAGAACCACGAAAATATGAGGCCTTGGTTGACACTGGTGCCCAGTGCACCCTAATCCCATCAAAATATGTAGGGGCAGAATCTGTTTCTATTGCTGGTGTGACAGGGGGATCACAGGACTTTACTTTAGTGGAAGCTGATGTGAGCCTGACTGGAAATGAGTGGAAGAAACACCCCATTGTGACTGGCCCAGAGGCCCCGTGCATTTTGGGCATAGACTACCTCCGAAGTGGGTATTTTAAGGACCCAAAGGGGCTTAGGTGGGCATTTGGGATAGCAGCTGTAGAGACAGAGGGTGTCCAGCAACTGAACACCTTGCCTGGACTGTCAGAGAACCCATCTGTAGTAGGACTCCTGAAAGTGGAAGAACAGCAAGTACCAATTGCCACCTCGACGGTGCACCGCCGGCAGTATAGAACAACTCGAGATGCTGTGATCCCCATCCACAAGATGATCCGAGAGCTGGAGAGCCAAGGGGTGGCCAGCAAAACCCACTCACCCTTCAAAAGCTCCATCTGGCCTGTGCGTAAATCTGAAGGAGAATGGAGATTGACTGTGGACTATCGTGCATTGAATGAAGTGACTCCACCGCTGCGCGCTGCCGTGCCGGACATGCTAGAGCTCCAGTACGAGCTGGAGTCCAAGGCAGCGAAGTGGTATGCCACTATTGACATTGCCAATGCATTTTTCTCCATTCCCCTGGCAGCAGAATGTAGGCCTCAGTTTGCTTTCACGTGGAGGGGAGTGCAGTACACCTGGAACCGACTGCCCCAGGGGTGGAAGCACAGCCCCACCATCTGCCATGGACTGATCCAGGCTGCCCTGGAAAAGGGTGAGGCTCCAGAACATCTGCAGTACATTGATGACATCATTGTTTGGGGAAAGACGGCTGAAGAGGTCTTTAAGAAAGGAGAGAAAATCATCCAGGTTCTCCTGAAAGCCGGTTTTGCCATCAAGAAGAGCAAAGTTAAGGGACCAGCTCGTGAGATTCAGTTTCTGGGGGTAAAGTGGCAAGATGGATGGCGTCAGATCCCTACTGATGTCATCAACAAGATCACAGCAATGTCTCCACCAACCAACAAGAAGGAAATGCAAGCTTTCCTAGGTGCCATAGGTTTTTGGAGGATGCACATTCCTGAGTACAGTCAGATTGTGAGCCCTCTTTACCTGGTCACCCGCAAAAAGAACACTTTCCAGTGGGGCCCTGAACAACAACAAGCCTTTGCTCAGATCAAGCAGGAGATCGCTCATGCAGTAGCCCTTGGCCCAGTCAGGACAGGACCAGATGTGAAGAACGTGCTCTACTCTGCAGCCGGGAGCCATGGTCTGTCCTGGAGCCTGTGGCAGAAAGTGCCTGGGGAGACTCGAGGCCGACCACTGGGATTCTGGAGCCGAAGCTACAGAGGGTCCGAAGCCAATTACACTCCCACAGAGAAGGAAATCTTAGCTGCCTATGAAGGAGTCCAAGCTGCCTCAGAAGTGATTGGCACAGAAGCACAACTCCTCCTGGCACCCCGACTGCCAGTGCTGGGGTGGATGTTTAAAGGAAAGGTTCCCTCTACCCACCACGCCACCGACGCTACATGGAGCAAGTGGATCGCCCTCATCACACAGCGCGCCCGTATTGGAAACCCAAATCGCCCTGGGATTTTGGAGATAATTACAAACTGGCCTGAAGGTGAAAACTTTGATCTCACTGATGAAGAGGAGCAGGAACAAGTGACACGGGCTGAAGAAGCTCCACCGTATAACCAGCTTCCAGCAGAAGAAACACGCTACGCTCTGTTCACTGATGGTTCCTGTCGCATCGTAGGGATGAACCGGAAGTGGAAAGCAGCCGTATGGAGCCCCACACGACAGGTCGCAGAGGCCACTGAAGGAGAAGGTGGATCAAGCCAACTTGCTGAACTCAAAGCTGTTCAACTGGCCCTGGACATTGCTGAAAGAGAGAAGTGGCCAAAACTCTATCTCTACACTGATTCATGGATGGTAGCCAATGCTCTGTGGGGATGGCTGGAAAGGTGGAAAAGAGCCAACTGGCAACGCAGAGGAAGGCCAATCTGGGCTGCTGATGAGTGGAAAGACATTGCCACCAGGGTAGAGAAACTGTCTGTGAGGGTCCGTCATGTAGATGCCCATGTCCCCAAGAGTAGGGCTAATGAAGAGCACCGAAACAATGAGCAGGTGGATCAGGCTGCAAAGATAGAGGTGTCAAAGATAGACTTAGATTGGCAACACAAGGGAGAGTTGTTCCTAGCTCGATGGGCCCATGATGCCTCAGGCCATCAGGGTAGAGATGCCACCTATAAGTGGGCACGAGACCGAGGGGTGGATCTAACCATGGACAGTATTTCTCAGGTTATCCATGACTGTGAGACATGTGCCATGATCAAGCAGGCCAAGCGGTTGAAGCCCCTCTGGTATGGTGGGCGGTGGTCCAGATACAAGTATGGGGAGGCCTGGCAGATTGACTACATCACACTGCCCCAAACCCGCCAAGGAAAGCGGTACGTGCTCACGATGGTAGAAGCCACCACTGGATGGTTGGAAACCTACCCTGTGCCTCATGCTACAGCCCGGAACACCATCCTGGGACTTGAGAAGCAGGTCCTTTGGAGGCATGGCACCCCTGAGAGGATTGAGTCAGACAATGGGACTCATTTCAAGAATAACCTTATAAACAGCTGGGCTAGGGAACATGGCATTGAGTGGATGTACCATATCCCCTACCATGCACCTGCTGCAGGGAAAGTGGAGAGGTACAATGGACTATTAAAGACTACCTTGAAAGCATTGGGTGGGGGATCTTTCAAAAATTGGGAGCAGCATCTAGCAAAGGCCACCTGGATAGTTAACACCCGAGGTTCCACCAACCGAGCAGGCCCAGCCCAATCCGAGGCCCTGTATATAGTAGACGGAGACAAAGTCCCAGCGGTACATCTCAGAGGTTTGTTAGGAAAGACAGTTTGGATCAATTCTACTTCGAGTGCAAACAAACCCATTCGTGGGGTTGTTTTTGCTCAGGGACCGGGTTGCACATGGTGGATAATGCGGAAAGATGGAACAACACAATGTGTACCTCAGGGAGATCTGATGGTTGGGTGAAGAGCGTGAATTAATTCCCTTGTCTGTATAATGTATGTGTTGTAGAGTTAAAATATATATATATTAATTTTGATAATAAGTTGACGATATGGGGATAAGGGGTGGAATGTCCTGGGGTGACTTTATGATACTGGTATCCCCAATCGTCTGGTTTATGTTATATATTAAGTTCTGCACCTTTAAGACTGGCTCTGAGAGCAAGAGAGGGGGAAGAAGAAGCGCACAGTTTGTGTTAAAGAAAAACATCACTCCCACACAGCTCGCTCCTGGACTGTGGTGTCTGCAGCACGGACAGACAGCGGGACAGAGTTTCTCTCTGGCTTTTAGTTAGTTTCAGCTAGCTGAGGCAGAAGAGTTCCCTGGACCTTTGTTTTTTTCCTTTTTCTTGGATCTGTGCAAGCCTGCTCTGGACTGAACACCCAGCCAAACCCCGGGAGCTCACGCCTGTGGCCCACCGGGGCCTGGGCCTCGGCACTTTCCGGAGGGACTGATAAGAAACTGAGCGAGCCGAGCTACACCACATAAAAAGGACTTTTCTTCCTAGATTTGCCATCCCATCGAACAGCAAGAGGTTTTATTATTTAATATTATTCAATTTTCTGTTAAATAAACAGCTTTTTCCACTTCTCTCCAAGGAATTTTTTTCCCTTTCCTGGACCGGTTGGTGGGGAGGGGCATTTCCCTGGGGAAATCCCCATTTAGAGTTTTCCTCCCTAATTTGCCCTAAACTAAGACAGGAAGAGGCCTTTAAAATCAAAGGAGTCCAGGAAAGGTAGGCGTGCTTCAAAACAGAGATCTTGAGGGCACAGGAACAGACTGTCCCTGTGTGTTGCTGGCTGGATCCTGGAGGCCTGTCCAACCCCCAGCTTCTGCTGGCAACAAGCCCAGATATTCAGGCTGTCCCAGCGGATAGAGCCGCAGTCTGGGGTTTTGCAGGCAGCCTCCAGCCAGGGGTAACCCTTGGAGCACAGGCAAAGGCTTCAGTGATCAGCTCTTTTAGCAGAGATTTCTGCTCTGTGATCAGCTCTGTTCAGCCCAGCCAGCTCTGTTCAGGGGTTACACCAGCCAAGGCAGACAAGAGACGGAAAGACCATGTGGCGTTCTGCAGAGAGTCTTTAATGCAGGCTTCAGCGAAGGGGGCTGTTGGGGAAGATGAAACAGGAAACCCTATGAATCTGATTGTTTAGAAAAAGTTCTGAAAATATGAAACCTAGAATTGAAATAGAAATGAAAACTAGCTTTGAGCTATAGGATACTGCGTGTTAGTTACTATATAACCAAAGAACAATAGCCTAGCCAGCTGAAGGAGAATCCCTGTTGATTGAACAATACCCTTCTGCTGACAGTGAATCCAAAGGTCAAGCAGCAAGAGAAGAATTTGAAAAGTAGCTTTTAGAGTTTAAAATGTAACACTGTATGGTAATGTAGTAGTTCTTATAAGCTATATGTAAATTTTTAGTATGTGTGTCATGTACTGGTTGGTTACTGGGAATTAGAATATTCACTATAGAAAAATATATAATGTATTGTAACAAAACTTCACTCTCTTAACTTCTTACCTTCTCTTAAGATCCACTCTTACTCTTAATCTCTCTTAATCTCTTAATTTGCTCTCTTCCCCTCTCTTAACTTCCTTTCTTACTCCCCGCTCTTACCCCTCTCTCTCTACCCTCGTAATTACCTTCAGCCTTCATGATCTCTGACCTGTCTCTCCACTCTCTCTCTCCCTCTCTGACCATGTTTGTGCTGTGTCTGGCAGCATAAATGGATCTCTTCCACCCTCTACCTAAATAATAAACTGCTTATACCTGAACAGCCTGACCCTGGTGAAGTCTCTCACCACGAGCGTGTTTTGTACATGAATAACTGGCGCCCAACGGAAGCTGCTCCACACCTTCTCCATCGGTGAGACACTTCTCCATCACTGGTAACTAAAAAGACTGGTTTTTCACCCTTTAAGGCCATCTCGAGTATGGTTTGCGCTGCTAAGCACCGCAATACCAAGACTCTTTAAACCTGTTTCGCGGCACCCTCTGGCACAGGCCGGCCGTTGCTAATCAGTGTTGGCACCTGGTCTTTAGAGGTGAGCTGCTGCGTGGCTGAATTCAGGGCAAGCGTTGCCAAGCAACATCTGTACCCCTGGTGTTCAGTGGGGCCTCCAAGCATGGGATGGCATTGCCAAGCAACGTCTCACCTGGGCTATATGGGGAAGCCACTGCGTGGTTGAGCATGAGGAGAGTGTTGCCACACAATGTCTGTGCCCCAAACTCTTTAAAAGTTTTCCGCTGCAGCCTTCAAGCACGGAGACACGTTGCTAAGCAGCGTCCAAACCGTAGCTTTCAGAAGATTCCACAGCGTGGTTGAGAACGGGTGAGTGTTACCAAGTAGCACCCGCACTGGAGCAGAGTGGAGACACCCGCAACCGCATATACTTATAATTACTTAAAACACAAAATTAACTCTAAAAGGGTATATAAAAACATTTTAAAAAACCAATAAATCATGACTTTTTAACAAACTGGGTACTATCCCGGTGCTTTTTCTTAGAGAGGGAGCGGGGGGAGTGAACTGCCCACTCTGCTGCTGCTCTCTGCTGCTGTTATCTCTAGAAGGTTTGAGTAATGTCTCCGTCATCCCCCACATACTCTCGCAGAGGGGAAAAACGAAGAGAAAAAAAAAAACTTCACAAAGTTAACCTTAACAAATGCAGTTCTTTCTCTCAATATCTCTCTCGTTGTTCACAGATAGAGGAAAAAGGGCACGATTTTACAAAAGCAGGAGATGTTACATGAAAAGCCTCTCAGGGCCAGGTGGTAACAACGGTGATCATTGCAGCTTATTAACCTTTAATTACAGTGATGAATTTCAAACTAGATACCATATAGTTAGCGATTTTTTGGCTATTTTGTCTCTCTTTGAAGCTGTCTGAGTCACCTGTTTCTGCTCAACTGTTTCTGTAATTGCTGATATTTGTCCAGCCTGGCCTTGGAGCTTTTTCTGCACTGCCTTTGCCCTGGGGATGCCTTTATTCTCTGCGCACACCTCAGTGCTTTCCCCCATGTCCCCCTGGTTCGGGTGGAAATCATTTTAAATCTGGCTTCTCTTCTTCCAGGGTAGTAAAGTTGGAACTTAAAAAAGATTGTGGTGTTAAAAGTGTCTTCAAAGGTGGAGCAAATAGTTCAGGATGTATCACATCCTGCCGTTGCTGAACAGATTCTGTTCATTGTTTCAGCGTTTGCTGTGGGGCCGCTTTCTTCTTATTTTCTTCTCTCTGACTCTCCCTCCCTCTCTCCAAGAGCAGCATAGATAGGAATGCTCACCCAGCAATGGGAGGTAAAGATGGCTGCTGCTGTGGCGCAGGTAGAATTATGGGGCTCACAGCCTCAGCATATCTCACTTTTCTATTTTTTAAGGTATTAATTACAATCTGCCAAGTTGGACCGAGAGACAGTGTCTTTGCTTTTCCCTGTAATCATTTTCTTCCACAAATCTCCTATGTCTTTCCATTCTTCTGCTGCAAAAGGCAGCAGCGGGACCTGGGGGCGCCCGTGCCTATTATCTCTAGCCCATAAAACGAGCTTTTCAAGGTCCATATTCTTGACTGCTTCACTTCGTTTAACAATAATGTTTAGAAGCAGTTTGTGCTGCCGCAAACCCAACTTCCATGTCGGCAGCCCATGGGCAGGGGGAGGGGAGCGACCCCTCCTCAACTCCTCTGCTCTTTGCCTCCCCCAGCGGCCCGCGTCCAAGTCCTCCCGCGCATGGACTCACCTACCTGTTACTGATCAAAGTCCGCATCTTCCCGCTCACGGATCCACTCCACCAGCCCTCGTCCGTGTCTCACCGCTCACAGACCTGCCAAATCATTCTGCCTGCAGGGGGTCCCTGATCGAACCGCCAGATATTGAGAAACTGCTCAGACTATTCAGAGTCTTCATGGAGGTATAGTGAACGTAGTTTATTTCTATATTTAGCACACTTTTATAGGGTCCAACAGGGTCTGAGGGCTTAACAAGCTACTATTGACTAATACATATTGTTTACATTCTTTCCCCAGACTACAATGCCATTGTTTTTCTTTCATTCTCCCTCCTTCAGGAGTTTCAAGGACATTACCTTTAATATTGTTGCTTATACCAAAGGTTGGCTTGTGCAGACAGGCTTTTACTAAAATCTCATGCTTTTACTCTGTTAAAATTTTTCTACACAGATTCCCACTTTTGACTCTTGGGGTCTTTCCAGGTCATCTCACACTTGTGGGATGACCCTGAGCCATCTGTAAAAACAGTTAGATCTTTGAGAGGTGCCCTGCTTTGGACCAATTTTGGGGTCAGATTAAAGACCGCATTAAAAAGTTTATGTTTTGGTTTGTGGATGGAAATTTGTCCTGTATAGCTATCCAGGGCGAACTGGAGTTTTTCATTGGTCTGGAGCAAATGCTCTAAGTCTCCAGTAGTCAGTGGCAGGTATATGCATGTGAACTCACACCCTGCAAGAGAGCGGAGGTGGGTCCTGGCTTTTTTAATTAGATGTGCCATGATTTCCTCAAAGGTGGTAATTGTTTTTGTAGGCTGGCTGTTTGTAAAGATCCATTCAAGTATCAACAGAGGGTCTCTGAGTTGAGGGTCCCATTGGAAAATCAGTCCATGGAAACGGGGGGCTTCTCCCAGAATGACAAACTGGAAAGGCAGGCTGGGCTTGAAGCGATGGGCTTGATGTGAAGACAGGGCTTCTTGAATTTCGGTGATGGTATCTCAGGCTTCTGGTGTGAGGGCGCATGGAGAGTCCAGGTCTCCGTTGCCCCAGAGAAGATGGAACAGGAGGGCAAGGTCCTCTGTTGTAATTCCAATTAGGGGATGGATCCAGTTGATGGACCCACATAAACTGTGCAAGTCTCTCAGGGTCTTTGGGTCGTCTTGGATGGCAAGCTGCTGGGGTACGATGTTTCTTTCATGAATTTGGAGTCCAAGGTAAGTCCATGGGCTGGTGTACTGCACTTTGTCCTCACGAATTTCAAATCGAGCTTTTTCTATCCCCCAGATGGGGATCCGCTCTTTTGTTACTCCGGCCCTGGCGCAGTGTCTCTGCTGCTTTGGCCTGTGTGTTTCCGGTTCCCTGTGTCCCAGTGGCAGAGGCTCGGGTGTCTCAGTTTCTCCCCCTCTCCCCCTCTCTGCAACTCCACCCCGCTGTCTCCCGCCTGTGAAAAAAACCCTAATCCTCAGAAATTAATTAGAGAATTCCCATGTCCGTTATCGCTTATCTTTATCTGTCTGTATCTTATAAAAGTTTGTGTGTCCGTCAGCTGTAATTTCTAACTGGTTCTCACAATTCCCAACCCCCGAGGTGTTAACCCTTTAAAAGGAGATGCTCAGACCCCCTGTCCTTTGTCTTTTCTCCTGTATTTCTCCTTACAGAATAAATCTGTGAATTGCAAACCAGAAGAAAGTGCTCCCTTCATTCCTTCGCCTGACCCCAGAGACACGTGTTCAAAGAAGAGGTGAAAAGCTCAAACCCAAACTGGGGCTAAAACAGTAGCCTTGGTTCGAGCCCCTCCTGGCCCGAGCCAGAGAGAAAGAAAACCTGAGCTAGCCCAAGAAATCTCTGGCCTGCGTCAGAAATGATTGGATATGGCACTTAGTGCCATGGTGTAGTTGACAAGGTGGGGATCAGTCAAAGGTTGGACTCGATCTCAGAAGCCTTTTCCAACCTAAATGATTCTGTGATTCTATAAATGAAATCAATGGGCATTTTATAAGGAGGGTCCATAGACTAAGGGAATAATATCTGTGTGTATATGTCAAGATAGGAAAGGTGATGCCATATTGAGAAGTGTGGGACTTGGCATGATGCAAATGGTTTGGAATAAGGGATGGATACTCTCCTGGGATAGAGTTAATTTTTTCCTAGTAGCTTGTGTTTTCGATTCAATATGAGAATAATGTTAATAATTCACTGATATTTTTAGTTGTTGCTGAGTTGTGTTTATACTAAGTCAAGAACTTTTCAGCTTCCTGTAGCCTGACAGTGAGAAGGCTGGAGTGGCACAAGAATTAGAGAGGGGACACAGCCAGGACCTGAACTCGGCAAAAGCATATTCCATGCCCTAGAACATCATGCTCAGTATATAATCTGTTAGGAGTTAGCCAGAAGGGGCTGATCACTGTTCAGAAGTGTCTGGGCATAGGTCAGCAGGTGGTGAGCAATTATTTTGTGAAACACTTGTTCTTCTTGGGTTTTATTCCTCTCTGTCTTTTTGTTATGCTCCTTTTCATTACTGTTGTTATTATTATTATTATGATATTTTACTATTTTATTCTTATAATATTTTATTTTGCTCCAGCACCTCAATATCTTATGTGAAGTGAGGAGCCTAGAATGGGACACAGTACTCGAGGTGCCGACTCACCAAGGCCAAGTACAGAGGGACGATCACTTCCCTGGTCCTGCTGTCCACAATATTGCTGATACAAGCCAGGATGCAATTTGCCTTCATGGCCACCTGGGCACATGCTGGCTCATGTTCAGCTGGCTCTTGACCAGCACCACCAGGTCCTTTTCCACTGGGCCTCTTTGCAGCAACTCTTCCCAAGCCTGCAGCACTGCAGGGGGTTGTTGTGACAGAAGTGCAGGACTCAGCACTTTGTCTTGTTGAACCTCATTCCATTTGCCTCAGCCCATTGATCTAGCTTGTCCAGATCCCTCTGCAGAGCCTTTCCACCCTCCAGCAGATTAATGCTCCTGCCCGACTTAGTGCTGTCTGCAAAATTACTGAGGGTGCACTTGATTCCCTTGTCCAAATAATTGATAAAGATATCAAACAAGGCTGGACCCAATACTGAGCACTGGTGGATACCACTAGTGACCACCTATCAGCTGGATGTGTTACTATAGGGTTAAATGTTTCTGAAAATCATGTAAAAGTAGGCCACAAGAATGCTTGGTATTTGGGATGGTTCAGCAAGCTAAGATGTTTATAGTAATGGGAATTGGTACTCAGGGTCTCTAAGATACCTAGAGATAAGATTCATACATGTTCGTACAAGGATGGGCTAAGGTTTAATAAAACAATATTGATAAGGTTGTTATAGTGATTACTGCTACAGCTGAAATTGTATAAATATGTGCACTTTGGACAAAGACGATGGGGCTAGATTTGGGTTGCTGATACCCCTAGTTCCCGTGCTCTTCAATAAAAGCACCTGCATATAATCATTCTATGACAATGTGTGTTCACGAATGCTAACAGATGCAGCACCATTCAGCAACATTCCCTGGGCCAGAGAGTTTTTAACCCAGCTAAGAGTGCACCTGTGTTGCCGCTGATGATGAACAGATCACACGGACACAGGTCGAGGTGTGGTGAGAGAAAGAGCCGAGTTTATTTTTCCTCCCAGGATTTATAGGCTTCTTACCACGGCCAGGGATTGGATGGTCAGGATAACACTTTCTCACTGCACTGGCCATGAGAGATGCCCATCACAAGATGTGTAACAGAAAGAATGTACACATATCTATGTTTATAGTTACTGTCCTGGGAAAGTCCTTAGAAAACCATGTCAGCAAGCTCAGAAGCTGAGTTTTCAGGGCGACACACCTGTCCAAGCCATGGGCTGCCAGTTTCTCCAGGAGAATGCTGTGGGAGACAGTATCAAAGGCTTTACTGAAGTCCAGGCAGACACATCCACAGCCTTTCCACTAGGCAGGGCATCTGGTCATAAAAAGAGAACAGGCTGGGGAAGCAGGACCTGACTTTCTTAAACCTGTTCTGGCTGGGCCTGATCCCCTAGTTGTCCTGTATGTGCTGAGTGATGGCACTCAAGATGGTCTGCTACATGACCTTTCCCAGAACCAAGGTCAGGGTGACAGACCTGTAGCTTTATCCTTCTGACCCTTCTTGTAGATGGCCAATGGGATGTCCAATCTCCAGTCACCTGGGACCTCCCTGGTTAGTCAGGACTGATAACAAATGATGGAGAGTGGCTTGGTGAGCTCTTTCGCCAGCTCTCTCAGTACCCTCAAATGAATCCCATCCAGCCCCATAGACTTGTGTCTAAGTGTCTCTGCAGGTCACTACCTCCTCCTGGATTGCAGGGAGTCTGTTCTGCTCCCTGTTTCTGTCTACCAGTTCAGGTGGCTAGTTGCCCTGAGGATAACCAGTCTTACTGTTGAAGACTGAGGCAAAGGAGATGTTAAGTACCTCGGCCTTTTCCTCATCCTTGGAGACAATGTTCCCCTCCTCATCCAATAAAGGATGGAGATTTTCCTTGGCTCTCCTTTTGTTAATGTATTAATATCATGGGTTGCAATGCAAGATGTAACCAAAAGTATGTATTCTATTACCATCTGTTAAAACCAGGTAGGGCAGTGTTCTTTATCTCTTCCATGACCCATCTCCCATAACTCCAGGGGGATATTTTTTGTTAATGGGCCAGCTGTTAAAGCCAGGTGTGGCAGTGAGCTTTATCTCTTCCATGACCCATCCTCCCTCCAGGGGGACATCTGTTAATGGGCCATTGAGTCTCACTGCATGACTGATAAAATTACATCATCCCATTGTGAGATGCTCCAACCAGGGGGAGGAGCCAAGCATTTCTACCTGGATATAATATGAGATTTGGAACACCACAGTCAGCTTTTTTCCACTAGATTCCCAGAGAAAGACCAGACCCATCTACACCACCATGACCTTCAGAGGAAAACTACACCCTTCTACAGGACCACTGCTTCAACAGAACCACATCTGTCACTCCAAGAAAACTGCAGCCATCATTTAATTGGACTGCTACCAACACCCTGACCAACAGGGTGTCAGGTTGTATTCTGACTTTCTGACTCTGTCAGTGGTTTGTTTTTTGGTTTTTTTTTTGGTACTACTGCATTTTAATTTTCTTAGTAAAGATCTGTTATTCCTATTCCCATATTTTTTCCTGAGAGCCCCTTGATTTCAAGATTATAATTCAGAGGGGGGGTTTGGGTTTTACGTTTTTTCCATTTCAAGGGAGAATTCTGTCTTCCTTAGCAAACACCTGTCTTTTCAAACCAAGACAATTAATAAAGACTTTTTTTTTATTTTCTTTCACAGTGTGCTGGTTTAAAAAGTAAACCAGTGAGAGAAATGAACCCCACTCAACTGCCTCACGAGAGACTACAGATTGGAGTTACAATTTACTTAAGAGATTACAATATAGTGATACAAAGAAACTAGTTTTAACCCACAAAGGCAGAGTATAACCTAGAACCCTGTTGATCAGTTATGGTCACAGTCCTGTTCAAGTAATGTTTGCAGTCTTGTAAAAAAGCAGTGGTCACAGTCCTGTTGAAGTAATGGTCCTCCTCCAGATCCATCAAGTAGTGCCAGAATTCCCCAAACCCAAAGATTATATATACTCAGGTTCAGGTGGGAATGCTCAGTACCTCCCCCAGGGTGGGAATGATGTAACACTGAGTCATGAAAGATTTTGGGAGTCTTTGATGGTCTAAGTCCTTGCAGCTGCCTACTCTGCTGGTGGCATTGAATCCATTATGGCCCATTAGCAGAGATGACCCCCCAGGCTGGGTGTAACTGTGCTGGTGCTTCCTCAGAAGGGAATTATCACAGTGGAGTCATTTGTGTGAAAGAAAAGAAACACTACTCTGCCTCACAGGGTTTGCCTTTTTCCTTATCTCATTGTCATGGGGTGACTTTACCTTTAAGATAGCTTTGGGAGCTAAGGAAGTTGAAGCTGCTGGTGGCTGATGGGAGTCTTTTCTCCTGACCAATTATCGGTCATTTCTGAGAATTGGCGGCAGTTTTAACCATTCAAAAGTGAGATCAACTTGTGAACACCACCGTAAGATGTAAAGCCAGGGCTCTCTTGCTCTCTTTGGTTTCCAGCTTCTGAAGAGGTAACAGGCTCTGTCTCAGCCTCCTCCCCCCCCTCCAGGCCGGACAAGGCTGCGGGGGGGGGGGAAGAAACGGAGCTAGCCGGCCTGGCTCGGTTTGCAGTTTCTGTTGCTGAACTGAAACCTGATGCCATGAACATCTGCAGCTTTCCAAGACTTTAACTCTATTACTACCTGGATGAGACATACAGATTACTCCTTTTTCCCAGAGAGAGAGAGAGAGAGAGAGAGAGAGAGAGAGAGAATCAACATGAAAAAAGACATCATAAAACCATCAAAGACCGTGAAGAAAAGAGTTAAGATGGGGAAGAGAGAATAAGGAGATGCTTTATAAGGTTAAATATTTTTCTGTTAAAGCTATGGAGATGGACAATAGTGTTCTGAAAAAAATCCTTTAATTCATGACAGAGTATATTGGGAGGAATGGAGTGTTCAAAGCGTGGATTTTGACCAAAAGGTGGAGTAATTGTGGTACAGTGAGGTGCTGGAACAGAGGGGGGAGAAGTAATAGTTGAAGATTTGTGGCCTTTTGAGAGGCAAAGAGAAAACTTCTGTTTCCAGAGAAGCTAACAGAGACAGATGAAGAGAACTTTTGCCTTTGAATAACTCATCCTTAAAATGACATCCCTAGACTCATTTGACCCATAACACACCTCAGAGTGATGTGAAATGGGAGGAGTGAACTGATGACAGGATTTCTGGGCAGCTGGCATCAGAGAAATAGAAAGCTATAACAGAAATAGCTTTCTTGTGAGAAACTCCATAGATTAGCAGAAGAAGACTTCTGTTTCTCTACAAAGGCTGATGAAAAGACTCTAGCAGGAATTGGGACTGTTTTAAACACCAAAGTTCCAAAGTTTTTTGTCTCTATGTTGTCATGTGAACAAGGGAATGGTTGGGTAGTGGGAGATAAAGGGGTTTTCTGGAGGTTTATTCTGGTGTTCTTATTCTTGTAGTTTTGTTAATAAACTTTCTTTATTCCTTTTAAATTTTAAGCCTGTTTTGCTCTTGTTCTAATCCATATGTCACAGCAAGAAATAAGTAAGTTTTCTAGTAATTTTTTAGTTACTGCTTTAAAACCACGACCCTCATTTAACACCCAGCTTGTAGCCTGAGGTGTCAGGTGTTCACTGGGCAGCTACTGAAAGCAATCCATCATTGACAGTTCATCAGAAATGACACAGAGGGGGTCGAGTACAAAGTTTGGTTACATCCACATAGTGCTAAACTGGCACTCTACTCCTGTAACTAGGACACACAGCTGTGGCCAGATTGAGCTCTAGTTGAGCTTTTGCCTTTCGAATTTTCTTTCTACGTGACCTTACTGTTAGCATTCAGGAACACATAATCACAGAATGATCATATGAAGGTGCTTTATTAAGAGCTCTGGGTGTCAGGGGTACACATACTCAAATTTGACCGGACTTGGTTTTGAGCTGAACATGTTTTTATACTCTATCGTTATATAACTTACATATTAATTATTAAACTTACCTTGTTCTATTGTATACATTGATTTAATCCGAGCATGGATTTCTCATGATCTGCCTCAAACCCCCTAACATAGTTTCTCATGATTCTTTAAACAATAATTATATCTAATCACATCTAACAATTATATCATTTATCATATACTGACTACTCAGGTGCAGTTTCACATGATCTAGCAAGTACAAGGCCTAACATTTTCCAGGGCCTACTTTTAACACTTTAAAACCACAACAAACACTTTCCCAGGGCCTACCAAGCCTAACTTTCTTTCTAACTCCCCAAATTTTCTATGATTGTAAAATCTTCCACTATCAGAATGACATCCTTGTACTCTTTTTAGAGTCTAGAGCACAGGTCCGATGAGGAGTGACTGACGGAGCTGGAGTTGTTTTGCCTGGAGAAAAGGAGGCTCAAGGGAGATCTTATCACTCTCTACAACTACCTGAAAGGAGGTGGTATCCAGGTAGGGGTCAGTCTCTTCTTCTAGGCAAGTATTGACAGGAGAAGAGGACATGGCCTTAAGCTGTACCAGTGGAAGTTTAGGCTGGACATTAGGAAGAAGTTCTTCACAGAAAGGATGATTAGACATTGGAATGGACTGCAGAGGGAGGTGGTGGAGTCACCTTCATTGGAGGTGTTTAAGAAATGACTGGATGTGGCACTTAGTGCCATGGTGTAGTTGACAAGGTGGTGAGCAGTCAAAGGTTTGATTCAATGATCTTAAAGGTATTTTCTAACCTAGTTAATTCTGTGTTTCTGTGATTTCTGAGTGTCCTGCCCCTTCTTCCAAATGTCATAAACTCTTTTTTTCCCTGAGTTCCAGCGACAGCTCTCTGTTCAGCTAGGCCGCTCTTCTTCCCCACTGGCTCATCTTTCAGCACATAGGGACAGCCTCCTCTTGTACCTTTAAGATTTCTTTTTTAAATTATGTCCAGCCTTCCTGGTCCCCTTTCTTTTAAAGGATTTTTTCCCAAGGGAATCTCTCAAGCAATGTCCTGAACAGGCCAAAGTCCACCCTCCAGAAGTCCAAGGTTGCGGTTTTATTGACCCCCTTCCATACTTCACCAAGAATCAAAAACTCTACCATTTTGTGATTGCTATGCCCAAGACAACCTCCAACCACCACATCTCCCACCAGCCCTTCTCTGTAAACAGCAGGTCTAGCAGCACACTGCCCTTGGTAGGGTCCCTTATGTCAGGAAGTTCTCTTCCACATACTCCAGGAACATCCTGGAATGTCTCCTCTCTCCTGTGTTGAGGCAATTCCAAAATGCTGGAAGACAAGCATATGAGGCAGAAGGCCAGCTTGGCTGAACAGTGATCATCTCTTGGAAATAAGGTAAAAAAGGAATGTGAATGGCCAGTGGAAGCAAGGTCAGGTGATGTGGGAAGAATACAGAGATGTTGTTTGCCACTGTAAGGAGAAAATTCATGTAGCCAAAGCTCAGTTGGAGTTGAAGCTACCAGAACTGTGGGGGACAATACAAAGAGTTTTTTCAAATATATTAATGGCAATAGGCAGTGCAAAAATAACATTGGCCCATTACAGGATGTGGATGGTCACTTCACAAATGGGGACAGAGATGTTTAACACATTATTTGCCTCTCTTCAACACAGGTGACAGACCAAGGGCGTCTCAGTGCCCTGAGCTGAAGGACCATGACTGTAAGAATGATCAACTCCCAGTCGACCCTGAACTTGTGTGGGATCCACTGCTCCACCTGGATCCCTACAAATCTATGGGCCTGATGGTATTCAGCCAAGAATCCTCGAAAAGCTGCTGATGCCATCACAAAACTTCCCTTGATGGTTTTTGAGCAGTCTTGGGAATCCAAAGAGATCCCACCTGACTGGAAGCTGGTGAACATTGTCCTGATTTTCAAGAAGGGCAAGAAGGATGACTCCAGAAACTACAGGCCTGTTAATCTCACTTCGGTGACTGGTAATGTAATGGAAAAAATTATTCTGAGAGCTGTTGAAGAACACTTGAAAGATAACAGTCATCAGTCACAGCCAGCATGGCTACATGAGGGGAAAGTCCTGCTTGTCAAACCTGATTTCCTTTTATGACAAGGATACCCACCTAGTTGATTAAGGGGACACAGTTGATATAATTTTTTGGATTTCAGTAAAGCATTCAATACTGTCTCCCAGGATCCTTCTGGACAAAATGTCCAGACCACAGCTGGATAAATGCATCATGTGATGGGTGAGCAACTGGGTCATGGGTCGGGCACAAAGGGTTACAGTGAATGGGGTGACATCAGGCTGGTGACCTGTTGTTGATATATTTTATATATTAGTAAAGGTCTGTCTGCACAAACCAGCCTTTGAAATAAGTCATGATATTAAAGGCTAAAGTCCTTGAAACCTTCCTGCAGAAGAGAGAGTAAAGCAAAACAATATCCTTGTGTGTAAGAGAAAAATGTAAACCTGTGTGTGTTAACCAATGGTAACTTGCTTAGCCCGCGGACCCTGTAGAACCCTATAAAAGGTGTGTTAATAATAGAAATAAACGGTGTTCACGTTTACTTCTGTGAAGGCTGGTGAATAAACTGGCGGACTCTCAATAACCTGTCACTAGTGGGGTTCCACAGGACTCTATCCTCAGCCCTGTTCTCTTCAACATCTCCATTAACAACCTGGACGCAGAACTGGAAAGGATGCTAAGCAAGTTTGCAGATGATATAAAAATGGGAGGAGCTGTTGACTCCCTTGAAGGTAGGGAGGCCCTGCAGAGAGACCTTGACCAATTAAAAGGTTGGGAAATCACCAACCATATGAAGTTCATCAAAGGAAAGTGGTGGATTCTGCACCTGGGATGGGGCAACCCTGGATGTATGTACAGACTAGGGAATTAGATGCTGGAAAGCAGCACTGCGGAAAGGGACCTGGGGGTCCTGGTCAATGGCAAGTTGAAGATGAGTTAGTAGTACCCTGGCAGCCAGGAGGGCCAACTGTGTCTTGGGGTGCATCAGGCACAGCATTGCCAGCTAGTCAAGAAAGGGGATTGTCCTGCTGTGTTCTACACTGGTGTGGCCTCACCTTGAATACTGGGTGTGGTTTTGGGCACAACAATATAAGATAAAGCTGTTAGAGTGCATCCAAAGGAGGGCAATGAAGATGGTGTAGGGCCTTGAGGGGAAGCAGTATGAGGAGTGGTTGAGGTCACTTGATCTGTTCAGCCTGGAGGAGACTGAAGGGAGATCTCACCACAGTCTACAACTTCCTTAAGAGGAGAAGAGGAGGGGCAGGCACTGATCTCTGATGACCAGTGACAGGACCCAAGGGAATGACCTAAAGTTGTGTCAGGGTAAGTTTAGGTTGGATAACAGGAAAAGGCTCTTCCCCCAGAGGGTGGTTGGGCACTGACACAGGCTCCCCAGAGAAGTGGTCACAGCACCAAGCCTGACAGAGTTCAAGAAGCATCTGGATAATACTCTCGGGCACATGGTGTGACTTGGCGATGGTGCTGTGCAAGGCTGGGAGTTGGACTCAATGATCTTTGAGGGTCCCTTCCAATTCAGCTGATTCTGTGATT
The DNA here is from genome assembly GCF_030490865.1 of Poecile atricapillus. Classification (NCBI taxonomy): domain Eukaryota; kingdom Metazoa; phylum Chordata; class Aves; order Passeriformes; family Paridae; genus Poecile; species Poecile atricapillus. The sequence goes on along the minus strand of NC_081288.1, from coordinate 94,235,272 downwards.
CTGAGTTTCCAGCAGACATCCAGCAGGTTAAAATCTCTCACAAGAACAAGGAGTGGTGATTGTGAAACATCAGACAGCTGCTTGTAGAATAATACATCCACCTCTTAATCTTGGATGGGTGGTCTATAACAGACTCCCACCACAATCTCTGCCTTGTTGGCCAGCCCCTGATTCTTATCCATAGACACTTAACCTGATCATCACTGTCCTTGAGCTCTATACAGTCAAAACACCCCCTAATGTACAGAGCCAGTTCACTGCTTCTCCTTCCTTGCCTGTCTGTTGGGATTTTGTGAGAGAGACAGGATCACAAGGAGACGTTTCAAAGCATGATTTATTATTTTTTTCTACAGTCTCATGAAGGAGCAAGTACGTCTTCACCTTATTCACCAGATCTTCTTGGTCAGTGGTCCCAAGACTACAGGTCACAAGATCTTTTAAAGGTTAATTAACCAATAAACTAATGCCACAAAAGAATGTTTTTGAAATACTGGAACCATGGAATAAATAGCTCTCTTTTTCCTATCACACATTGAGCTGTGTCCATGTGAATAATTTAGTGTCCAACATGTAACTTTTCTCTAAAAAATCCTTTTTCTCTTTTTCTGATTCTGCTGCATTTCTTCTGTATTTTTCTTTCTCTTCCTGGATTTCTCAGTCTCCTTTGGACTGAATTCTTTTGGGATCCTCCCTCGTGGGGAGCTTTGCTTATCTCTGTTCTCTAGGTTTGAAAAAAACTCCCGAGCTCATTAGAATCTTGTTTCTCGTGTTTATTAGGTCATTACAAAACTTGACAGGTCTCTCCAGACTAGCTGCACAAGCTTAATTCTTTACAATCTGGTACATTTCCTTCTTCTGATGGTACAACAAGGCCTTGTGGCTCACTTTGTGTTTGATAGCACAAAATGGCCCCAAATTATGCAGTTCTTTTATCTTTATATTTATTCTTACCCAATTAACAATAGACACGTATAATATTTTTCTTAATGACCCAATGACCCTTCACCTGTGTGCTACACTGCAGTATTTTCTAACCAATCACTTACTATTACTCAAAAACCTCTAGAAGAAGAACATGAAGAAAGAAGAAGAGACAAACACCCTAAATCCTCCATCTTGTCTTCTGCTTTCTAAACTAACTTTTTCACCCAGTGACTTAAGAAAACTTTCTAATCTACACTTACACTTTTAGCTTTTTCTAACTTTAACAGTTGTTTTCATGTATCACCATGAAAACATGCTCATGAATTTCATATTATATGAAATTCAGTGTTTTCCTGGATCTTAGAACTAAGTATCAGAAACAAGAGCACACACTCTGTATCCCAGACTCCAACACAACACATAGAAGTACTTTTCAAAAGCAGGTATTAGAAGGAAAGAGTTATTAGAATTATACAGATAAAATATCTGTAGTGAACTTTAAAGTAAATTAAGAAACTGAACCAGAGTATTCAATGTTGTCATTTGTTGTTTGCTTTAAAACTAAAAAGAATACAAAAGAATTTGGCCAGCTATTATAAAATTCTGTTACAATGAATAATTTTATTACATCTAATATCCTGCTTGAATAAAGCTATAGAAATAATTTATTATGTTCAGGCTCTGGAGTCCTACTGTATAACAGAGAATTGAGAGGTGAAAGATAACAGTTGCTCTTTCACAGCAGGATTAACTAGCTCAGTACTTGTAGTTAGATCTTAATTCAGTTAATTGTAACAGATTGGTAAGAATTTTCAATATGGAACTAAAGTTCTTTAAAAAATTATACAATCTAGAGGAGGAAAATTTAAAAAAAAATCCAATTTAGAAATATATAAAAAGATGATGATTTTCTAAGCAAAAGAGAGTTCATGCTGGCATGACAAAATGCAATATTTAAGATACAGAAAGGGCATTCACATTCAGTAACAGGATAAAATATTCAAAATTATAGATGAAAAAAGGGAGAATGGGAAAAAAGGAAAATCTACAAGAAGAAAATGTTGATATTTAACTATTAAATCCCAATATTATTAATCAATACATCTAATCCTGCCAGTATTGTAAATGAGATGGCCTTATCACCTTTCAAAAACCTCATCTAGCTGAGGTCTGAACTAGCACAACATTACCACTATAACAACCTCTTCCTTTGGTAACTCAAAAGAACTTCACAAAAACAAAAGCAGAACTGTAAATACTGTGCATAGGGCTTCCAGTCACAAAATATCACCATCTAAATAAAACACTCCCAAGCCATTCTGCTAATCTAGGAGGGAAAAAATCTGTGAAGTCATTTTATTTCCCAAGGACAAAAAAAAGTATTGGAGAAACTCTTGAGCTTTTTATAACCAAGCAATGCCGATGGATATAACTTATGTTCATCAGCTAACTTGTGCTCATTGGTTATATACTTTACATCAAAAAGTCAAAGTCTTTATAATAAATAGGCCTAAAGTGTGTGTTGAGTTTCAGACTGTTTTGTGGAATTTTGATTGTTTGGGAGAACAATTCTTCTGTCTTGCCTAACATGTCTCTGCTCCTTCTGTATTACTGTCTTTCTGATTTCATGGGTAAATTATAATTTAAATTAATCACTTCAGAAACTGAACCTGTCAGTGACCTTTTAAAATGACTATACATAAAAAGCACACTTTTAGATGAACATTAATTTTTAAAATTTTTTTGTTTGATTTTTATTTTTCCCCCCTCCAGTGCAAAGTTTAGAGAATGTGTTTTCATACCTAAAGGATAATTACACTTGAATTTTGATACTTAAAGTTTTAGAATTAAGTCTTTTGATCATTACCTTTTTTTAACTGTTAAAGTCCAAGTAAGCAAGCAAATCTGTGCAGAAATAACCCTTTACATTGTTTTTATTACATACTACGGGAATAAATTTTGTTAAAAGTGCATTAATAAAAAGTTAATGAAATTACAGGAGAAACAATCTAATATAGCAATAATTAGTGCATTCACTGTGCATCTGAAAGGAGAGGGGGAAAACAGTTTTAATTCATTTTGGCCTTTAATATTGTGTCCAGGTTTCCAGGATTCTGACATCAGAACCCAGATAACACTGATTAGAACCATATGGCTTTACAATAAAAGCTAAAATATTAACCATATGATGCAAAAAGTGATTAACTTATTCTCTTCTAGCTACTCTCTGATGAAGTTGGTGGTGTTGTGGAGGAAGATCTTGACAAAGACCATGATCGCTCAGCACTGTAGGCAACGTTTATAATTTTGTATGTGAGTCTCAAGGAGATCCTTCTGTTGTTGGCTGATTGTCTGGCTAATCAGTTCAGGGAGAGCTTGAATGCTGCCAATTAAAGTTTCCAGTTTAGTCTCCAGCGTAACAATTCTGTTCTCAAAATCTTCACTTCTTTCATTTAAGTCAGAAATCATGTCATACATAATGTTTTGAGTCTGAAAGTAGAAGGATGTAAAAAAGGTTCAGAGAGATCTTACAGATATTGTATCATGCAGTGCAACTCAACAAGGTTTCTTATCTTAAATGTTTTTGCATTTCACAAAAAGAAGATATGAGTATTCTAACAAGATCTAGTCTTTTGAATCAATTTTACTTGCAGATGTACAACAGACTTCCTACTGGTGTTAAATTTGTTGAGCAGAAATATAACATTGATATGGTGAGTTCTATTTTAATGTCAAGCTCTTATGGAATTCAAGGAAATGCTGGACTCTTAGAAGTTTAGTTGCTTAAAAATGCACCATCATAAGATTTGTGAACAGAATTAGTTGTGTAAGCCACAAGGAAATAAAAAGCTTTCAATGCAGTTATGCATCCTTCACTTTTCTCCATTTCCTCAGATTTTTAAACACCTTCATACTTTTAAAAAAAAAACAATTATCTTGTTTTCCCCCTATACTATGCTTGAACATGTTGTAATAAGAGTAGTTGAGTGGATTGATTTTGAAATGTAGAGCAAGGAGTAAAAACAAGTGTACACTCCTCTACTTCTACCTTCCCCTATCTATCTGTCCTCTACAAAATGGTGTTTGGTATCAGAAAGTCTATTGGGTAAACTATAAAATGTAATAATGTTTAGTACAAGTGAAATCTGAAGTATGTTAATTCAGAAAGTCTGTAACTTTCTATTTGACTTCAATTTGTTTCTTTTATAATTAATGCAGGGAAATTACTAAAACTAATGATTGGATTTCTCCCTCTTGTAGATTGAGACTTCCGATTAGACATAATCAAAATTTAAAAAAAATGGTCATAATTCAGTAGATAAACTGACTGAAGTTTATAACCCATTATACAGGAATGAAAAAATAATTGAATGACTACCTGAAGTTTAAAGCACAGAAATATCAGATAAGTATCTATAATGCATTTTCTCTGTCCTGTATCAAGATGATAGCAGAATTGTTGAAAGAAAAAAAATCTACATTTAATAATATCTTAAAAGTCCTTAACAGTTGCCGGAAGAAGAGTGAAATGTATTTTCAGTAACTGAAGTTGTCAGGTGTTTCTCTACTACAAAAGAGGAGTAAACACTGAAAGTTTGCTTTGATGTTGCACTTTAAATTGATTTGGGTTTTGAGGTGCCTGAAGACATTTGTATGAGAAACCCTTGGGAAAAGTGTATAAATACTTCTAATGAACATTCAAATTAAGTTCATGTAAAATAACTGTTATATATTGCAGTCTAATGTGAAGCATGGAATGCTCTCTGCTCAGCACTGTAAGTCTCATCATTTTATGTTTTTTTAAAAATGCAACATTTAACAACAGTCAAGTAGTGTGTGTTAGGTTATATGATAAAATTCTAATCCGCACACCCACAAATGAGCAGACAGACAATGGTGGGTGGGGGATCTGAAAAATACCCTGTCATGGCTAATCTCAGGCCCGTAAAAGGAACCAGCAGTCCATAAACCACCCATCTCCAAGAGCACAAAGGCAGAATAGAATTGAATCAAATAGAATAGTTTCATTGGAAAGGACCTACAACAATCATCTTGTCCTATTTCCTGACCACTTGAGGACTGACCGAAAGTTAAAGCATACTATTAAGGGCATTGTCCAAATGCATCTTAAACACTGACAGGCATGGAGTACCACCTACTTTTCAAAGAAGCCTGTCCCAGTGTTTGACCACCCTCTCAGTAATGAAATGCTTCCTAAAATCCACTCTGAACCTCTCCCGATGCAGCTTTCAACTAGTCCTATCCATCCTGCCACTGGATACCAGGGAGAAAAGATCAGCAACTCCCTCTTTGTTTGCTCTTCTCAGGAAGCTGTAGAGGTCACCCCTCACCCCACTTCTTTCCAAACTAGACAACCCCAGTGTCCTTAGCTGCTCCTCATAGGACATGCCTTTTTACCAACTTTGTTGCCCACCTTTGGATGCATCCAAGTGCTACAAACTGGTTTAAACACAGAATACCAAAGAAAATTAAGTCTCTGTAAATAAAATGGATCGAACTCAGAAAGGTTCAAAATATACCCGAAAACGTGATTAAAAACAAATGAGCTTAGATGTTGGTGACAAAAAAAGTGCCATATTTTATTTAATAGTAAAAGACGCAAAGAGGCAAAGAAGAAGGAAGGAAGGAAAGGAAGGAAAGGAAGGAAAGGAAGGAAGGAAAGGAAGGAAAAAGGGAAAGGAAGGAAGGAAAGGAAGGAAAGGAAGGAAAGGAAAGGAAAGGAAAGGAAAGGAAAGGAAAGGAAAGGAAAGGAAAGGAAAGGAAAGGAAAGGAAAGGAAAGGAAAGGAAAGGAAAGGAAAGGAAAGGAAAGGAAAGGAAAGGAAAGGAAAGGAAAGGAAAGGAAAGGAAAGGAAAGGAAAGGAAAGGAAAGGAAAGGAAAGGAAAGGAAAGGAAAGGAAAGGAAAGGAAAGGAAAGGAAAGGAAAGGAAAGGAAAGGAAAGGAAAGGAAAGGAAAGGAAAGGAAAGGAAGGAAGGAAGGAAGGAAGGAAGGAAGGAAGGAAGGAAGGAAGGAAGGAAGGAAGGAAGGAAGGAAGGAAGGAAGGAAGGAAGGAAGGAAGGAAGGAAGGAAGGAAGGAAGGAAGGAAGGAAGGAAGGAAGGAAGGAAGGAAGGAAGGAAGGAAGGAAGGGAGGGAGGGAGGGAGGGAGGGAGGGAGGGAGGGGGGGAGGGGGGGAGGGGGGGAGGGAGGGAGGGAGGGAGGGAGGGAGGGGGGGAGGGGGGGAGGGAGGGAGGGAGGGAGGGAGGGAGGGAGGGAGGGAGGGAGGGAGGGAGGGAGGGAGGGAGGGAGGGAGGAAGGGAGGGAGGAAGGGAGGGAGGGAGGAAGGGAGGGAGGGAGGAAGGGGAGGGAGGGAGGGAGGGGAGGAGGGGAGGAGGGGAGGGGGGAAGGAAGGAGGGAGTGGGCGTTGCGGGGACAGAGAAAGAAAGCGACAAGTGTTAATTGGAAGTATATCACCCATCCAACGTTCCCAGCAATGTGTCATTGCTCCCCTCCATCTGCTCTTCTGGTGGTGCGGGTCCCCTGTTCTGCCGCCATGCCGTGCCATGCCAGAGTACAGAATTCAGTGAATTAATATATTCTTTGGGCTCGTTGGGAATGCCCATATGCCTCCCTTGCAGGGGGCCAGTTTGACACTGTCCCTTGCAACACTGAGCGTCTGTTGCGTCATCTGCAGTCTCTAGTGCAGGGTCTGGCGACTCCTTTGGGTGAGCCTTTCATGGATCGCGTGTGCTGGTTTTGTATTAAGTGATATTTGGTGAGGAGGAAAAAAGCCACCCACGGAAATGATTTTCCTAGGAGTGGGCTGCTAAGAGCTTCCTCTGTCATTAGCAAAAACTAATAGCTGGCTACCTCTGAGAACTGACATCTTATTAAACTATTAAGAAGCTGGGTCTGCCTCTGTGAAATCTACATTTTAAAAACGAGCCAGCCCAGGAAATCTGTCTCTTGCTTCCGGCCCTGAAAGGTAGCTGGGCCCTAGTCTGGCCAGCCCAAATCCACTGCAGGTTGCACGTCCTGGCAGGGCTAAGCTGAACCCCAACAGTGACTGGGTGGGAGACGGGAGGCCACAAGGCCACGGCTGCTAACATCTTGCTGTCTCTAAACCTTGCTCCATCCCTGCTGCTGGCCCATGCTGAGCTGGGGTCCGCTGGGCCCTGGGACCGGCTTTTGGCCAGGCCGCCTCTACCGCGGCCCCCACACTGCCCCAGCAGCTGCCAGGCAGAGGGAGGGGCCCAGTGTGGCCTGAAATTCATCACTGTGACTGTTTCGGCCACTGCCCACGACCATCTGCAGGCCTTGGCGAAATATTAACCCTTGCACTGCCCAGAGGAGACATGCAGACCTTGATTATAGCAATGTATCTGAACAACTTAGGCCATAGTGTGCTCCAGCCAAACTGTCTGTAGAATTTCTTATCAGACCCTCTGGAATTCCTTAAGGTTGCTGAGACATAAATTGTTCTAAAATAAGAAAGAAGAGGCTGAGAAACAGAAAAACAAGACCACAAGAACCAGATAACGGGGCAAACACCTGGGCTGTGACCAATCACATATACTGAGAAGTGCATGCTGAACGCATGGACAAAATAGAGGAACCAATCAAGAAATGTGTGATCAGCGTGTGCAGTAGTTTCAGAATCTATAAATAAGTGCATAATGTAAACAATAAAGGGCTTCTGCTATAGATGTACAAAACACATTCGTGGTGAGAGACTTCTCCAGGGTCAGGCTGTTCAGGTTTAAGCAGTTTATTATTTATGTAGAGGGAGGAAGGGATCCGTTTACGCTGCCAGCCACAGCTTAAACATGGTCAGGGAGGGAGAGAGAGAGAGGAGAGGGGAGGCTGAGAGCATGAGGGAAGAAGGTAATTAAGGGGGTAGAGAGAGAGACATAAGAGGGGGTAAGAGAAGGTAAGAGCAAGTAAGGGCAGGTAAAAGTAAGAGAGGTGTAGAAGTTAATAGAGGGTAAAAGTAAGCGAGCGAAGTTTTTGTTACAGTACATTATATCTCTTTCTATGGTGAATGTTCTAATTCCCAGTAACCAACCAATACATGACACACATTCTATAGAATTTACATATAGCTTATAAGAACTACTACATTACAATACAGTGTTACATTTTAAACTCTAAAAGCTACCTTTCAAATTCTCCTCTTGCTGCTTGACCTTTGGATTCTCTATCAGCAGAAGGGTATTGTTCAATCAACAGGGATTCTCCTTCAGCTGGGTAAGCTATTGTTCTTTGGTTATATACTAACTAGCACTCAGTATCCTATAGCTCAAAGCTAGCTTTCATTTTTATTTCGATTCTAGGTTTCATATTTTCAGAACTTTTTCTAAACAGTCATATTCATAAGGTTTCCCTGTTTCGTCCTCCCCAACATTCTGCATAATCATATTGGTTTGTTGATCAGAGGTCCTGAACTCCTGCACTTGATCCTCTCTCCAGCGAGAGACAAGGACAGTGATGACATGTAGAAAGACAACATGAAAACACCAAGGTCAGAAAAGGAGTCAAGTCCCAGATGAAAGGAGAATGAGGAGATGCCCTGGTATTGGGGCTGAAAGTTTCTTTGGTAAGGCCATGGAGATGGACTAAAACATCCCCTGTAATTCATGAGAAAGTATGGGGGGATGGAGTGTTCAAACTGTAAATGTGAGCAGAGGTACCCATAATAAAGCAAAGCAAATATTGAAGTAGCTGTGATCCCATGAGAAGCTTGAACAGAGAGAGATGAGAGTGATGATGATCCTTTGCCCACAGGGAGAGAAGATCTCTGTTCCCAGAGATGAAGATATTCACAGAGATAAATGAAGACAACCTTTGCTTTTGAACAGCTCATCCTTAAAAAAATGCCCCATAAGTTGACATGGTCCATTAACTCAGCTGTGGGAAGGCTGTGAGAATGGGAGGAGCGTCACGATTGCAAATTTTTTCCTGCACAGCTGCTATTCTTGGAAATGAAAGGCCACAAGAGAACTGTTTCTTGAGAAGTCTCCACGGCATGACAAGAGAAAACAATTCCCTACAGGAACTGATGAAAAACTATTGTAGAAGTGGTTATTGATTTAAATCCCAAGTGTTGTCTCTGTGTTGTCAGTTGAGAAAGAAGTCAGACAGGGAGAGAAAAAGTGTTCTGAAAGTTTTATTCTGATTCTTACTATTCTTTTAGTTCTGTTATTAAAGTTTTTTTCATACCTTTTAAGTTCTGAGCCTTTTTTGCCCTCCTCCTAATCCACATATCACAGCAAGAAATGAGTAAGTACCCTGGCAATTTTAGCTAGTGCTAAACCCACCACACCATGTCACCCCCTCCACTGTGAATAAGTTTTTCCTTGGGTGAAGGGGCATCTCAGCTGAGCTCCTCTGCACAACGGAGGATGGGTGTTCACTGCCTCTGACCAGAGGTGTGAGGGTCTGTGTGAGCCTGGCAGCTGATAGCCCTGGGACTGTGGTCTCCTCCCCGAAGGTTTGTGCTTAGTATTAGGTTTGTGCTTTGTGAATGTCCCCAGCCCTGAGCTGTTGCTTTAACTTATCTTCCTCAGCGAATGGTGTAAGGCCTCTCAGAGCCCCATTCAGGGTGTGGTGGTGATCTCTGCAGCTCTTGTAATACAGTTTTAAAAGTCCTTAATGAAAATGTTTAAGTCATAAACTATATTTCAGTCTCTGACACCTACATAATATATACCTGACCAGTCTGGAGGTAGCCTGCAATAGGCATGTTGGCTACCCATGGCCTGTTGTCAGATCTTCCTGGCCTTCGGCAGATCCAGCAGTGGCTAAGGTTAAAAGTTTTTCCTACTACTTCTCCTAGGACTAAAAAAAGGTTCTCCCACCTCTGGCTCAAACCTAACTGACAATATAAAGGTAAGATTATTAAGAAAAACATTCTAATGGTGTAATTTAATTTCCTAATCTAATTTTCATGTTGTCTTCTGTAGCACCTGGGATGAGTGAAGGCACAGAAACAGCTAAACATAAAGAAAACAATACCCAGTGAGGATTAGCTCCCAACAACTGGAGATTCTAAAGGAGGGATGCCCATCCATGTGGGTGCGGAAGAGCCCGCTGAGCCCGAGATCCTAGCTCTCCCCTGGAAGCAAGACACCTTTCACTCAGAGAGAGACAATGTATCGCTCCCAGGGCTGAGTTAGTTATGCTAAACTGTTGTGCCCCATTGGTGTTCCCCCCTGCTGTCCCACCCCGATACAGGTATCTCGGGCTTCCCCCCACCCCTCTCCTCTCCTATAAATATCCCGGGTTTTTCCCTGTTCGGTGGATTTGCTGTTGCTAGCTCCCTTCGCCAAAGCTCTGCCTGAATAAAGGTTTGTGCTTAGCGGAACGCTGGACCAGCTTTCTCGTCCCTGCTTCCCGTGTCGCCTGTACGCCGCCGCTGAGCTGAGCTAAAATCACTCGACTACCCGAAGCTGCTAACACGCGCTTCGGCCCAGCCCTTTTCAGGGCTGTTTCTCTAGAGAAGTCGCTATGCTCCGGGTTTTCCGTCGCCACGGCACATCCAAACTATTTCAGCAGTCTGTAGGTAGGCACACAAGACTTCCCCCAATGCTGGTGCCCTGGCTGTTCATCCAGTCCACTCCTGCAGAGTATCAGTCACAGCCTCCTGTCCTCTTGCAGCTGAGATGTCCAAATCTCTGGGGCTTCAGACACCTTGACTCAAGTGTGATGGGTAAATCTGCCTTCAGCTGTCTTGACAGCTGTTTCTGTGGTCAGTAACACTTGGAAAGGTCCACGCCACTTTGTCACCAGTGGTGTATTTTCTGCTCTTTAACTAGGACTCAATCTCCTGGTTGGATGTAATGAACAGCAAAGTCCAAAGGCAGGGTCTTGTGTCAGCCGAGCTTCCTGTCAAGGAGATTTCACAAGAGACAGTATCCTGGCCACATATTGTTTTAAATATACATCACTTATTTCCAGCCCCTCACTAGGCTGAGAAATACAAGGGCAAGGAATTAAAAAAATCAATTCCAAGGGAGATAACTGAATATCTCCTCTGGGTCTGGCTTTTATTCTTGCTAAAGCCAGTGGCAAGGGCCGTACACATGGCATCTTAGTTTCTATCACCAGCTTCCGATGGTGGATTTTTTAATTTCACCATTCATTCCTTCAACCTGACATGAGCTCGGGGGGTGCCAGGGGCTATGGAGGTTTCATTTTATTTCTAAAGTAATCACAATCCTTTGAAGATTTTTTCCTGTAAAATGAGTTCCCTGAGTCTATTGCTTCCACAATACCATATCTTGGGATTATTTGTTCCAAAAATAACTTAAAAACTGATCCTGTAGTTGCTGAAACAGCTGGAAATGTTTCTGGCCACACTGTTAACTGACATACTATTACCAGAAGATATTTAAACTTTGCCACTCAAGGGTATTTTGGTAAAATCTACTTGGCATCTTTGGAAGGGACGTACACCTGTCCTGGTTTAGGGCAAATTTGGGAGAGAACTTTTAAATGGGGTCTTTACAGGAAACAAATTTAAGCAGCCCCTCTCCCAACTGGAAAAGTTTCAGGAAAAGTTTTCCTTGTAGAAAAGTGGGAAAAAAAAGTGTATTTAACAGCAATTGAATAATATTAAACAATAAAACCTCTCGCTGTTCGATGAAATGGCAAATCCAGGAAAAGTTTTTTTCATGTGGTGTTGCTCAGCTCACTCAGGTTCTTATCAGTCCCTCCGGAGCCAGAAATTGCTGAGACCCAAGCCCTGGTGGGCCACAGGTGTGTGCTCCCAAGGTTTGTCTGTTTTTCAGTCTAGAGCAGGTTTGAACAGATCCAAGAGAAAGGAAAAAACCAGTCCAGGGAACTTCTCAGACTCAGCTAGATAAAAACTAACTAAAATCAAAGGAGAGCTCTGTCCCGCTGTCTGTCCATGCTGCAGACAAACAGTCCAGGAGTAGGATGCAAGGGAGTGAGTTCTGTTTCTCAACACAAACTGCACGCTTCTTTTTCTCTCCTTTTGCTTTCAGAGACAGTTTTAAAGGTGCAGAACTTAATATGTAACATAAACAAAGTGATTTGGGATACAGGCATCATAAAGTCACCCCAGATCATTCCACCCCTTATCCTCATGTCATCAACTTATTGCCAAAATTAATATATGTTTTAACTTTACAAACACAAACATTATATACACACACATATGTATACATATATACAGATAAGGGCAGTGATATTTACTTATGGTTTTCACCTAACAATCAGATCTTCCTGAGGTACACATCATGTTGTTTTATTTTTTTACATTATTTACCATGTGCAGCTTGGTCTCTGAGCGAAGACAACTCTATGAATGGGTTTGTCTGTATTCGAAGCAGAATTGATTTAAACTGTTTTCTCTATCAAAGTCTTGACATATACTACTGGGATTTTGTTTCTATTTACTGTATGCAGGGGCTCAGATTGGGCAGGGCCTGCTTGGTTGCTGGAACTTTGGGTGTTAACTAACTAGGTGACACTTGCTAGATGCTGCTCCTAACTTTTGAAAGATTCCCCACCCAATGCTTTTAAGGTGGTTTTTAACAGTCTATTGTATTTTTTTACTTTCTCAGCCGCTGGTGTATGATAAGGGATATGGTACAATTACTCAATGCCATGTTCTTTAGCTCAGGTGTTTATAAGGTTATTTTCGAAATTAGTTTTATTGTCTGACTCAATCTTTTCAGGGGTACTATGCTTCCAAAGGACTTGCTTTTTAAGGCCCAGGATGGTGTTCTGGGCAGTGGCGTGAGGCACAGGGTAGGTTTGTAGCCATCCAGTGGTGACTTTTACTACTGTGAGCATGTAGCATTTGCCTTGGCAGGTTTGGGGAAGGGTGATGTAGTTAATTTGCCAGGCCTCCCCATACTTATATTTGGACTATCGCTCTCCATACCATAGGGGCTTCAACTGCTTGGCTTGCTTGATTACAGCACATGCTTTACAGTAATGGATAACCTGAGAAATACTGTTTATGGTTAAATTTACTTCTCAGTCTCGTGCTTACTTATACATGGCATCTCCACCTTGATGACTTGAGGCATTATGAGTTTATTGAGCTAGGAACAACTTTTCTTTGTGTTGCTAATTTAAGTTTATTTTTGACACCTCTATTTTTGCAGCCTGATTTACCTGCTTATTATTTTGGTGGTCTTCATTAGCCCTACTCTTGGGGAAATGGGCATTTACATGATGGACTTTTACAGACAGTTATTCTACCCTGGTAGCTGTTGAGGTTGGAGCTAGAGGTCTGTCCAACCCCCAGCTCTGCCACAAGCTATCCCGGATTGGAGAAGGAACAGCTGTCTAGGGAGTCTCAGGCAGTTTCCAGCCAGGAGTAACTGTCGCTAAAGGACATGGAATGATTCACACAGACACGTCTCAGTGGTATGACAAGAAAGAAAGTAACTTTATTTTCTTACTCCAGTATTTATAGATTCTTGACAATGACCAGGGATTGGATAACTAAGTTACCACCTTCCCAATCACACTGGTCATGTGAAACGTCCATCAAAGATGTTTCTTAGAAGGAGTGCATAAACACTTTATGTTTATAGTTACTTTCCTGGGAAAGTAACTAAAACTATGAAAACAAGATCAGAAGGCTTAGTTTTCAGGGTGACAGGTAACCTTTAGGAGCCGCTTGAGGCTTCACGTGATCAGCTCTTTTAGAAGTGATTTCGGCTCTAGTGATCGGCTCAGATCAGCCCAGCTTTGCTCATGGGTTACCCCAACTGATGCATAGATGAGAGACAGGAAACTGTGTACCATTCCACAGGGGTCCTTTATTGCAGACTTCAGCCGGTAGTCAGGGTGCCAGGAGGAGTTGTGTTTTTGTGCTAAACACTTTTGAGGCAGCTTGAACTCTTTCTTAGGCTGGTAATTTTTTTTATTTTTTTTTGTGGGAGTGTAGTTTCCTTTAGACTTTCTGTAGCTTTGACTTCAGAATCTGTGGTCGGCTTTGAGTCTCACCAAGTACTTTCTGCTAAAGGCTCCAGGACAGACTATGGCTCCTGGCTCCAGAGTAGAGAACATTTTTCACATCTGGTCTTATTTTGACTGGGCCAAGGGCTACTGCATGAGTGATGTCCCGCGTGATTTGGGCAAAGGTTTGTTGCTGTTCAGGGCCCCACTGGAAAGTGCTTTTTTGTGCATGATTGGGTAGAGAGGGCTCACAGTCTGGCTGTATTTAGGAATATGCATTTTCCAAAATTTTATGGCGCCTAAGAAAGATTGCATTTTCTTTTTGCTGGTTGGTGGAGACATTGCTGTGATCTTGTTGATGACATTGGTGGGAATTTGACACTGTTTCTTTTGCCACTTTATTTTCAGGGACTGGATTTCTTGTGCAGGTCTTTTAACTTTGCTCTTTTTGGTAGTGAACCCGGCTTTCAGGAGAATCTGGTTGATTTTATTTCCTTTTTGAAAGATTTCTGCAGCCGTATTCCCTCACGCAATGATGTCATCAATGTTTTGCAGGTGTTTTGGAGCTTTACTTTTTTTTAGTGCAGTTTGAACCAGTTCATGTCAGATGGTGGTACTGTGCTTCCACCTCTGGGGCAGTTGGTTTTAGATGTACTGCACGCCCCTCTAGGTGAAGGCAAACTGTGGCTTGCCTTCTGTTGCTAAAGGAATGGAGAAAAATGCATTGGCAATGTTAATAGTGGTGTACCACTTTGCTGCCAAGGACTCTCGTTCATACTGGAGTTCTAGCATGTTTCACACAGCAGCACTCAACAATGGAGTCACTTCATTTAAGGCACGATAGCTTACAGACAATTTCTAATTTTTTTTAGATTTGCATACAGGCTAATAGGGGTTGTTGAAGGGTGAGTGGGTTTTGTTGACTACTCTTTGGTTTTCTAGCTCACAGATTGTCACTCTATTAAGGAACGGCTGGGAAGAGACGACACAGACTCTCATGGAGTCAGAACAGGAGAATTTTTTCTAGTTTATTGCTTCAGGTCTCTTTATAGACCGATACGTGGAAAGTACAGAAAGGAAACTCTTATTGGTTAGTAAACTGCTACATCACCATCATTGGTCAGTGGGGCACAACACCCTCTGACTTTCTCTTGCAAAGAAAACAAGGGATAGAAAACAACACCTGCAAGGCTGTCCTCTGTCCCTGAGGATTGTTTTAATTCTTTCTCATGTTTTTCCCAGGCAAGCTTCTCAGGCTTGCAGTTTCACAGGCACTTTGCTGCCTGCTCCAGAGTTAGCATCCACACACAAATCATCTTGTGGATGGAGATCATAGCATTTAGAGTTGTTTTATACTGCTGGTGGTGCACTGTTGACGTGGCACTTGGTACTTGTTCTTTCTCTTTCAGAAATCTTACTGAAGATGGGTCCTCTGATAGTTTAGGCAAGGTGTTTAATTGTTTTACACTTTCTGTCTCTACAGCTGCTATCTTAAATGCCTACTTGAGTTTTTTTTAGTTTTTGAAATACTAGCTTTGGAGGAAATCTATGCCCAAAATGCATGTGGCTTCTGGGCCAGTTACAATAGGGTGCTTCTTCTACTCATTTCCAGTCAGGCTCACATCTGTTGGAGTCTGAGACACAGTGTGTGTGCACTTGTTTCTGATATTTAGCTCTGAGATCCAGAAAAACACTGAATTTCATACAATATGAAATTTATGAGCATGTTTTCATGGTGATACATGAAAACAACTGTTAAAGTTAGATAGAATAGCTAAAAGTGTGAGTGTGTAGATTAGAGAGTTTCTTAAGTCACTGGGTGAAAAAGTCAGTTTAGAAAGCAGAAGGCAAGATGGAGGATTTAGACTGTTGTTTCTTTTCCTTTTTCTTTCTTCTTCATGTTTTCTTCTAGAGGTTTTTGGGTAATAGTAAGTGATTGGACAGAAAATTCCACAGTGCAGCACACAGGTGATGGGTTGCTATAATTTCTATGTCCCCTGCCCCTCTGCTACCACTGTCCGCCCCGGAAGGTCCATCGGGGGCCTGTAGGGGTGGATACACACACGTAACCACGCCCCCAGGTGACAAGTTCATAGGGGCCCTTGGTTTGCCAAGTTTCAGGGTCCCTGATTAAAACTGGTGGACGCTGTGACAATTTAAACTGATCACCACTGTTAAAATGTCGAGTTACTGGAGGATTCATGTTATCAAAAGTACAGTTCAGGAAATTGATAGTAAACATAGCTTTACATAGCTTTTGCTATGAAGACATCCACACTGTCCCACTACCCTGCCTGGCTAGGACTTATTTGAGCGTCTGGTGTGTACACTCAATCACAGCTTGACCTGTGGGGGAGTGGGGGATGCCAGTTTTATGTTCCACTCCCCACTGCTGGACAAATTCCAGGAACTCCTTGGATTTATATGCTGGGCCATTATCTGTTTTAATTTCTTTAGGGATCCCCAATGCAGAAAAGGCCTGTACTAAGTGTTGTTTGGCATGTACAGACTTTTCTCCTGCATGAGCAGAGGCATACACTGTTCCTGAGTATGTATCAATGCTCACATGTACATACATAAGGCGACCAAAACTGGGAATGTGAGTGATATCTGTATGCCACACTTCACAGCTTTCAATTCCATGGGGATTAACCCCGAGGCCTAATGATGGCACTGCCTGGAGCTGGCAATTGGGACAGGTGGCCACAATGGCTTTAGCCTGACCCCGTGTCAGCTGGAACTGACACATCAGTCCTGGCACATTTTGATGGTATTGCTGGTGACTTATCTTTGCCTGTTGAAACACTTCTGGGAGACGTGCATTTTCAGCTGGGGCAGCAAGGGAATCAGCTTCCTGGTTTCCCTCAGCAATTTCACCTGGCAAATCAGAATGGGATCATATATGCATCACATAGAAAGCATGTTCTCTATTTGAAATCAAATAAATCAGTTTTGAGAGCAATCTAAAGAGATGTACGTTCTCAATGTCCTTGAGAAATGCCTGCTTCGCTCTGGACACCACTCTCGCTACGTAGGCTGAATCAGTAACCAAATTAATCGGTTCTGAAAACTTCTCAAAGGCTCTTATGGCCGCAGCCAGTTCAGCTATCTGGGGTGATCCTTCTACAAACTCAACATCAGCTTCCCAAAGCTGAGTCTGTGGATTTCTCCAAGTCATCACCGACTTGTGAGAGGTTCCAGATGCATCAGTGAACACTGTAAGAGCTTTGAGTGGCCTTTGGCTCATTTTCTCACAAGGAATGAGGTGGAATTCCTCATGAAACAATTTGTGTGAAGGAGCATGGACCAATATTTGCCCACTATAGCTATCCAGAGCAAACTGAAGATTAGCATTGCTCTGCCGCAGGTGCTCGAACATCTCTTTGGTCAGTTTCTCAGGGGAGTTTTTGCCTTCTCCAGAGTCTGACCGGAAGGTGAATACACATAAGGTCACACCCTGCCAGTTCTCACAGCCTTACCCTGGCCTTTTGGATCAGCTGAGCCATCAGCTCTTGTGGCTTGGTGATAGTTTTGGGTCATTGATGGGAGAGGAAGACCCACTCTATGATTAAGAGTGGATCTCTCTGGCCCTCGGCCCACTGGAATATTAACCCATGTAAGTGTGGTAATTTCCCCAGGACAATAAAATTGAAAGGCAGCTCTGATTTAAAACGATGTGCCTGTCTTTCTGTCAAGACCCTTTGTGCTTTTTCAATTCCATTTTTTGCTTCTGGAGTCAGCTCCCTGGGAGACAGCAACTCTCTCTCCCCTTTCAATAAATTGAGCAGGGGGCTCTGGTCTTCGTTAGTGACACCTAGCCAGGGTCTGACCCAGTTTAGTGACCCACATAGGCAATGGAGATCTGCTAGAGTTTTAGGATTGCAAATAATTTCTAATTTCTGTGGAACAACAGTCAATTTACATAACTCCAAGCCCAAGTATTTCCAAGGTGGCATCCTTTGAACTTTGTCTTTGTGCAATTGGAATCCAGCAGAGGTTAAAACTTTAACCACTCAGTCAAGTGTGTCTTGCAGCATGTTGTTATTGGGACAGCACACTAACACATCATCTATGCAGTGCAAAATGATGGCATCTTTTTTTTCAGCGTGCCCTGGGGACAGCAATGACTCCACATACCACTGGCATATGAAAGGGCTTGCTTTCATCCCCTGAGGTAGTACTGTCCAGTGGTACCGTTTCATTGGCGCTTCTTGGTTAATTGTGGGAATGGAAAAGGCAAACCGTGGTGCATCAGCTGGATGTAGGGGAATTTGAAAAAAACAGTCTTTAATATCTAGCACTGCTAATAGCCAATTTTGTGGTAACATAGTCGGGGATGGCATACCCTGTTGCAGAGACCCCATGTCCTCGATTTTTTTATTTCTCTCAAATCCTGAAGGAGGCACCACTTATCCTTCCCTGGCTTTTTTATTACAAATACCAGGGAGTTCCAAGGGCTGGTTGTTTCTACTATGTGTCACTTGACCAGTTCTTCTTCCACCAATTTTTCTAGCACTCCGAGTTTCTGTCTGCTAAGAGGCCACTGGTTCACCCAAATTGGATTATTATCTAGCCAAGATAGCTTTTGGACCGGACGCTCTACAGGGACCTCCATCAAAAATCCTGAGGTGTCTCAGGAATTGCTAATTTCACTCCCCACTGGGACATTGTGTCTCTTCCCCAAAGGGAGCACTTGTAATCAGTGACAAAATGTTGGACACAAGCTAACCTACCCTCCGGGCCTTCAATCTGGACAATAGCTTTAGAGATTTTTGCTGGTTTCACCCCTCTAATACCCTGTATTTGTCCTGCCATGGGTTGCAGTTCCCAATGTGAGGGCCACACCTTTTCAAGTATGATAGTCACATCTGCCCCAGTGTCAATTAACCCTTCTACATGGAGATGTTTTGATTTATGTGTTAGGTTACACCACATAATGGGTTTGTCTTCACCCACCACTTCTGCCCAGTATACCCCTGGTGCTTTGTCATCTACTGGGACTTCTGTTGGACCAGGGATCACTTGGGCTATTACCTGCCCTTTGTCTACATAGAAGGGTGGTTGAGGACATCTTGCCAAGAGAATGAGGTGTGTTAGGTCTCCCTTAATTGTCATGGGAGCCACCTCAAACTTTATTGGTGTTTGTGCTGTGTCTCCAATAACAAAATACCTACTATCCAGTCCAGCCAGGTCCTGTGAATTGTCTTGCAAGTCCACTCCAACAAAAGTCCTACAATCAGATCTGAAACAAAAAGCTTTAGCAGTTACAAGTCTGAATCGCTTTTGCGGTTGCCAGATCTTATTAGGCAAACGTTTTCCACAATTATGTTTCTGCAGTCTCCCACGTCGCTCCCTTTCCTCCCCTCTTCTCATTAAAATAGAGTCTTTTTCCTGTTTCAGGTCTGTCATATTTATATCTCCACACCTGGCAGCACGGCGTTTTAAATTCGGGTTTTTTGTTGATTTGCTATACCTTCTTTCTGGTGTTTTCCTTGTTGCTGGGTTTGAGGACAGTTCCTTGCAAAATGTCCTGGCCTCTTGCACTGGAAACAGATGATGTGCTGCAGCTGTTCAGGTGACATCTGTGGCTTGTCCCTCCCGGGTGTTACAGCTGCTACAGTCTTTGGGTTGTATGGTCCTGGTTTCTTGTCATGTGCACTGTACAGATCTGCTTTCTTGGCACACGCTTGAATCATATCTGCTATGGTAGGTGGAGGATAGATGAGCAGATTTAAAATCACTTTACGGCAGGCCTCGTTGGCATTTCTTTGAGCCATTTCTTTGAGCCATTTCTTTAATCAATTCTGCTTGTGCTGCTGGTTCTTGTACTTGCTGTTGTATCTGCAGTCTGAGGCGGTCCACAAACTGCAAGAAACTCTCGGATGGAAGCTGATTAATATTAACATAACTGACTTGGGTTTCTAGTGTAGGTATTTTATTGTAAGCTTTTTCTACTACTTCACAGATTTTATCTAAAATAGGTTTTGTTAGCACTTGAGCCTGATCTTCAGGCTTAGACCACATTCCCTCCCCACATAAATGTTCAAAAGTAATCTCATTATTTTCTGCATCTTTTGCAGCCTGTATGCTTTGCTTGAGTTCATCTAGGAGGTCTTTTAATGACCTTTTCCACAAACTTTCCCAAAAATCAAATTCAGTGGGTGTTAGGAGTCACCTGAAGAAATTATTGATGTCAGCAGGAACTAACTCCTGAGATTTTAAATTAGCTTTAATCATTCTTTTTAAGATTTCACTATTTTTGCCAAATTCACGTTGTATTTTGCATATCTCTGATATCATGGTAAGAGAAAGGCTGATATTATCTAATAGCTCTTTTTTTTCCAGTAAATATTACAGGTGCAGCTGTAGGTATATCCTTATTTTCCCCAGAGCCTGTATCTCCGAGGTTTCCCTGCCTAGCCCCGCCCCCACCGGGCAATAGGGGCTTTGTCTCACCCCCGGACCGGTAAAGGGACTTATCTGCTTCCCCAGTGGGCCCTGCCTCACTTCTGGGTAGGTGGAGGGTCCCACCCACAGCCGCACAGGGGCAGAGCAGGGACACATCTCTCCCCCGGGGGGCAGGGACAGGACACCCCTTCCCCCGCCCCCCCACGGGGGCAGGTGGCAGGGCCACCCCTCTCACTCCCCCCCTCCCCGTGGGGACAGGAGGCAGGGGCGTGGAGAGAAAGATTGCAACATTTAGGGGTGTGTTTTTAAGGTGATGCCATGCTTGAGCAGGGTATTGCAGGAGGGAGGGAGATGTGAGAGAGAGGGGAGGGGTTATGGGAGGAGTAAGGGAAATGGGCAGAGTGAGGTGGAGGAAGGAGTCATGGGAAGGAGGAGGGAGATAGGAAGGCGGTTCTTCCACGTGGGTAGCTGGCACATAGCCAACTCCATTTTGAACTTCAGGCACATGGAGGCACAGGGATTTCATGGTCGGAATATTAGGGTATAGGTAAGAGTCTCTGATAGTTATCGCAACACTATCAGAGCTGGGGGGCTGAATGAGACACATGGCTCCAGAAATGGCACTATTACAGTGCATTTCTTGAGTTTCCGGATGTGTTCCATGTTTCTTTTCTATCACAGGAGCAGAAGGTATGGGTAAAAAGGTATGGGATATTGATGAAGGTTGCAATGGCTGGTTTTTTATGTCTTTTTCTCTGTTGATCAATTCCCTTCGAATTATAAGAAAAACTGGGAGATATTTTGAAGTATTTTTGTCTCCTTCCTCTATTTTTAGAGTGAAAATATTGCCAATTTTATTCCATTTAGAGATAGAATTTACTTCAGACAAATCAAGCTGTGGATTGTTATGAGATAACCACTCTGTGAAATATTTTAACTTTTTTCTAGAGATTTTAACATTTATAGTACTTAAAAATTCTTGCAATTTGGATTCTAATTTTGATTGGGGTGTAGATGTGTTAGATCCCATGCCTTATTAAAATTGTGTTTTCACAACTCGTTTTTATTTTGTGTTACTGTAAAGCAACAAAGCGATGGAAAGGCGGGCGTTTTTTTGTTGGTTTTTTTTCTCAGCTTGCAACCCCCCCCCACACACTGGGTTGAGATAAGCTGTTGTAAGAGACAGTCCAGAGTCTCTCATCTGTCTCACAACCATCTCAAGGACAGAGACTGAGACCCTGAATATCACAAGGGACTTGGTTTGGGGATTTGGGCCTAGCTGAGGTGGATGTTTGCTAAGTGATTGTTTGCAGGTGGTTGCACGGTACACTGCTCTCGTTCCTGCTGGTGAGCAGAGGCTTGGTAACCTGCGCAACGGGTTTTCCACGACTCATGGCTCTCGTTCCAGCTGGTGAACAGAGGTTTGTGCGTGGTACCCTGTGCAACGAGTTTTCCATGACACATCACCCTCGTTCCTGCTAGTGAGCAAAGACTTGCAAGATGTGGTTTGCTCTGTACCCTACACCTGCCCCGTGCACAATGGAATTCATCACAATGATTATCAGTCTCCTCTGGTTTTGGCCCTGCACCCTTCGCTTTGTAAAAGACTTTAAAATTATACCCCAAATTTACCTTCCTTTGAGATCTCCCCAACAGACAGAAGACTCTGAGTTGTTGGACGGTTGAGTGGACTTTGATGTTGGTAGCTATAATCCCCTTACTCTCTTTCTTATGCTTTGTTTTCTCCTCTTTTCTCTCTATCGCATATTAGTGCTGATGAGCACTCAATAAAGTGTGTTTTGCTGTTTAAGTCCTTGGTTTGCTGATAACCTTTTGTACTCTAAGACCGACTAAAAGAACCACATCACGAATCCCACCTTGTGGATCGTGACATAAATTAGCGTCACGGACAGGGTTCTGAGAGACAGAAGGGGTTGCAGGTTGTTGTGCAGTCCGTATCAGGGGAAGGACGTTTCGCTTCAGCCACCCCTAGCCTGCCATGCTGTTGAGCAGTGTCTAGAAAGCAAGGGAGGCGTCTCGAATTTCTCGCAAACTGCACACGCCTAGGTGAAAAGCACCCCTACACTTGTTTCAGGGCTCTGTCTTCAGAATTTTACACTGGATCTTTGAGTACAAAAGGTGGGACTTACTCATTTTTTATATGCTGACTGCTTGGTGTAGTGGAGAGACAACCTGAATTTTGAACTTAAGGAATACCTCCCAAGCAGATTTGGTCTCTCTACCCACGGCAGGGGGGAATGCAGCGTTGGCTGCGTCTGATGTAGTGTGACTGAGTTTTAACTCCCTGTAGTGGTTTTGTGTGCTGTTATGTGTTTTTGATTAATTTTGACTGCTTGGTGTAGTGAAGAAACAACTTGAATTTTAACATAAAGGGGTGCCTCCCAAGCAGATTTGGTCTCTTCACCCATACAGGGACACGAAGGGTGACATGGCAAAGGCTGCGTTTGTGCGTAACTTAAGTCTTACCTCCCTGTAGTGGTACTGGACCCTTCACACACAAAGATGAGTGAACACTCTGAATACTCTAGTATAAAAGATAAAGCTGCATTTTTTGCTTTATTAGCAAAGCACAATGCTAAGCCCTCCCCAGCCAGGGAAGAATGGGCTCAAAATAATTGGTTCAACCTGGAAAATGTAACTGATAGGATTTGCTCCCTACAACATGAGACAAAGTTCCAATTTGGCCGTAATAAAACTATAATTTGTTCTGTATTGGGAGCTTGCCTTACATCAGCTGTAGAGGCCCGCATGAGACGAAGTCAGGAAGAAAATGCACCTATTGAATCCCTAAAAAATTTAGTTGAAAGTTTGCAAAATGAAATTCATTTCTTATGAACTGCCCTGAGTGAGGAGTGTGCCAAAAATTCACGGAGTGCTGACTCCTTTAAGGAGTCGCTGGAAAAAGGAACTCCTCAGATAAATCACATATATCCTCAAGCAGAATTACATTTGGTAAAAAATTGTGGTGTAAATTGTTGTTCCCAAATGAGACCCTTAATTAAAACAGAATATAATTATATCAATGATGAAAATCTTGATCCACATATAACCACTAAAGAAATCCTGTACACTGCTACTGAATTGGCTAAACTAAAAAAGGAGTACAGGCGTCTCCCTCACGAGTCCGAGACAGAATACGTATTTCGAGTGTCTCTCACTGGAAGTGATCAAATTCAATTAACAGAACAAGAAGCAAGTGGTTATTGGGGACATGGTGTTTTCTTAACAACAGGAGATAACCAAAACCCATGGTCCCTAACCCAGCAAGCTGCATATTGGGCAGGGGGACTTAACCCCCTAGAAAGGGGAGATCCAGTAGCTTTGACCGGCTCCCCAGACCAAATTTTAGAAAATATTGATAAGGCAGCTTGTTTGCAACTGATTCATGAAAGAAAATTAATTGCTGGTTATGAATCACCAGTGTTAGCTGTGGAAGTTAAAATTATGACCCCTTTAATTTGTGGTCTTCCAGAATCACTGAAACCTACAGCAATTTTCCAAACAACCATAGATGATATCCTTGTGGGAGGAGATGAAAAAGAAGTAATAAAAAATAAAGATGCTGAAAAGAGGTACACTACCTGGGAAAAAAGATTGTTTGTAGTTAGTCCAGCTCTCAGAGTAGTAGAAAAAATTGCACAACAACAACCAATTGCATTAATAGGCCCTTTTGAAATTACTAAGACAGTCACTACTGGGACTCTCCACCCTGACGGGGTGGCCCAGAGGGCCTCAGTGAGAAAGTGGTATGCCCAGATTGAACATTACTCTAACATCTTCTCAATAACAGAAGGAGCTGTAAAAAATCGGGTGATACCAAAAACTGAGAGCTTAAGTAACAGCCATGACAAACCTGACTTGGTAATTAAAGAAACCCCTCCTAACATAAAAACAGAAAAGGGTAGGAAAGATGCTGAGCACGAGTGGTGGGACACTCTTTTTGGATGGTCACCAACTGCTACAGGTGTTTTACACAAATTGTGTCATCCCATCATCATCCTCTTGGTTTTGGTTTCACTTGGTTTTATTCTATCAGCAATTTTGTACATCCTGAATTGGAGAATGATGAAGCGGTTGACACAATTGACTTCCATAATGGATGCACACAATATGATTGGTACTTCACATGCTGCTGATACCCCTAAGGTTATCGATACTCGATGAATTATGCAGGCACTGCAATAAATAATTTGCCATTGTGACTATGAGGTTAACCATTTTTTCATGTTGTATTTTAGAATGAAAATGATTGTTTAATGATAAAAAACCAATATGCAAACGTTAATTAAAATTATATATATGGATTAGTTTTTTCTTTGAAATCAATATATTGATTTTCTTGTTTTGTTTCCTCTTTTTCCTTTTTCTGTCCCTTATCTTTTCCCTACTACCTGTTTCTGTTTTTTCTGAGATATACTACCAACTGTAACGAGTCCTGAAGACTTCAAAGAAGAATTTGGCAGCAGCACTACGACATCGTGCAGAAAGCCCTCGACGATTGTGAGCCACGGGGTGGTGTAAGAGATGGTCCGAAGATTCTCTCATCTGTCTCACAACCGTCTCAAGGACAGAGACTGAGACCCTGAATATCACAAGGGACTTGGTTTGGGGATTTGGGCCTAGCTGAGGTGGATGTTTGCTAAGTGATTGTTTGCAGGTGGTTGCACGGTACACTGCTCTTGTTCCTGCTGGTGAGCAGAGGTTTGTGCGTGATCTTCCCAACAGACAGAAGACTCTGCGTTGTTGGACAGCTGAGTGGACTTTGACATTGGTAGCTATAATCCCCTTACTCTTTTTTCCTTATGCTTTGCTTTCTCCTCTTTTCTCTCTATCGCATATTAGTGCTGATGAGCACTCAATAAAGTGTGTTTTGCTGTTTAAGTCCTTGGTTTGCTGATAACCTTTTGTACTCTAAGACCGACTAAAAGAACCACATCACGAATCCCACCTTGTGGATCGTGACACATGGTAACATAAACCTGAACCATAGCTGATTGTCCCTCTGAGTTCATGATGTGCACTGGCTGCTGGCTGATGAAGCATCTGGCCGTTCCACCCAACCCTGTGACAGGCGACTCCACAGGATCCAGAGGCCACTGTGGGGGCCATGCAGAGAAGACCAGGATGGTGACGTCAGCACCCATGTCGATCAAGCCTTGTAGGTGGATCTCCAGCGGGGTAGCACCAGGAAGGCAGAGGGTACATCACATCTCAGGCCTTTTGTCAGTCAGTGTCGCTGCCCGCTCGGCCCCTTTTTGCCTCGGCTAGCTGTGGCCGATGTCAGCGGCAGGAGTGGGGAACCAGGCAAGCACTGCAAGGCTCAACCTGGAACCTCCAGAGCTCCTCTGCGCTCTGGCGTCGTGGCTCGCAGGGCGACACAGGTTGTGACGAAGGGAGAAAGAGTACTCAGGCTCTCCCTATTTCCCAGGAACAAGTTTATTCCAACAGGTGCAGGGCTGGGATCACAGGGGAGAGGTCTGAGCCGAGACCCTGGGCACCCCCATGCGCCAGGTTTTAAGGACCGTGGGCGGCTCATATGGTGACCAATGGGACAACAGCAACGGAGGGGTTATGGGTGGGGATTACAATATGCAGGACCAATGGTAGGGACCCGGGGGGGGGGAAAGCAACTGTACAATCAATAGGGCGTCGAGGAAGGGATGATAGGCAAGGAAAGAACTGGAACAAAAGGTGGGGGTTCACATAGATTGACAGGGCTTAGGGGCAGGATTAGGGTGATGGATGGGGAACAATCTGGAAAAATGGGAAGGGTTTACCATGATGGGCACCTGGGGACAAACCATTCTTTATGACCGGGGAGCAACTGGGGTAAACCACCTCTGAACTTAATAAAACCAAGCAATATGGGCGGCAACAAGTCAGGGTTGCAGTCCAGTGCACCTGAGGTGATCCCGTTGATCCAAAGGAACCGTCCCCTCGACACTGGCATGCAGCCCTAGAAACCGAGAACTTGAAAGGCACAAGTTGAGCAATGAGTGTTTGTCATGATCCGCAAGGTAGGATTCATGATGTGGTTCTTTTAGTCGGTCTTAGAGTACAAAAGATTATCAGCAAACTAGGGACTCAAACAGCAAAACACACTTTATTGAGTGCTCATCAGCACTAATATGCGATAGAGAGAAAAGAGGAGAAAGCAAAGCATAAGAAAAAGAGAGTAAGGGGATTATAGCTACCAACGTCAAAGTCCACTCAGCCGTCCAACAATGCAGAGTCTTCTGTCCGTTGGGGAGATCTCAAATGAAAGTAAGTTTTGGGGTGTATTTTATAGTCTTTTACAAAGCGAGAGGCACAAGGCCAAAACCAGAGGAGATTGATGACCATTGTGATGAGGCCCATTGCTCAGGGGGGCAGGTGTGGGGTACAAGTCTCTACTCGCCAGCAGGAGCGAGGGCAGTGTACCATGGCAGCACAGCAAACACACCTGCAAACAATCACTTGGCAAGCATCCACCTCAACCAGGCCAGAGCCCCTGTACTGAGTCCCTTGTGATGTTCAGGGTCTTTCCTTGCGGTGGTCGTGAGAGAGATGGCAGAATCTTCGGTGTAGAGGCTAGCTCTGGAGCAAGCTGCAGGCCCCATGGCCTGCCAGCCCTGCCTGAGAAGCTAGCCTGGGAAATTTATGGGAGGATTCAAAACAATCCTCAAAGACAGAAAACAGCCTGTAGGTGCTGTTTTCTGATTCCCGTGTTTTCTTTGCAGGAGAAGGTCAGGGGGTGGTAAACCCCACTGACCAATGATGGTAATGTAGTACTTTACTAACCAATAAGAGTTTCCTTTCTGTACTTTCGACGAACTAGTCTATATAACATGACTGTAGCAATAAACTAGAGATTCTCTCCTGTTCTGACTCCCTTGAGAGTCCGTGTCGTTCTTTCCGCCGTTCCCAATTAGAACGACATCTGGTGACCCCGCGTGATGATGGACCGACCCTCCGAGGTCTGGTAACCCGACGTGATGTGCAGCCGACCCCCGAGGTCAGAAAGTAACCGACGTGAAGACATCTGCTAATCCCCTGAGGGTAAGCAGCGAGCGGGAAAAACACCAGCCCTTCCCCCTAGAGGGGAAAGTGGAATTCTCCCGAGCTTTCCAAGAGGAAGCTGGTTTCTAACCAACGGGATAGTGGAGCCTGCCAGAGAGCGGGCTTGGAACGGCCTATCTTGGTGAAGCAGAGCTTGAAATCCCGGGTCCAAGCCGATAGCGTTTGCATAATTGCATTCGCAGAGCCGCCAAGATAAAAAAAGTTTTCATAATGGAGAACTGTGATTTAGCTGATAAGCAACTTGTCAGCTTTGCATGGCAAGACGCCTTGCTGAGCATGGGACTCTGTATTCCTGAAGAAGATATACGCGCTTTGTTCCACTGGGTGAAAGCGCAGGAGTTTGCTATGACTGTGAATGATGTGTTTAACCTTGAGATTTGGTGGTCAGTGGGAGACCACCTGTGGACTAAGCTGGCTGTGGGAGATACCAGTGCGTGCAGCTTAGCAGCAACTTGGGGAGTGATTTTTAAGGCACTGAAACAGTGCCAGCCTAAAAACAGTGAAACCAAACTGTGTAGCAGTCCTTCAGCTCTGCCCGGACCCTTAGAGAACTTTAGCAGCGGGCAGGAGCAATCCGTAGACCAGAGATCTCCCTCTCCAGAAAAATTTGAGCGCCCGCCCTCCACGGAGCTCGGCGCGCAAGTTTTACCAGCAGAAAAACAACAGAAGAACGAAAATCGCTCGGCTCTGCCTTTACCGCACCCGCAGGCGCCGCCATCGCCAGCGCAGCGAGAGCCCCCTCTGCCTGCGCCCTCCGCGGAGCCTCCGCCGGCCCCTCCAGGACCAGCGCTGCGAGCACTGCTGCCAGCGGCCGCCGTGGAGCCTCCGCCGGTGCCCCGAGTACCTGCCAGGGCGGCCGCGAAAAACCCTCTCTTCAGCCCCCGCCGCGCCCAGGGGGCAGGGGGGCGCCGCCGCCACCGCCGCCGCCGCGGAGCCAGGGCAGACGCCCGAGCACACAGAAGAGCCGCAGCCACCGGTAAAATCCCCACAGCGGCAGCAGCAGCGGCGAGAAAAAAACGAGAGAAAAAGTGGAAAAGAAGAAAAAAAAAAAAAAAGCTAACTCAGGACGCCGCCCGCCGCCACCGGCCACGGGCCGGGCGGCCAGCCGGGCCCCCTAGCTCCGGTCGGCTGCAAAAACCCCCTAAAAGCCAAGCCGAAGCCCGGATCTGGAGCCGGGGCCGGGGCCGTGGCGAGCATTCCCCCCCCCGCACCCATCCAAGAAGCGGCGGGGGGGGGGGAGCCCAAGCCCCCCTTTCGCTCGCGCGCGCGTGCCCTATGAGCTCCTTTCTTCTGTGCCGCGGGAAGCGGCGCGAAACCGCGGAGCCCGCGCGGATGCCCCTGCTCCCCCCGCGCGTGTGCGCCCCGCGCGGAGCGAGCCGCGAGGGTCAGCGCGGAGCCGTGGGACCTGCACAACACCCCCGCTGCCCCGCGCTCGCCCGCGCTCCAGCGGGGAAGCGGCGGGGAGGACGGGGAGCGAACTTCGCTCCCCCTCACGCCCGTCAGTGCGGCCCGCGCGCGCGCGGACCGTGCTACGGGCGCAGAGCCAGGTTCTGCCAGCCTTGTGCTGCCAGGTTCTTCTGCGAACCCGAGCCGCCCCGCGAGACGGTGCCGGGGCTCGAGCAGTGCCCTGGCCAGCACGCGTTCCCCCCCGCCTTGCAGGGGGTGAACCGCACCAAAGTCCTGCAATCCCTGCGAAACCCAAATTTGCTCACTTTATACCACTTTAGTGTTCTTTTAAACTACTATATTGACAAGTTAAACTGTCAGTTTGAACAGACTAACAATGTTTTATATTAGTTCACTGAGTTAAGGATATTTGACTCAACCGTCAAATCCTTGCAAGGAAAACAATCTTTAAACATCAAAATCATAAACCAAAATTCCAAATTAGTATCCATTCCAATATCTAGCAAAAAAACCACTTGTGCCGTGTTTGTTCTCCCTCCTGCAAGGGCCCAGCAGGATGTTACAAACACTGTACATTTTTTATTTTTTTCCTAAATCAAAAGGGTGAGTTGTGGAGGCTAGCTCTGGAGCAAGCTGCAGGCCCCATGGCCTGCCAGCCCTGCCTGAGAAGCTAGCCTGGGAAATTCATGGGAGGATTCAAAACAATCCTCAAAGACAGAAAACAGCCTGCAGGTGCTGTTTTCTGATTCCCGTGTTTTCCTTGCAGGAGAAGGTCAGGGGGTGGTAAACCCCACTGACCAATGATGGTAATGTAGTACTTTACTAACCAATAAGAGTTTCCTTTCTGTACTTTCGACGAACTAGTCTATATAACATGACTGTAGCAATAAACTAGAGATTCTCTCCTGTTCTGACTCCCTTGAGAGTCTGTGTCGTTCTTTCCGCCGTTCCCAATTAGAACGACACTTCAGACCGTCTCTTACAGTGTTTTCTTGCGGATGGTGAGGGGAGGGGTGGGTGTGGAAACCATAGCAGAAATTTGTCCCAAATAATCAGCATCAATAAGCCCCAGATCCACAATGATGCCCTGGAGGGTGGCACTCGACCTTCCCATTAGGAACGCACTTTTGCCCGCCCCCAGGGGTCCATACGCATCCAAAGGAACTCTATGCACTTCGCAAGAGTTCAGGACTACCGTTGCTGCTGTGCAGACATCAAGTCCAGCTGAGCCAGAGGTGCTGGCCTCAAGCTGGCTGAGTAAGCTCACATCAGCTTTGGGACCTGCGGAAAAGCTTAGGTCCTGGCGCGTTTCCCATTCGTGCTCAGCTTTGTGTTTCCCTGATCTGGCAAAGGCTGGCCATTGGCATCATATTTCACCGTGCAAGCCTCTTCGATGTGGTTTGGCTTTCCACACCGAGCACACAGAAACGAGGGAGCTTTCCCTTTCTGCTTCTGTTTCCCCTGCTTTTTGGTGGCTTGTGCTGTCACTTGTTTCTGCTGCTTACCTTTTGGCCCTTTTGAGGACCCTGTGTGATAGATTGGCATTTAAGAAAACAAAGAGAAACACCTAAGGAAGTTAAAACCGCTGGAGGCTGATGGGAGTTTGTCTCCTAGCCAACAGCTGTCCATTTCTAAGAATTGACAGCAGTTTTAACCATTGAAAAGTGAGATCAACCTGTGAACACCACCTTAAGACCTAAGCCTGGGAACTTCTTTGTCTCTTTGTTTCCTGGTTGTGAAAGGTAACAGAGCTCCAGCTGGCTTCCCGTCCCCTGCCCAGGCCATGCGGCCCGGGCAGGGGCTGGGCTGAGCCTGCCGCGGCTCCCGGCCAGGAGATTGGGCCTGCGAGGCTTGCCCCGGGCTCTGGCCGGGCCAGGCTGGTCCCTGGCTCGGTTGCAGTTTTTTTTGCTGTGACTGAAATCACCAGAGACTGACGAGTAAAGAAAGAAAAAAAGCTCTTGACCTGCAGCGGGCTGAGACAGTGACCACACTCTCCAGAGCAGCCATGAAGAATCTTCCATCACAGACAACTCCAGCCGCTGCTCTGGCAGAGATCACAGAACCATCTACAAAGCCTGGGCAAGATTTTAACTTTTTCATTACCCAGATGAGACTTGCAGATTAATCCTTTTTTTCCAGAGAAAGAAAAAGAGAGTAATCAACATGTAAAGAGACTTCATAAACTATTAGAGACAGTAAATAAAAGAATTAAGCTTCAGAAGAGGTAGAGAATAAGGAGATGCTTTATAAGCTGAAATATTTTTCTGTTAAAGCTATGGAGATGGACAATCGTGTTCTGAAAAAACTCTAATTCATGACAGAGTATATTGGGAGGAATGGAGTGTTCAAAGTTTGGATTTTGAGCAAAAGGTGGAGTAATTGTGACACAGTGAGGTGCTGGAACAGGGGGGTGTTGGAGTCTGAGATACAGACTGTGTGCCCTTGTTTTTAATATTTAGTTCTAGGATTCAAGGAAACACTGAATTTCATATAATATGAAATTCATGTGCATGTTTTCATGGTGATACATGAAAACAAATGTTAAGGTTAGATAGGAAAAGTGTAAATGTGTAGATTAGAAAGTTTCTTAAATCACTGGGTGAAAAAGTAGTTTAAAGAACAAGAGACAAGATGGAGGATTTAGGGTGTTGTCTCTTGTCCTTCTTCTTTCTTCTTCATGTTCTTCTCCTAGGGGTTTTTGGGTAGTAGTAGGTGATTGGGTAGAAAATGTCGCAGTGCAGCACACAGGTGTTGGGTCATTGAGTCACTAAGGAAAATAGCTTGGTTGGCATCTGTTAATTGGGTAAATGGACATATAAAAGACCTTGAAGAAGATCTTTGTTAGCCATTTTACCCCTTTTCTATCATAGTGCACATAGCTCCTTGTACCTTGTAATGCTGATAAGAAAAAATAAACAACTGAGACCGAACGAGAGAAAACCAGCCTCCCTCTCATCAATCTTCAGTTCAAAGGGAAAAAGAACCCAAATCCAAAAGTCATTAATGAGACAAATGGCTCCCAAACTTGGGGCACTTTGAACTGAATGCTCCTGTTGAAGAAAAAAAAAAAAAAAACCAAAAAAAAAAAAAGAGAGAAGACAGCGGAAAGCTGGAAAACTCCCTGGAAAGGGGAAAAAGAAGATCTCAGTAATCCCGGTGCTGGTGAGAGCGGACAAGCCAAGCCAGACGTCTGTGAGCTGTGGAACGGATCACGGATAGAGGAGCTGAGAGAAAGCTGACCCTGAGGTCAGGTAAGCCATCAAAAGGGAGCAAAAATATGGGAAACATGTCCAAACCTGAGGGGGAGGTTTTGGCTATTTTGGAAGCTATGGTAAAAGAGCACCCACTCTCTGTATCCACGGATGAGATTAAAAGCCTTCTATCCTGGGTACGGGTAGAATTCCCTAACGTGGACTTAGAGAAAATTTTTACCCCAAGCCTGTGGGAGAAGATAAATGTGAGAGTATATGAAAAAACCACTCTTAGAGATGAGGTAGCGACTGAACTTCTAACGGCTTCTGCAGTGACTTATGAAGTCATCGCCAGTAAATGGGAGTCTGAAACTCAGGCAAGGGACACGATGGGTCCAGAAAAACAGAAGGGTTTGTTTCAGTCAGATGCGGAATGCTTGTTACCGCACGCTGTAAAGTCTGTGTCAGCCTTCCTGAAATCTACCTTAGGAAAGAGAATGTCTAAGCCTGTTGAAAGCCCAGAAAAACAACTATACAGAGACGAGGAGGCGATTCTAAAACGTGGGCAGAATCTGCAAAAAGGGGTCTTAGAGCTTTTGCAAGAGTGTCTGAGTTCTCTTGGAACTGTTCCAGCACCCGGTATGCTGTTGCAGGGAGGAGGGAGAGGAAACTTCCTTGGCCGCCTGCGTGCCAGCAGCCGAATCCCTTTCCGGCCCTGGGGGGGTGGAGGGGACAGCCCTGTCCCCCCTGGGAGGGTACGGGAGGGTTCAGCCCGAGCCAGAGCGCTCTGGGACCTCCACGGGCACGGCAGCCCCTCCGCTCCGCCTGCCAGGGGTGGGCTTGGAGCCACAGCTGTCAGTCAAAGTGACGTCAGCTGTGACGTAAGCACAGCCGGAGCTCTATACCCCGCCTGCGGCACCGCCCCCAGCCCAGCCCTCATCAGGGGCGCCCATGACGTCACAGGAAGGCGTGGTCCCGTCCCTCCGTGCCCAGCCCGGAGCCGGGGGGACAGGCGGGTGGAGAAACCGAACCTCGGGCTGCACCGACCACTGCAGCGGCACTTTTAAAATTGAATTTGCTTTGCAATACAGCTGCAGCAGAGCAACAACAGCTTGGAAAAACAACAGCTTCACCACAGCAGATAGATTCACTGGACACCACACAAAGCCAAGAGTCTTTTGAGCACAGTCGTGCTAATGCACAGTTCTTTCAATCTACAAATTCTCCCACAGACATGGACTCGGGGTTACAGGACATGTCAATACAAAGTCCAGCATCTCTCGAATGGTTTCAGAAAAATAGCCGAAAAGCAAAAATCAAAAGCATTGTAAGATGCATTACTGGCTAATCTGCAAATTATAGCAGTCACAAGCTTCAGAGAGAAGCCCCTATTGAAATGCCTTCAAAAATGGATCAAAAAGTTTAAAAATGTTGCATAATAGAATATATATGGATGTTGTATTTCTAATGATATCTGTTGAGTTTGTTTTTACAGAATAACATAGAAAAAGATGATACTTAATGCATCCCAAGAAATTTAAAAGATTTTTCTTCAGTTTCGGTATTCCTAATACAGGCAGGTTTTGAAAATGTTATCTTCTCTATACATCTACTGATAATGTAATACTGTATGATATGGAGTGATCAAGTATTATTACTGAAGTTACAGTTAATTTCTGCAAGATGCATTTCTTTAAAATTGAGTTGAAAAATCATATGATTAACCTTACAGAAAAAAGATTTAATGATAGGTTTCTTTCATTTTTAACCTTTCCTTTCATTTGAGTATGTGTATTGTGGATTTAGTTCAATACAGTTTTCAGTAATCTGAAAGATATGTTAATCATATATTACCCATTTGCTTGGTTTTTTTTTTTTTTACAATTTTGATAAAGAAATTTTAATGTGAGTATTTTTGTTATATATAAAAAAACATGTATAACAGCATATATACCAATTTAGATTTTAGTTAAAAGGTTAGACTTAGTGTTTCTGAAAAATACTACAAAAGCTGAATGACAAATTGCCAAATCTGTGGTGTTGTATTTTTTTTTCTAGTAAAACTGCATTTCTAAAAATCCTAACAAATTTAAACATATACTAAGCAAATTCTTGTTACGAATGGGTATTTTTAATAACATCTGCAGTTATTATGGGTTATTCTCAAAACCAGATAACATAGAATGGTGATAAATTTGTTGCATCCCTATAATCTCTATAGTGAACCAATGTTCCTATTATATTTTGTTCAAAGAAGTGTATACCAAACTTTTAATTGCCTTTTTTTTATAATAATAGAGTAAAATTAATTTGTGCTTTCATCTGATATAGATTAAGTGTTAATAAGATTAAGCAAAGTTAAACTTCACTATGTTTAAGTATTTTTAAGTTATAACTTTGGTATTTTTTGACGTTAAGTTTTGTTGCTTCCTTTTATAATAATTAATTTTTAACAAATTTAAAATTTAAATTACTTCATGTTCTATTGAAGACATTTGTTTAAACTACATAGTTATTTTCCTAGAGAGATGAAGAAACAGCTGTGATAGAACACTGGTGAACACCTGCTTAAGAACAGAGGTGAATGCTATTTGTAACCCTCTTGATTTCATTGGAGGTTCTATTGTTTGTTATAATCTCTACAGTTTTAGTTTCCTATAAGTTGCACAAAAAAAATAGTGATTGTTATTTACAAAAA
Source organism: Poecile atricapillus (assembly GCF_030490865.1). Taxonomy (NCBI): domain Eukaryota; kingdom Metazoa; phylum Chordata; class Aves; order Passeriformes; family Paridae; genus Poecile; species Poecile atricapillus. The sequence goes on along the minus strand of NC_081288.1, from coordinate 94,200,628 downwards.
ATTTAAAAGTTTTTCACTTTATTTCATTTTTAGTCATTAAGATATGAATGTTTTAAAAATATTATCTTGATTTCCTCAGACACTTACTGATGACATATTCATTCTATAATGTAAATTTGTAGATTTCTATGATGAACATTATCTATAAAGTGTTGTTGTATTTACAGCCAGCTTTATACATATTTTAATATATCTTTGTGTAATTACCTTTTAGACACGTGTCATTTGAGATTTTTTTGTTTTCTAACTACAGATGCATCTTGGTAGATAAGTTATGCAGCTGCTTCTATACAGGGTTTTTTTTGTGTTAGTTTTTACTCTTTTCCTTGTTTAAGAAGATTTGCATTTGCCTAATCCAATGTATCTTTATTATTTTAGTTTCCAGGATTCTAAGAAAATGTGTCATGGTTGAAAGTTAAGTGTTATGAAAGAAACTTCAGATTAAACCAACTGCTGAATGGTTTAATTAGTCAATTAACTAAGACATTTGATAATTTGTTTTATACAAATGCCTTTTAAAAGTTTACAGTGTTTTAAGCATCTTATAGCTGCTATTTTTAAACCCCTTGCTTTGAAAATGGCTTAAGAGACATCTTTCCAGATGAGGCCTAAGGCTCTGGCCAAGCCTTGACTTTACCTAGACAGAGAATTTACCAATAAACCCAGAAGTTTTCTGCATCAAAACAATATTCAGGTCAATTTGACTTAGCAATTAGTGAATTAATATAGCAGCTGGATTTTTACAGTGAGCTTGGAAAATTTTTATCCGGACATGATTTTCCAATCTTCCACTGATTTATCAGCTGTGGCAGACTCTGGGGTGAGAGTATATATTTAGTACATTTAGCAATTTATATTACAGATTATTTAGATAAGTTTAATATCATATAATATTAATTATGCATTTTCTTAATAAGTTTTTGATTTCTGTAAAAGTGTTATTTCCTATATGTATACATGTGCAAGTGTTTTACTTTTATAGTTTTTCATTGTCATAACAAAAAAACAAATACCTTACTTAATTGCAAAAAAAAGGGGGGGAACGAAGGCTATGCCTCAGAAGTATAAAAACCTTATATATCTAAAATTTTTGGAAAAAGCATAAAGATCTTATATCTATTGCAAATAATTCTTGAACAGTCCTTTTAAATAAGTCTGTTACAAAGCCAATTCCATCAATTATCAAGTATTGTTCTAACAGTACACAAGCAAAGTTGAGAGAATTCTTTGGTTCTGGTCAAAAGTTCAGAAGCAAGAAGATTAAAAATTCATTTCAATTAATAATTTGGAAGAAAGTCTATGTTTTTGTATTCACAGGTTCAAAGCAGAAGTAACTTCCTAGCGAAGAACATGGAAACTCATAAGCTGCAGAGACAAGCAGACAGCCCAAAGAGCAGAAGAGCAAGCACGCAGATGTGAACTGTATCAAGACCACAGTTGACAGCTGAACAGCTTGGATCCCACATGCAAAAGCAATGGACTTTTGGTTTCAAGTGAAAGAGTGGGAAAATTAATATTGTAAAGCCTCATTTGTTAAAACATGAGTGAAAGAAAAATAACCCTTCTTGAAAAGTAATCCAAGAAAATATTTAGGTTGATTTTTTTTATTGTTTTTTTTTTAAAAAAAGAGAGGGGCAGATGTTGGAGTCTGAGATACAGACTGTGTGCCCTTGTTTTTAATATTTAGTTCTAGGATTCAAGGAAACACTGAATTTCATATAATATGAAATTCATGTGCATGTTTTCATGGTGATACATGAAAACAAATGTTAAAGTTAGATAGGAAAAGTGTAAATGTGTAGATTAGAGAGTTTCTTAAATCACTGGGTGAAAAAGTAGTTTAAAGAACAAGAGACAAGATGGAGGATTTAGGGTGTTGTCTCTTGTCCTTCTTTCTTCTTCATGTTCTTCTCCTAGGGGTTTTTGGGTAGTAGTAGGTGATTGGGTAGAAAATGTCGCAGTGCAGCACACAGGTGTTGGGTCATTGAGTCACTAAGGAAAATAGCTTGGTTGGCATCTGTTAATTGGGTAAATGGACATATAAAAGACCTTGAAGAAGATCTTTGTTAGCCATTTTACCCCTTTTCTATCATAGTGCACATAGCTCCTTGTACCTTGTAATGCTGATAAGAAAAAATAAACAACTGAGACCGAACGAGAGAAAACCAGCCTCCCTCTCATCAATCTTCAGTTCAAAGGGAAAAAGAACCCAAATCCAAAAGTCCCTAATGAGACAGGGGGGGAGAAGTAATAGTTGAAGATTTGGGGCCATTGTAGAGGCAAAGAGAAAACTTCTGTTTTCCAGAGAAGCTCACTGAGACAGATGAGGAAAACTTTTGCCTTTGAATAACTCATCCTGTAAAATTACATCCTTAGACTCATTGACCCATACACACCTCAGAGTGATGTGAAATGGGAGGAGTGAACTCTGATGACAGGATTTCCAGGCAGCTGGCATCAGAAAAATAGAAAGCTATAACAGAAATAGCTTTCTTGTGAGAAACTCCATAGATTAGCAGAAGAAGACTTCTGTTTCTCTACAAAGGCTGATGAAAAGACTCTAGCAGGAATTGGGACTGTTTTAAACACCAAAGTTCCAAAGTTTTTGTCTCTATGTTGTCATGTGAACAAGGGAATGGTGGGTAGTAGGGGATAAAAAAGGTTTTCTGGAAGTTTATTCTGGTGTTCTTATTCTTGTAGATTTGTTAATGAACTTTCTTTATTCCTTTTAAGTTTTAAGCCTGTTTTGCTCTTGTACTAATCCATATCTCACAGCAAGAAATAAGTAAGTCTTCTAGTAATTTTTTAGTTACTGTTTTAAAACAACAACACCCTGGTAAGGCAGTAGCCAAAGCAGTTATCTTGCAATCTGGGGTGCCTATGTTTGCACAAGCCTAAGATATCTGTGCCACAAATGGATCACCTGGGAGGGCCTGTATTACCCTCTTACAGTCATCATTGGCATTGCTTCTTGCCACCTGTGTGAGCAGTAGGTGTCTCAGTTCTGGTTCGTCTACTTGCTTCTCTAAAGATGCAGTTTTGCAACAAACTGCTTATAAGGCTCCCTAGCCCCCTGGACTATGGTAGTGTGAAAAACGACATTCACTTTCTTAATAAATTATAAAAAGTTTAATATGAATAAAAAGACAATTAAGAGACAAAGAAAATAAAGCAAAGGGTTAAAACATCCGGATGCCCTTGCACGTTGCCAGGAGCACACCTGATATCTTTGGAACACCCTTTTTATCCCCTCCTGCTGTGAGGGTTTAATGCATATTCAAACTTTTCTAAGAAGCATTTTGCATGGTTACACCCTGAACCCGCCTTTTCAGAGCATGCTTCGTATGGCTTTTATTTTTGCTGATCATCATTTTATTTGAATTTGGTTTTGTAATATATATACTTATGAATTAAAAATTCGTAGAAGTCTAAATAAATATATTTGTAATAATATAAAGTAAAACAGTGTGACAAAAAGTCCTTTCCCAGATCTAGTTGCGAATTCCCATCCAGGAGAAAACAATGTTAGCCGGCACCCAGACAAAAACCCTAGCCTGCGCCCATCAACTGAAAAGAATAGGCAAGACACGGGCCATCAGGCTGACAAAGGAACTAGCTCGGAGCCGGACCTGAACACGAACACGCCCTGCAGACCACTGTTGAGAAACAAATGGGCTGACAAAAAGACAAGCTCAGAGGAGATATTCATTGCCAGACCTGAACACCCCACCTGTCAGACCGCTGTTGGGGAAGCAATCAGAAAGGACAAAGGGAAAAAGCACAGCAGAGATATTCATCGGCTCCGGCCCTGATCCCACCACTCCGTCCTGATGGCCCGAATCGAAATGAAATCAAGAAACATTCAGAATCTCTTTACATATGAGGAGATTCTGTCCGGACACCTGTTAACTCTATTTTCCAATGCCAGGAAATCCATTCACCCGACAATCAAGGACCCTTGGTGAATGGTGCCTGCTTGGAATTCTAGCCTCAGTGTCGTTCTAATTAGGAACAGAGGAAAGAACGACACGGACTCTCAAAGGAGTCAGAACAGGAGAGAATCTCTCAGTTTATTGCTCCAGGCCTGTTTTATAGACAGATACGTGGAAAGTACAGAAAGGAAACTCTTATTGGTTAGTAAACTACTACATCACCATCATTGGTCAGTGGGGCTCACCATCCCCCTGACCTTCTCCTGCAAGGAAAACAAGGAGAGCAAAACAACACCTGCAAGACTGTTTTGTTTCCCTGAGGATTGTTTTAATTCTTTCTCGTGTTTTTCCCAGGCTACTTTCTCAGGCAAGCCTGAGGAGCTATGCGGCCTGTAATTTGTACAGGCACTCTGATTCAGATTTAGCATCCATACCTCAGGACACAAAATCCCTATAAAAACCCAGGCTTGAGAACCCTCAAGCGTGGATTTGGGAACTCCTATACCTTTGGTGTAGACCCTGTCCACCCAGTGCTGCGCTGCCCATTTTATTGTGGTTTTTCTCGCTGTTTTTTTTCCTTTGTTGTTTTATAATAAATTTCTCTTTTTATTTAACCTGAATTTGCCTTTGCATTTATAACAGTTTCCTTTCTTTGCAAGCGGTCATTGCTGATAACAGTCTGGGCCCCTCGTCCTGCCGCTGGTGACAGCTGAGCTTCATGTCCTTCTGCTGTCAATGGCCTGGTCCTGGCTGCTGATAACAGCCTGGTCTCCATGTCCTGCTGCTGATAACAGCTTGGGCGCCACTGTCTTTGCCCTCTGGGGTTTCCTTGCTTTGTACCATGAAATTCCTTTACGCTTAAAACTTGTTAGCAAGAGAAAAAGTACATACATAGCCAAAAAGTATTTAACATATAATCTTCATCCTAATACTTGTGAAAGCCAATATCACAATATGGATTTATAACAGTAGCAAGCTTTTGCTTTGGAGCAGACAGCTCGATTGTTTTCATCAGAGCTGCAAAATCAGTCTTCTGGCACTGCTCTAACATCAGCAGGTGGAATGTGACCTGGAAATCAGGGTTAGAAAAATTCCCAATCCCTGTCAACAGCTCAGGTCCAACCCCATATCTAGGGTCCTGTTGAGGCAATTGACTATTTCGTCCAGCTACTTTTGTGGCCATCTGACTCCAATTGTCTTAAAAAATCTCAAAATGAGTAGGCTGAAACAACACCTGAGCAAGGTGCCTAATGTCATATGGTACGAGTGACTCGGAATTAAGAATGCGAATCACGTGCATTACCTCCTGAGACCCCAGTCCATGCTGTGCAACCTTGTCGCTAATGCCCATCAGAATTTTTGTGGTCAGGGCTCAGTGTGTTAGGCTGGCCTGTTCCACGATTTCCTTTAATTACAGGGAAAGCCTGAAGACCCTCCTGCGAGGTCACAGCATCTCTCTGAGCCTGCCCCTTAGACATCACAGGAGCAGAGATAGGCACCTGGCTGGAGCCTGCCTCTCCTGCCCAAAACTGTCTATTCCTGGCAGAATCTGAAAAATAAAGGAAACTATGCCCAATTCCTCTAAATCTTTCAATTAGCTCCCAGTCTCCCATCTCCATGGCTTTTTCTTTGACCTCGTCCCAAAACTTCCTAGGGTCCCGGGGTCATACTGTGACCTGGCAAGGTAGGTGGGTCCAATGATTACTGGAGTGGGGGCCTTCTCTGTGTCCTGCACTCCGAGCAGACACTCTCCCCCATGAGCCAGCCTCACTGCGAGTCCCTATGGTAAACAAAGGAGACTCGGTTGCCCCTGCCCCGGCAGCAGCGGCAGACAGGGAGGCGTTCCTTGCCGACTCCGAAGCCGAGGCGGCAGGCGAGGCTTGCCTACCGGGGGGAAAAGGCGGTGCCACTTGAGGGCCGGCCCTGCCCCCTCCCGGCGCCGTTCCCAGTGCCGGGCCAGCCCTGGCAGGGCTCTCAGAGGCGATGGCACCACCTCCCTGGGCTGCGCCAGCCTTGGCAGTCCCCGCCTCCTCCGCGCCGGCCAGGAAAGCGGCGCAGCTTCCCGCGCGGCTTGTTCCGCTTGTGTGCCCCGCGGCAATGCTGGCGCTGTCCGCCCCCCCCCCCCCCCCCCACTGCGGGGTTTCGCAGCGTTCGCGGCTGGCCCAGTGCCAGCCTCGTCCCCGCCCGCGCTGCTGCGAGCACCGCCATTCCCATCGGCCCCTGCGGCCGGCGCGGCGGCGGACCCCGCACTTCCGCTGTCCCGAGGCGCGGAGGCGCCGGGACCGGCGCCCGCGGCGGTGGCGGGATCCTCTCCCCCGCCAGTAGCGAGAGCGGAGCCGAGCGCATCCTGTTCAGTCGTTAGGTCTGTCAGCGGACCCACGGTGCCGGTAGGTGCCGGCGCACGCACAGAGGGGCCGCTCCCCGCAGGATCACGCGGTGCGGACGGGACCCTGCCTGTGCCGCCGGCGGCGTCCGACTTCAGAACGGGAATCAGAGCTACCACTCCGCAGTTCATACACACCACGGACAGAGTCCGAAATGGCTCCGTCTGCCCCGTCGGCGGGGGGGGCGGGGGTGCCTGTTTCGAACCCTCCACCATGGGGAACGCCACAGGAATGCTTTGTTCCCCATCTTTCCGTGGTTCCCCGCGCCCCGGACGGGGCGACTCCCGCTGAGCGAGAGGGGAGGGGGCACCGCGGTCCGAATCTCCCCCTTCTCCCTCCCCGTGGTCACTCGCCCCAGAGGACTCAGGGTAAAGGGCACCCCTCTCTGTGCTCGAGCCACTAAAGGATAGGGCTGGGGAAAAGATCCCTTCTAAACAGCCCTGGACCACCTCCACTGCGGTTTCTCATGAGTCTTGGTCCAGGGGACCGTCTTCCGGTTCAGACCAGTCTCCCGGATTGGAGCCTGCGTCTGCGACATCCTGCACAGACGCTCTGGAGCTGGCGGTTTCTATCAGATCCATTAATTTCTTCTATGGAAGGAGGAGTTTCGCTTCTTCCCCCCCGTCCGACAGCACCAGCTGATACAAGGCATCGCCTACGCTTCGCCAGTGGTCCTTCACCAGTGCATCTGCAGCAGTTGGAAAGAAGCCCTGTTTCTTTCCCCATAAATACAAGGCATTAATATCTGCCTCAGGAATGTTCAAATCATGCCTGTGCAGGATATCAAACCATAACTCCAGGACCAATTCCTCCTCCCGATTTATTTATCATGCTGTCAGCTCACTGGGAAAGGGTATCCAGCAAAAATGGCAGGCAAAAACCAGTCTCGACTGAAGAAAACTCCGTTTTCCCGGGCGGGTGGGCGGGGGACGGGGGACGGGGGAAGGCTATTATCTTCTCGCCAGTTGCGGTGTCGACGCTATACCACGTTGGGCCGCCAGATGTCGCTGTTGGACACGAAATAAGTGTGGATTCAGTGAAACAGACAGGAAGAGGATCATCAGAAGGATTTATTTCAGAATTTTTCAGCTCTCTTATAGGGTCTTACGATACAGGTTTAACATGATTGGTAAAGGGAACAACACCTCTCTTGTCCCATTGGTGGAACAAGAGAAAACACACTCATCACAGCTGTTGAGAAATGTTCTCAAGAGACTTTCCCTTGGGAAGAGATCAGCCACTGACAGTCTGGAAACTCTCTCAGACTAAGAAAATCAGGTCCACAACCCTAAATCCTCCATCTTGTCTTTTGTTTTTTAAGAGCTTATTCCTTAAACTTGAACTTTTTCACCTAGTGACTTAAGAAAACTCTTTGACTTACACACTGACACTCCCAGATTTTCTATTTAACAGTTGTCTCTATGGTGTTATGTGAAATTCAGTGCTTTCTTGGATGTCAGAGCTAGGTATCATAAATAAAGGCACACACTCTCTGCCTCTGACTCCAACAAAGGCTGACCTAGAACAGAGGTTAGACAGTTAAGAATAAAGTAGGTATTTATTAAAAGGCCTTAAAGGATACACCTTGGGTAGTACAAGAGCCTGGCCAGGGCTACACCCAAGGTGGACCAAAAATGGTCACAAAATGGATGACCGGTCATGAGGTCTCACATCTTTATAAGTTTTGCTCCATCTGCAATATTTGGGTTAATTGTCCAATTACAGCTTCAGATTATGAAGTCCCATCCTTCTTGTTTTCTCTCTTCAGTCCACTGTTGCTTATGCTTTTGTGTCTGAAAGTTGTAACAATTGTCCTTGGTATCAAGCTAGAAAAGGAATTGTTTTGCCTACCTACTCTGTGAAGACAGTTTTCTAACACTTAATATGAAGCTCAGAACTACACACCTAGACAGCACAGAATCTGAAAAATATGAAAGCTAAAACTTAAGGCATCAGTGGCAACATGGGCATAATAAGTGTGGACTCTAAATCGTGTAGCAATTGCTATTTTAATAGTATAAACAGAAAACTTCTACAGACTAGCTGTAGAAGCAACAAGTTTAGCTCACAGCTGCAAACACCCCTGACAGCATTTGACAGTTTAAATTTAAAACAGTGGGGTTTGTTTTTCATGTTGATAGAGCAAGCATGATGCTTGCAGAGTGCACAAAAGCAAAATCAGTAAGCATTGTACTGTAAACTTCAGGACATATTCAGCAAACTGTTGTCCATATTCATAACACTGGCGTGACACCTTTATAATAACTGCAAAAGAATTAGCTAACAAAGATATGTTATATGAATCAGTTTCAACTTTAGCACATGCAAATGCAGCATTCCTCTCTCTTAAGGAAGAGGCTATTAAACTAGCTCGATCTTTTCTTCCATTTCGTATCAGCTTATTAGGGTCTGCAGGGTATGAAAACCTTGGTAGAGTCAAAGCAGCGGCGGGCTGTAGGAGGGCTCTGCTCCTCAGTCTCGGCATGAGAGGGCTGCCTTGGGACACCCTGCAGGGCTCTGCTGGCAAGTAAAATGACGGCCGCACCTTCCTGAGCAGAGCCTACCACGTGTGGGTGGAGGGGGGGGAGGGAACGCAGCGCTGCCCCTGCTGGGTCTATTAGGCTCTCTGGGTCACTTCTTCACTGCTCACATGCAGAAAGCTGCTGACGTCCCATCAGGCTCACTGAGAGGATGGCCTACTCCCAGCCGCTGTGTGGCAGCTGTGTCATATTGCCAGCGCCATTTTTTCAGGACGGCTAGATTGCTAGTGCCCCCGTGGCACCACGCCCCCGCATGCTTCCCCCTGCCGCCTTTGCCACCGCTTTCTGCTCACCGGGCTTCCTGCAGGGGCTTTGCCCATGACCTGATAAACTTACAGTTGTTGGCTAAAGGTGTAGAAAGGCTCGGAGGGGAAGCCATGGCGGCACAGTCACAGTATTGTCACAGTACAGCTGGACTGGACTGGACAAAGTAAATCTGACCATAACACAAATCTAATTCAGTAGCCTAATTCATGTCTGAACATGTCCCTGGATAAGTTATAGGGGACCCGCGGCCAGCCCCATTCAAGATGAGAAGCAAGCAGACCACTGGCCAGGAAGCTGGGCAGGGAGAGAAGTATCAACCAATGGCTGTCTAGCCCAGGAAATTTGAATTGGGTATTTAAGTGAGTTCAGAATAGTAAATGAGACTGTTTTGTCTCATGAGCATCTGGAGCACGAGTCGTGGATTTTGTCTCCCCACCTACGGCCGGCACATTACAACAAACATCCTTCTTTGTCTGGCCTGCAGATGCAGAGCGACAACTCGAGTTCAGCTTCAAATGCAAAGAAACACGGTGTTCTGCAGGGACACAATGGGTCTGCCTTTCTCTGCTGGTATCCCTTGCATTCTTTGTTGGTATATAATCCAATGAAAATTCCATTTCCAACAGGGGAGGTGCGCTCAGAACAGCAGTGCTGCTTCTGGATATTAAGTCTGCAGGAATTCCTGGTGGCACTTTTCCCACACCCTCCCCTAGAGGCTGGGTCAGAGGCATGGTCACGGAATGCTCTCTCACCATGGCGGCGCAGGGTGACATTGCGCAACATCTCAGAGAAGCCACTCTGTGATATGGCCATGTGGAGTGGGGTGGCACAGGTTGCCTGCCTGAAGCAGCAGCATGGTTTGGCCTGGCACTGTAGCCCAGTGCAGGCAGTGGGGGGGCGTCCCTGGGGACCATGTGACATTGCGGGCTGGTTCTGGGATGCTCAACCATTATGGTGGCACTGCTCAACCTGGGACAACAGACTGGGCCAGCTGGAGGGTGACTCAACCTGTCACAGCTAATTGGAGTGGACGCCACGGCAGTGTTTGCCTCCATGTCGCCACAAGTTGGGGCCCCGCCATCTGCCATTGTGCTGCTCGCCTGACTCCTCCTTCGCCCTGGTTTGGCTTCCCGCCTGGGCACCGGCAGCCACCATGGCGTAGGCAGCGTGCGAGCTCCCTCTGTTCGCTGGGATTTTGGCACTTTCTGGGGCTGTGCCGCCTGCCGGGGCACTGCCGGCATGCACCGAGGTACTGACACCACGCAGGCTCTTGCCGCCTCTTGAAAAGCTGCTCAGGCTATTAACGAGTCTTCACAGAAGTATAGTGAATGCCATTTCTTTCTATCTTTAGCACACCTTTTATAGGGTTTGCCAGGGTCTGTGGGATAAGCAAGTTACTATTGGCTAATACACACAGGTTTACATTTTTTCTCTCATACACAAGGATATTGTTTTGCTTCATTCTCTCTGCTTCAGGAGAGTTTCAAGGACATTAGACTTTAGTATCATGACTTATACCAAAGGCTGGTTTGTGCAGACAGGCCTTTACTAAAATATCATGCCCACCTTCTGTTAAAATATTCTTTACAATTCCCCCTTTCACTTTTTGCACAAGCCAGGCCTTGGATGCCACTTGTTCTACACTTCTATGAAGACAGGAAAACATACAACTTAAAACCACCATCCCAATTAACACTATAAGTAAAATCCGTCCCCCCTCTAGCACAAGAGACCTCAACCACCCAGTGATACCCCAGCCGGCGAACCAACTTCCAATGGGGTCACTATCTTCTTTCAGGGCATGTAACCCATTCTATAGCTGTTGTAGTTGCTTATGGATGGAAACTGAATGATCAGTAAGATTCAAACAGCACATACCTTCAAATTCCTCACAACCATGTCCTTGTGCTAAGAGCAAGAAGTCAATTGCTGCTCAATTTTGTAATATTGCATGACGTACACTACTCACATCAGCGGAAAGTTCAATTAACATTGTGGATGTTAAATTCAATTCTTTTCTAGTCCAATAAGCGAGCCTTTTTAGAGTTGCTAAGCCTTTAGCAGCAGCTGCTCTTGGAGTAAAAAAGGAGGCTGCCCATATTATACCACGATTCCAAAAGTCTGGGTCTCTAACATCATCACATTGTAATTCATTCAGGTTTCACTTTGACTGATGTTTTTTATTTTATCAGTTATATTCAGCAATTGATGCAAGCTTGGATGGAAACAAAGTAAGTTTCCCAAGATAACAGGGTCCTCCATGTGGGCTAGCAGGAATTCCATTCCATGCTCTATCTCCACAGATTAGAAATACAGAACTAGGTAATCGCCTTGGTAATCGTCCTGTGAGATTGCACCGTGAATAAAAAGCTTTACTTTCAGTGTTAGTAACAAGATCAGCTATAGGGTTGACTGCAGCCCAGTGCTGCATTACTTTGTTGGAATGACTTTTTGTTAGGGGTTCAAACATTATCCATCCACCTGAGGTATTGGTGGAACTTAACAAATCTAATTCTTTTGGGGGCTCTATGGTAACATTAAGAACTTTGATAATTTTTGCTTGCTAGCAGGCTTCAAGTTGTCTTGACGTGAAGCTAACAGCGCGATTGCACTCTCATAACATTGCAAATTGATTCAATCAAATTTCATTGCTAACTAAAC